>NW_027325355.1:7207826-7737826 GCF_036924035.1 Leuresthes tenuis | reverse complement strand
AGATAATTGCAGAGAAAGGCTGATATGTAGTGGGCACATCTTCATCCCTGATGTGATTATTACCTGCAGTTGAAACTGAGACTCTCAGATCACTTCGTGTCTGCCAACAAAGCAGCAGCAGCTGAAGATGACCAACTTCCACATGTGTCACAGGGTGATCAGACGTTGCAACAAAAGACATGCAGGTGGTAGAGAGAAGAGAAAAAGCTTAAAGCACCTGGTATTCCCAAGTGGTCTCCCATCCAAGTACTAACCAGGCCCAACCCTGCTTGGCTTCCGAGATCAGACAAGGTCGGGCATATTCAGGGTGGTGAGGCTGTAAGCAACAATGTCTGTCACAAATGTGCATTATATCGGTACTGGAATCATACAGTTCCTCTATGTAACCAGATTATTGCCAAGAAAGGCTAACTTGTAGTGGGCACATCTTCATCCCTGAAGTGATTATTACCTGCAGTTGAAACTGAGACTCTCAGATCACTTCGTGTCTGCCAACAAAGCAGCAGCTGAAGATGACCAACTTCCTCATGTGTCACAGGGTGATCAGACGTTGCAACAAAAGACATGCAGGTGGTAGAGAGAAGGGAAATAGCTTACAGAACCTGGTATTCCCAAGTAGTCTCCCATCCAAGTACTAACCAGGCCCAACCCTGCTTGGCTTCCGAGATCAGATGAGGTTGGGCATGTTCAGGGTGGTGTGGCCGTAAGCAACAATATCTGTGAACAATGTGCATTATATAGGTACTGGAATCATACGGTTCCTCTATGTAACCAGATAATTGCCGAGAAAGGCTAACTTGTAGTGGGCACATCTTCTTCCCTGTCGTGATTATTACCTGCAGTTGAAACTGAGACTCTCAGATCACTTCGTGTCTGCCAACAAAGCAGCAGCAGCTGAAGATGACCAACTTCCTCATGTGTCACAGGGTGATCAGATGTTGCAACAAAAGACATGCATGTGGTAGAGAGAAGAGAAAAAGCTTACAGGACCTGGTATTCCCAAGCGGTCTCCCATCCAAGTACTAACCAGGCCCAACCTTGCTTGGCTTCCGAGATCAGACGAGGTCGGGCAAATTCAGGGTGGTGTGGCTGTAAGCAACAATGTCTGTCACAAATGTGCATTATATAGGTACTGGAATCATACGGTTACTCTATGTAACCAGATAATTGCAGAGAAAGGCTGATATGTAGTGGGCACATCTTCATCCCTGATGTGATTATTACCTGCAGTTGAAACTGAGACTCTCAGATCACTTCGTGTCTGCCAACAAAGCAGCAGCAGCTGAAGATGACCAACTTCCACATGTGTCACAGGGTGATCAGACGTTGCAACAAAAGACATGCAGGTGGTAGAGAGAAGAGAAAAAGCTTAAAGCACCTGGTATTCCCAAGTGGTCTCCCATTCAAGTACTAACCAGGCCCAACCCTGCTTGGCTTCCGAGATCAGACGAGGTCGGGCATATTCAGGGTGGTGTGACTGTAAGCAACAATGTCTGTCACAAATGTGCATTATATAGGTACTGGAATCATACAGTTACTCTATGTAACCAGATAATTGCAGAGAAAGGCTGATATGTAGTGGGCACATCTTCATCCCTGAAGTGATTATTACCTGCAGTTGAAACTGAGACTCTCAGATCACTTCGTGTCTGCCAACAAAGCAGCAGCTGAAGATGACCAACTTCCTCATGTGTCACAGGGTGATCAGACGTTGCAACAAAAGACATGCAGGTGGTAGAGAGAAGGGAAATAGCTTACAGAACCTGGTATTCCCAAGTAGTCTCCCATCCAAGTACTAACCAGGCCCAACCCTGCTTGGCTTCCGAGATCAGATGAGGTTGGGCATGTTCAGGGTGGTGTGGCCGTAAGCAACAATATCTGTCACAAATGTGCATTATATAGGTACTGGAATCATACGGTTACTCTATGTAACCAGATAATTGCAGAGAAAGGCTGATATGTAGTGGGCACATCTTCATCCCTGATGTGATTATTACGTGCAGTTGAAACTGAGACTCTCAGATCACTTCGTGTCTGCCTACAAAGCAACAGCAGCTGAAGATGACCAACTTCCTCATGTGTCACAGGGTGATCAGACGTTGCAACAAAAGACATGCAGGTGGTAGAGAGAAGAGAAAAAGCTTACAGCACCTGGTATTCCCAAGTAGTCTCCCATCCAAGTACTAACCAGGCCCAACCCTGCTTGGCTTCTGAGATCAGACGAGGTTGGGCATATTCAGGGTGGTGTGGCCGTAAGCAAAAATATCTGTGAACAATGTGCATTATATAGGTACTGGAATCATACGGTTCCTCTATGTAACCAGATAATTGCCGAGAAAGGCTGATGCGTATTGGGCACATCTTCTTCCCTGTAGTGAATATTCTCTCCAGCGGAAACTGAGACTCTCAGATCACTTCGTGTCTGCCAACAAAGCAGCAGCAGCTGAAGATGACCAACTTCCTCATGTGTCACAGGGTGATCAGACGTTGCAACAAAAGACATGCATGTGGTAGAGAGAAGAGAAAAAGCTTAAAGCACCTGGTATTCCCAAGCGGTCTCCCATCCAAGTACTAACCAGGCCCAACCTTGCTTGGCTTCCGAGATCAGACAAGGTCGGGCATATTCAGGGTGGTGAGGCTGTAAGCAACAATGTCTGTCACAAATGTGCATTATATCGGTACTGGAATCATACAGTTCCTCTATGTAACCAGATTATTGCCAAGAAAGGCTAACTTGTAGTGGGCACATCTTCATCCCTGAAGTGATTATTACCTGCAGTTGAAACTGAGACTCTCAGATCACTTCGTGTCTGCCAACAAAGCAGCAGCTGAAGATGACCAACTTCCTCATGTGTCACAGGGTGATCAGACGTTGCAACAAAAGACATGCAGGTGGTAGAGAGAAGGGAAATAGCTTACAGAACCTGGTATTCCCAAGTAGTCTCCCATCCAAGTACTAACCAGGCCCAACCCTGCTTGGCTTCCGAGATCAGATGAGGTTGGGCATGTTCAGGGTGGTGTGGCCGTAAGCAACAATATCTGTGAACAATGTGCATTATATAGGTACTGGAATCATACGGTTCCTCTATGTAACCAGATAATTGCCGAGAAAGGCTAACTTGTAGTGGGCACATCTTCTTCCCTGTCGTGATTATTACCTGCAGTTGAAACTGAGACTCTCAGATCACTTCGTGTCTGCCAACAAAGCAGCAGCAGCTGAAGATGACCAACTTCCACATGTGTCACAGGGTGATCAGACGTTGCAACAAAAGACATGCAGGTGGTAGAGAGAAGAGAAAAAGCTTAAAGCACCTGGTATTCCCAAGTGGTCTCCCATCCAAGTACTGACCAGGCCCAACCCTGCTTGGCTTCCGAGATCAGACGAGGTCGGGCAAATTCAGGGTGGTGTGACTGTAAGCAACAATGTCTGTCACAAATGTGCATTATATAGGTACTGGAATCATACGGTTACTCTATGTAACCAGATAATTGCAGAGAAAGGCTGATATGTAGTGGGCACATCTTCATCCCTGATGTGATTATTACCTGCAGTTGAAACTGAGACTCTCAGATCACTTCGTGTCTGCCAACAAAGCAGCAGCTGAAGATGACCAACTTCCTCATGTGTCACAGGGTGATCAGACGTTGCAACAAAAGACATGCATGTGGTAGAGAGAAGAGAAAAAGCTTACAGCACCTGGTATTCCCAAGTAGTCTCCAATCCAAGTACTAACCAGGCCCAACCCTGCTTGGCTTACGAGATCAGACGAGGTCGGGCATGTTCAGGGTGGTTTGGCCGTAAGCGACAATGTCTGTGACAAATGTGAATTATATAGGTACTGGAATCATACAGTTCCTCTATGTAACCAGATAATTGCCAAGAAAGGCTGATATGTAGTGGGCATATCTTCATCCTTGATGTGATTACTACCTGTAGTTGAAACTGAGACTCTCAGATCACTTCGTGTCTGCCAACAAAGCAGCAGCAGCTGAAGATGACCAACTTCCTCATGTGTCACAGGGTCATCAGACTTTGCAACAAAAGACATGCAGGTGCTAGAGAGAAGAGAAAAAGCTTACAGCACCTGGTATTCCCAAGTAGTCTCCCATCCAAGTACTAACCAGGCCCAACCCTGCTTGGCTTCCGAGATCAGACGAGGTCGGGCATGTTCAGGGTGGTTTGGCCGTAAGCGACAATGTCTGTGACAAATGTGAATTATATAGGTACTGGAATCATACAGTTCCTCTATGTAACCAGATAATTGCCAAGAAAGGCTGATATGTAGTGGGCATATCTTCATCCTTGATGTGATTACTACCTGTAGTTGAAACTGAGACTCTCAGATCACTTCGTGTCTGCCAACAAAGCAGCAGCAGCTGAAGATGACCAACTTCCACATGTGTCACAGGGTGATCAGACGTTGCAACAAAAGACATGCAGGTGGTAGAGAGAAGAGAAAAAGCTTACAGCACCTGGTATTCCAAAGCAGTCTCCCATCCAAGTACTAACCAGGCCCAACCCTGCTTGGCTTCCGAGATCAGATGAGGTTGGGCATGTTCAGGGTGGTGTGGCCGTAAGCAACAATATCTGTGAACAATGTGCATTATATAGGTACTGGAATCATACAGTTCCTCTATGTAACCAGATAATTGCTGAGAAAGGCTGATGCGTATTAGGCACATCTTCTTCCCTGTCGTGATTATTCTCTCCAGCGGAAACTGAGACTCTCAGATCACTTTGTGTCTGCCGACAAAGCAGCAGCAGCTGAAGATGACCAACTTCCTCATGTGTCACAGGGTGATCAGACGTTGCAACAAAAGACATGCAGGTGGTAGAGAGAAGAGAAAAAGCTTACAGCACCTGGTATTCCCAAGCGGTCTCCCATCCAAGTACTAACCAGGACCAACCCTGCTTGGCTTCCGAGATCACACGAGGTCGGGCATATTCAGGGTGGTGTGGCCGTAAGCGACAATGTCTGTGACAAATGTGCATTATATCGGTACTGGAATCATACAGTTCCTCTATGTAACCAGATAATTGCCGAGAAAGGCTAACTTGTCGTGGGCACATCTTCATCCCTGATGTGATTATTACCTGCAGTTGAAACTGAGACTCTCAGATCACTTCGTGTCTGCCAACAAAGCAGCAGCAGCTGAAGATGACCAACTTCCACATGTGTCACAGGGTGATCAGACGTTGCAACAAAAGACATGCAGGTGGTAGAGAGAAGAGAAAAAGCTTACAGCACCTGGTATTCCCAAGCAGTCTCCCATCCAAGTACTAACCAGGCCCAACCCTGCTTGGCTTCCGAGATCAGACGAGGTCGGGCATGTTCAGGGTGGTTTGGCCGTAAGCGACAATGTCTGTGACAAATGTGAATTATATAGGTACTGGAATCATACAGTTCCTCTATGAAACCAGATAATTGCCAAGAAAGGCTGATATGTAGTGGGCATATCTTCATCCTTGATGTGATTACTACCTGTAGTTGAAACTGAGACTCTCAGATCACTTCGTGTCTGCCAACAAAGCAGCAGCAGCTGAAGATGACCAACTTCCTCATGTGTCACAGGGTGATCAGACGTTGCAACAAAAGACATGCATGTGGTAGAGAGAAGAGAAAAAGCTTACAGCACCTGGTATTCCCAAGCGGTCTCCCATCCAAGTACTAACCTGGCCCAACCCTGCTTGGCTTCCGAGATCAGACGAGGTCAGGCATTTTCAGGGTGGTGTGGCCGTAAGCAACAATATCTGTGAACAATGTGCATTATATAGGTACTGGAATCATACAGTTCCTCTATGTAACCAGATAATTGCTGAGAAAGGCTGATGCGTATTAGGCACATCTTCTTCCCTGTCGTGATTATTCTCTCCAGCGGAAACTGAGACTCTCAGATCACTTTGTGTCTGCCGACAAAGCAGCAGCAGCTGAAGATGACCAACTTCCTCATGTGTCACAGGGTGATCAGACGTTGCAACAAAAGACATGCACGTGGTAGAGAGAAGAGAAAAAGCTTACAGCACCTGGTATTCCCAAGCGGTCTCCCATCCAAGTACTAACCAGGACCAACCCTGCTTGGCTTCCGAGATCAGACGAGGTCGGGCATATTCAGGGTGGTGTGGCCGTAAGCAACAATGTCTGTGACAAATGTGCATTATATCGGTACTGGAATCATACAGTTCCTCTATGTAACCAGATAATTGCCGAGAAAGGCTAACTTGTAGTGGGCACATCTTCATCCCTGATGTGATTATTACCTGCAGTTGAAACTGAGACTCTCAGATCACTTCGTGTCTGCCAACAAAGCAGCAGCAGCTGAAGATGACCAACTTCCACATGTGTCACAGGGTGATCAGACGTTGCAACAAAAGACATGCAGGTGGTAGAGAGAAGAGAAAAAGCTTACAGCACCTGGTATTCCCAAGTAGTCACCCATCCAAGTACTAACCAGGCCCAACCCTGCTTGGCTTCCGAGATCAGACGAGGTCGGGCATGTTCAGGGTGGTTTGGCCGCAAGCGACAATGTCTGTGACAAATGTGAATTATATAGGTACTGGAATCATACAGTTCCTCTATGAAACCAGATAATTGCCAAGAAAGGCTGATATGTAGTGGGCATATCTTCATCCTTGATGTGATTACTACCTGTAGTTGAAACTGAGACTCTCAGATCACTTCGTGTCTGCCAACAAAGCAGCAGCAGCTGAAGATGACCAACTTCCTCATGTGTCACAGGGTGATCAGACGTTGCAACAAAAGACATGCATGTGGTAGAGAGAAGAGAAAAAGCTTACAGCACCTGGTATTCCCAAGCGGTCTCCCATCCAAGTACTAACCTGGCCCAACCCTGCTTGGCTTCCGAGATCAGACGAGGTCAGGCATTTTCAGGGTGGTGTGGCCGTAAGCAACAATATCTGTGAATAATGTGCATTATATAGGTACTGGAATCATACGGTTACACTATGTAACCAGATAATTGCAGAGAAAGGCTGATATGTAGTGGGCACATCTTCATCCCTGATGTGATTATTACCTGCAGTTGAAACTGAGACTCTCAGATCACTTCGTGTCTGCCTACAAAGCAACAGCAGCTGAAGATGACCAACTTCCACATGTGTCACAGGGTGATCAGACGTTGCAACAAAAGACATGCAGGTGGTAGAGAGAAGAGAAAAAGCTTAAAGCACCTGGTATTCCCAAGTGGTCTCCCATCCAAGTACTAACCAGGCCCAACCCTGCTTGGCTTCCGAGATCAGACGAGGTCGGGCATATTCAGGGTGGTGTGACTGTAAGCAACAATGTCTGTCACAAATGTGCATTATATAGGTACTGGAATCATACGGTTACTCTATGTAACCAGATAATTGCAGAGAAAGGCTGATATGTAGTGGGCACATCTTCATCCCTGAAGTGATTATTACCTGCAGTTGAAACTGAGACTCTCAGATCACTTCGTGTCTGCCAACAAAGCAGCAGCTGAAGATGACCAACTTCCTCATGTGTCACAGGGTGATCAGACGTTGCAACAAAAGACATGCAGGTGGTAGAGAGAGGGGAAATAGCTTACAGAACCTGGTATTCCCAAGTAGTCTCCCATCCAAATACTAACCAGGCCCAACCCTGCTTGGCTTCCGAGATCAGATGAGGTTGGGCATGTTCAGGGTGGTGTGGCCGTAAGCAACAATATCTGTCACAAATGTGCATTATATAGGTACTGGAATCATACGGTTACTCTATGTAACCAGATAATTGCAGAGAAAGGCTGATATGTAGTGGGCACATCTTCATCCCTGATGTGATTATTACGTGCAGTTGAAACTGAGACTCTCAGATCACTTCGTGTCTGCCAACAAAGCAGCAGCAGCTGAAGATGACCAACTTCCACATGTGTCACAGGGTGATCAGACGTTGCAACAAAAGACATGCAGGTGGTAGAGAGAAGAGAAAAAGCTTAAAGCACCTGGTATTCCCAAGTGGTCTCCCATCCAAGTACTAACCAGGCCCAACCCTGCTTGGCTTCCGAGATCAGACGAGGTCGGGCAAATTCAGGGTGGTGTGACTGTAAGCAACAATGTCTGTCACAAATGTGCATTATATAGGTACTGGAATCATACGGTTACTCTATGTAACCAGATAATTGCAGAGAAAGGCTGATATGTAGTGGGCACATCTTCATCCCTGAAGTGATTATTACCTGCAGTTGAAACTGAGACTCTCAGATCACTTCGTGTCTGCCAACAAAGCAGCAGCTGAAGATGACCAACTTCCTCATGTGTCACAGGGTGATCAGACGTTGCAACAAAAGACATGCAGGTGGTAGAGAGAAGGGAAATAGCTTACAGAACCTGGTATTCCCAAGTAGTCTCCCATCCAAGTACTAACCAGTCCCTACCCTGCTTGGCTTCCGAGATCAGATGAGGTTGGGCATGTTCAGGGTGGTGTGGCCGTAAGCAACAATATCTGTGAACAATGTGCATTATATAGGTACTGGAATCATACGGTTCCTCTATGTAACCAGATAATGGCTGAGAAAGGCTGATGCGTATTAGGCACATCTTCTTCCCTGTCGTGATTATTCTCTCCAGCGGAAACTGAGACTCTCAGATCACTTCGTGTCTGCCGACAAAGCAGCAGCAGCTGAAGATGACCAACTTCCTCATGTGTCACATGGTGATCAGACGTTGCAACAAAAGACATGCAGGTGGTAGAGAGAAGAGAAAAAGCTTACAGCACCTGGTATTCCCAAGCGGTCTCCCATCCAAGTACTAACCAGGCCCAACCCTGCTTGGCTTCCGAGATCAGACGAGGTCAGGTATATTCAGGGTGGTGTGGCCGTAAGCAACAATATCTGTGAACAATGTGCATTATATAGGTACTGGAATCATACGGTTACACTATGTAACCAGATAATTGCCGAGAAAGGCTGATATGTAGTGGGCACATCTTCATCCCTGATGTGATTATTACCTGCAGTTGAAACTGAGACTCTCAGATAACTTCGTGTCTGCCAACAAAGCAGCGGCAGCTGAAGATGACCAACTTCCACATGTGTCACAGGGTGATCAGATGTTGCAACAAAAGACATGCATGTGGTCGAGAGAAGAGAAAAAGCTTACAGCACCTGGTATTCCCAAGCGGTCTCCCATCCAAGTACTAACCAGGCCCAACCTTGCTTGGCTTCCGAGATCAGACGAGGTCGGGCAAATTCAGGGTGGTGTGGCTGTAAGGAACAATGTCTGTCACAAATGTGCATTATATAGGTACTGGAATCATACGGTTACTCTATGTAACCAGATAATTGCAGAGAAAGGCTGATATGTAGTGGGCACATCTTCATCCCTGATGTGATTATTACCTGCAGTTGAAACTGAGACTCTCAGATCACTTCGTGTCTGCCAACAAAGCAGCAGCTGAAGATGACCAACTTCCTCATGTGTCACAGGGTGATCAGACGTTGCAACAAAAGACATGCATGTGGTAGAGAGAAGAGAAAAAGCTTACAGCACCTGGTATTCCCAAGTAGTCTCCCATCCAAGTACTAACCAGGCCCAACCCTGCTTGGCTTCCGAGATCAGACGAGGTCGGGCATGTTCAGGGTGGTTTGGCCGTAAGCGACAATGTCTGTGACAAATGTGAATTATATAGGTACTGGAATCATACAGTTCCTCTATGTAACCAGATAATTGCCAAGAAAGGCTGATATGTAGTGGGCATATCTTCATCCTTGATGTGATTACTACCTGTAGTTGAAACTGAGACTCTCAGATCACTTCGTGTCTGCCAACAAAGCAGCAGCAGCTGAAGATGACCAACTTCCTCATGTGTCACAGGGTCATCAGACTTTGCAACAAAAGACATGCAGGTGCTAGAGAGAAGAGAAAAAGCTTACAGCACCTGGTATTCCCAAGTAGTCTCCCATCCAAGTACTAACCAGGCCCAACCCTGCTTGGCTTCCGAGATCAGACGAGGTCGGGCATGTTCAGGGTGGTTTGGCCGTAAGCGACAATGTCTGTGACAAATGTGAATTATATAGGTACTGGAATCATACAGTTCCTCTATGTAACCAGATAATTGCCAAGAAAGGCTGATATGTAGTGGGCATATCTTCATCCTTGATGTGATTACTACCTGTAGTTGAAACTGAGACTCTCAGATCACTTCGTGTCTGCCAACAAAGCAGCAGCAGCTGAAGATGACCAACTTCCACATGTGTCACAGGGTGATCAGACGTTGCAACAAAAGACATGCAGGTGGTAGAGAGAAGAGAAAAAGCTTACAGCACCTGGTATTCCAAAGCAGTCTCCCATCCAAGTACTAACCAGGCCCAACCCTGCTTGGCTTCCGAGATCAGATGAGGTTGGGCATGTTCAGGGTGGTGTGGCCGTAAGCAACAATATCTGTGAACAATGTGCATTATATAGGTACTGGAATCATACGGTTCCTCTATGTAACCAGATAATTGCTGAGAAAGGCTGATGCGTATTAGGCACATCTTCTTCCCTGTCGTGATTATTCTCTCCAGCGGAAACTGAGACTCTCAGATCACTTTGTGTCTTCCGACAAAGCAGCAGCAGCTGAAGATGACCAACTTCCTCATGTGTCACAGGGTGATCAGACGTTGCAACAAAAGACATGCACGTGGTAGAGAGAAGAGAAAAAGCTTACAGCACCTGGTATTCCCAAGCGGTCTCCCATCCAAGTACTAACCAGGACCAACCCTGCTTGGCTTCCGAGATCAGACGAGGTCGGGCATATTCAGGGTGGTGTGGCTGTAAGCAACAACGTCTGTGACAAATGTGCATTATATCGGTACTGGAATCATACAGTTCCTCTATGTAACCAGATAATTGCCGAGAAAGGCTAACTTGTAGTGGGCACATCTTCATCCCTGATGTGATTATTACCTGCAGTTGAAACTGAGACTCTCAGATCACTTCGTGTCTGCCAACAAAGCAGCAGCAGCTGAAGATGACCAACTTCCACATGTGTCACAGGGTGATCAGACGTTGCAACAAAAGACATGCAGGTGGTAGAGAGAAGAGAAAAAGCTTACAGCACCTGGTATTCCCAAGTAGTCTCCCATCCAAGTACTAACCAGGCCCAACCCTGCTTGGCTTCCGAGATCAGACGAGGTCAGGCATTTTCAGGGTGGTGTGGCCGTAAGCAACAATATCTGTGAATAATGTGCATTATATAGGTACTGGAATCATACGGTTACACTATGTAACCAGATAATTGCAGAGAAAGGCTGATATGTAGTGGGCACATCTTCATCCCTGATGTGATTATTACCTGCAGTTGAAACTGAGACTCTCAGATCACTTCGTGTCTGCCTACAAAGCAACAGCAGCTGAAGATGACCAACTTCCTCATGTGTCACAAGGTGATCAGACGTTGCAACAAAAGACATGCATGTGGTAGAGAGAAGAGAAAAAGCTTACAGCACCTGGTATTCCCAAGCGGTCTCCCATCCAAGTACTAACCAGGCCCAACCTTGCTTGGCTTCCTAGATCAGACGAGGTCGGGCATATTCAGGGTGGTGAGGCTGTAAGCAACAATGTCTGTGACAAATGTGCATTATATAGGTACTGGAATCATACAGTTCCTCTATGTAACCAGATAATTGCCGAGAAAGGCTGATATGTAGTGGGCACATCTTCATCCCTGAAGTGATTATTACCTGCAGTTGAAACTGAGACTCTCAGATCACTTCGTGTCTGCCAACAAAGCAGCAGCTGAAGATGACCAACTTCCTCATGTGTCACAGGGTGATCAGACGTTGCAACAAAAGACATGCATGTGGTAGAGAGAAGAGAAAAAGCTTACAGCACCTGGTATTCCCAAGCGGTCTCCCATCCAAGTACTAACCAGGCCCAATCCTGCTTGGCTTCCGAGATCAGATGAGGTTGGGCATGTTCAGGGTGGTGTGGCCGTAAGAAACAATATCTGTGAACAATGTGCATTATATAGGTACTGGAATCATACGGTTCCTCTATGTAACCAGATAATTGCTGAGAAAGGCTGATGCGTATTAGGCACATCTTCTTCCCTGTCGTGATTATTCTCTCCAGCGGAAACTGAGACTCTCAGATCACTTCGTGTCTGCCGACAAAGCAGCAGCAGCTGAAGATGACCAACTTCCTCATGTGTCACAGGGTCATCAGACTTTGCAACAAAAGACATGCAGGTGCTAGAGAGAAGAGAAAAAGCTTACAGCACCTGGTATTCCCAAGTAGTCTCCCATCCAAGTACTAACCAGGCCCAACCCTGCTTGGCTTCTGAGATCAGACGAGGTCAGGTATATTCAGGGTGGTGTGGCCGTAAGCAAAAATATCTTTGAACAATGTGCATTATATAGGTACTGGAATCATACGGTTCCTCTATGTAACCAGATAATTGCAGAGAAAGGCTGATGCGTATTGGGCACATCTTCTTTCCTGTCGTGAATATTCTCTCCAGCGGAAACTGAGACTCTCAGATCACTTCGTGTCTGCCAACAAAGCAGCAGAAGCTGAAGATGACCAACTTCCTCATGTGTCACAGGGTGATCAGACATTGCAACAAAAGACATGCAGGTGGTAGAGAGAAGAGAAAAAGCTTACAGCACCTGGCATTCCAAAGCAGTCTCCAATCCAAGTACTAACCAGGCCCAACCCTGCTTGGGTTCCGAGATCAGACGAGGTCAGGTATATTCAGGGTGGTGTGGCCGTAAGCAAAAATATCTGTGAACAATGTGCATTATATAGGTACTGGAATCATACGGTTCCTCTATGTAACCAGATAATTGCAGAGAAAGGCTGATGCGTATTGGGCACATCTTCTTTCCTGTCGTGAATATTCTCTCCAGCGGAAACTGAGACTCTCAGATCACTTCGTGTCTGCCAACAAAGCAGCAGCAGCTGAAGATGACCAACTTCCTCATGTGTCACAGGGTCATCAGACGTTGCAACAAAAGACATGCAGGTGCTAGAGAGAAGAGAAAAAGCTTACAGCACCTGGTATTCCCAAGTAGTCTCCCATCCAAGTACTAACCAGGCCCAACCCTGCTTGGCTTCCGAGATCAGACGAGGTCAGGTATATTCAGGGTGGTGTGGCCGTAAGCAACAGTATCTGTGAACAATGTGCATTATATAGGTACTGGAATCATACGGTTACACTATGTAACCAGATAATTGCCGAGAAAGGCTGATATGTAGTGGGCACATCTTCATCCCTGATGTGATTATTACCTGCAGCGGAAACTGAGACTCTCAGATCACTTCGTGTCTGCCAACAAAGCAGCAGCAGCTGAAGATGACCAACTTCCTCATGTGTCACAGGGTGATCAGACGTTGCAACAAAAGACATGCACGTGGTAGAGAGAAGAGAAAAAGCTTACAGCACCTGGTATTCCCAAGCGGTCTCCCATCCAAGTACTAACCAGGCCCAACCCTGCTTGGCTTCCGAGATCAGACGAGGTCGGGCATGTTCAGGGTGGTGTGGCCGTAAGCAAAAATGTCTGTCACAAATGTGCATTATATAGGTACTGGAATCATATGGTTACTCTATGTAACCAGATAATTGCCGAGAAAGGCTGATATGTAGTGGGCACATCTTCATCCCTGATGTGATTATTACCTGCAGTTGAAACTGAGACTCTCAGATCACTTCGTGTCTGCCAACAAAGCAGCAGCAGCTGAAGATGACCAACTTCCTCATGTGTCACAGGGTGATCAGATGTTGCAACAAAAGACATGCATGTGGTAGAGAGAAGAGAAAAAGCTTACAGCACCTGGTATTCCCAAGCGGTCTCCCATCCAAGTACTAACCAGGCCCAACCCTGCTTGGCTTCTGAGATCAGACGAGGTTGGGCATGTTCAGGGTGGTGTGGCCGTAAGCAAAAATAGCTGTGAACAATGTGCATTATATAGGTACTGGAATCATACGGTTCCTCTATGTAACCAGATAATTGCCGAGAAAGGCTAACTTGTAGTGGGCACATCTTCTTCCCTGACGTGATTATTACCTGCAGTTGAACCTGAGACTCTCAGATCACTTCGTGTCTGCCAACAAAGCAGCAGCAGCTGAAGATGACCAACTTCCTCATGTGTCACAGGGTGATCAGACGTTGCAACAAAAGACATGCATGTGGTAGAGAGAAGAGAAAAAGCTTACAGTACCTGATATTCCCAAGCAGTCTACCATCCAAGTACTAACCAGGCCCAACCCTGCTTGGCTTCCGAGATCAGGCATTTTCAGGGTGGTGTGGCCGTAAGCAACAATATCTGTGAACAATGTGCATTATATAGGTACTGGAATCGTACGGTTACACTATGTAACCAGATAATTGCAGAGAAAGGCTGATATGTAGTGGGCACATCTTCATCCCTGATGTGATTATTACCTGCAGTTGAAACTGAGACTCTCATATCACTTCGTGTCTGCCAACAAAGCAGCAGCAGCTGAAGATGACCAACTTCCTCATGTGTCACAGGGTGATCAGACGTTGCAACAAAAGACATGCATGTGGTAGAGAGAAGAGAAAAAGCTTACAGCACCTGGTATTCCCAAGCGGTCTCCCATCCAAGTACTAACCAGGCCCAACCTTGCTTGGCTTCCGAGATCAGACGAGGTCGGGCAAATTCAGGGTGGTGTGGCTGTAAGCAACAATGTCTGTGACAAATGTGCATTATATAGGTACTGGAATCATACGGTTACTCTATGTAACCAGATAATTGCAGAGAAAGGCTGATATGTAGTGGGCACATCTTAATCCCTGATGTGATTATTACCTGCAGTTGAAACTGAGACTCTCAGATCACTTCGTGTCTGCCAACAAAGCAGCAGCAGCTGAAGATGACCAACTTCCTCATGTGTCACAGGGTGATCAGACGTTGCAACAAAAAACATGCAGGTGGTAGAGAGAAGAGAAAAAGCTTACAGCACCTGGTATTCCCAAGCGGTTTCCCATCCAAGTACTAACCAGGCCCAACCTTGCTTGGCTTCCGAGATCAGACGAGGTCGGGCATATTCAGGGTGGTGTGGCTGTAAGCAACAATGTCTGTCACAAATGTGCATAATATAGGTACTGGAATCATACGGTTACTCTATGTAACCAGATAATTGCCGAGAAAGGCTGATATGTAGTGGGCACATCTTCATCCCTGATGTGATTATTACCTGCAGTTGAAACTGAGACTCTCAGATCACTTCGTGTCTGCCAACAAAGCAGCAGCAGCTGAAGATGACCAACTTCCTCATGTGTCACAGGGTGATCAGACGTTGCAACAAAAGACATGCAGGTGCTAGAGAGAAGAGAAAAAGCTTACAGCACCTGGTATTCATAAGCAGTGTCCCATCCAAGTACTAACCAGGCCCAACCCTGCTTGGCTTCCGAGATCAGACGAGGTCTGGCATGTTCAGGGTGGTTTGGCCGTAAGCGACAACGTCTGTGACAAATGTGAATTATATATGTACTGGAATCATACAGTTCCTCTATGTAACCAGATAATTGCCAAGAAAGGCTGATATGTAGTGGGCACATCTTCATCCTGGATGTGATTATTACCTGCAGTTGAAACTGAGACTCTCATATCACTTCGTGTCTGCCAACAAAGCAGCAGCAGCTGAAGATGACCAACTTCCTCATGTGTCACAGGGTGATCAGACGTTGCAACAAAAGACATGCATGTGGTAGAGAGAAGAGAAAAAGCTTACAGCACCTGGTATTCCCAAGCGGTCTCCCATCCAAGTACTAACCAGGCCCAACCTTGCTTGGCTTCTGAGATCAGACGAGGTTGGGCATATTCAGGGTGGTGTGGCCGTAAGCAACAATATCTGTGAACAATGTGCATTATATCGGTACTGGATTCATACAGTTCCTCTATGTAACCAGATAATTGCCGAGAAAGAATGATATATAGTGGGCACATCTTAATCCCTGATGTGATTATTACCTGCAGTTGAAACTGAGACTCTCAGATCACTTCGTGTCTGCCAACAAAGCAGCAGCAGCTGAAGATGACCAACTTCCTCATGTGTCACAGGGTGATCAGACGTTGCAACAAAAGACATGCAGGTGGTAGAGAGAAGAGAAAAAGCTTACAGCACCTGGTATTCCCAAGTGGTCTCCCATCCAAGCACTAACCAGGCCAAACCCTGCTTGGCTTCTGATATCAGACGAGGTCGGGCATGTTCAGGGTGGTGTGGCTGTAAGCGACAATGTCTGTGAAAAATGTGAATTATATAGGTACTGGAATCATACAGTTCCTCTATGTAACCAGATAATTGCCAAGAAAGGCTGATATGTAGTGGGCACATCTTCATCCCTGATGTGATTATTACCTGCAGTTGAAACTGAGACTCTCATATCACTTCGTGTCTGCCAACAAAGCAGCAGCAGCTGAAGATGACCAACTTCCTCATGTGTC
Organism: Leuresthes tenuis; assembly: GCF_036924035.1. Classification (NCBI taxonomy): domain Eukaryota; kingdom Metazoa; phylum Chordata; class Actinopteri; order Atheriniformes; family Atherinopsidae; genus Leuresthes; species Leuresthes tenuis. The sequence continues at coordinate 7,721,415 of NW_027325355.1, read as the reverse complement.
ACAGGGTGATCAGACGTTGCAACAAAAGACATGCAGGTGGTAGAGAGAAGAGAAAAAGCTTACAGCACCTGGTATTCCCAAGTGGTCTCCCATCCAAGCACTAACCAGGCCAAACCCGGCTTGGCTTCTGAGATCAGACGAGGTTGGGCATGTTCAGGGTGGTGTGGCTGTAAGCGACAATGTCTGTGAAAAATGTGAATTATATAGGTACTGGAATCATACAGTTCCTCTATGTAACCAGATGATTGCCGAGAAAGGCTAACTTGTAGTGGGCACATCTTCTTCCCTGTCGTGATTATTATCTGCAGTTGAAACTGAGAATCTCAGATCACTTCGTGTCTGCCAACATAGCAGCAGCAGCTGAAGATGACCAACTTCCTCATGTGTCACAGGGTGATCAGACGTTGCAACAAAAGACATGCAGGTGGTAGAGAGAAGAGAAAAAGCTTACAGCACCTGGTATTCATAAGCAGTCTCCCATCCAAGTACTAACCAGGCCCAACCCTGCTTGGGTTCCGAGATCAGACGAGGTCGGGCATGTTCAGGGTGGTGTGGCCGTAAGCAACAATATCTGTGAACAATGTGCATTATATAGGTACTGGAATCATACGGTTACACTATGTAACCAGATAATTGCCGAGAAAGGCTGATATGTAGTGGGCACATCTTCATCCCTGATGTGATTATTACCTGCAGTTGAAACTGAGACTCTCAGATCACTTCGTGTCTGCCAACAAAGCAGCAGCAGCTGAAGATGACCAACTTCCTCATGTGTCACAGGGTGATCAGACGTTGCAACAAAAGACATGCAGGTGGTAGAGAGAAGAGAAAAAGCTTACAGCACCTGGTATTCCCAAATAGTCTCCCATCCAAGTACTAACCAGGCCCAACCCTGCTTGGCTTCTGAGATCAGACGAGGTTTGGCATGTTCAGGGTGGTGTGGCCGTAAGCAAAAATAGCTGTGAACAATGTGCATTATATAGGTACTGGAATCATACGGTTCCTCTATGTAACCAGATAATTGCTGAGAAAGGCTGATGCGTATTGGGCACATCTTCTTCCCTGTCGTGATTATTCTCTCCAGCGGAAACTGAGACTCTCAGATCACTTCGTGTCTGCCAACAAAGCAGCAGAAGCTGAAGATGACCAACTTCCTCATGTGTCACAGGGTGATCAGACATTGCAACAAAAGACATGCAGGTGGTAGAGAGAAGAGAAAAAGCTTACAGCACCTGGCATTCCAAAGCAGTCTCCAATCCAAGTACTAACCAGGCCCAACCCTGCTTGGGTTCCGAGATCAGACGAGGTCAGGTATATTCAGGGTGGTGTGGCCGTAAGCAACAATATCTGTGAACAATGTGCATTATATAGGTACTGGAATCATACGGTTACACTATGTAACCAGATAATTGCCGAGAAAGGCTGATATGTAGTGGGCACATCTTCATCCCTGATGTGATTATTACCTGCAGTTGAAACTGAGACTCTCAGATCACTTCGTGTCTGCCAACAAAGCAGCAGCAGCTGAAGATGACCAACTTCCTCATGTGTCACAGGGTGATCAGACGTTGCAACAAAAGACATGCAGGTGGTAGAGAGAAGAGAAAAAGCTTACAGCACCTGGTATTCCCAAGCGGTCTCCCATCCAAGTACTAACCAGGCCCAACCCTGCTTGGGTTCCGAGATCAGACGAGGTCAGGTATATTCAGGGTGGTGTGGCCGTAAGCAACAATGTCTGTGACAAATGTGCATTATATAGGTACTGGAATCATACGGTTCCTCTATGTAACCAGATAATTGCAGAGAAAGGCTAACTTGTAGTGGGCACATCTTCTTCCCTGTCGTGATTATTATCTGCAGTTGAAACTGAGAATCTCAGATCACTTCGTTTCTGCCAACAAAGCAGCAGCAGCTGAAGATGACCAACTTCCTCATGTGTCACAGGGTGATCAGACGTTGCAACAAAAGACATGCATGTGGTAGAGAGAAGAGAAAAAGCTTACAGCACCTGGTATTCCCAAGTGGTCTCCCATCCAAGTACTAACCAGGCCCAACCTTGCTTGGCTTCCGAGATCAGACGAGATCGGGCAAATTCAGGGTGGTGTGGCTGTAAGCAACAATGTCTGTCACAAATGTGCATTATATAGGTACTGGAATCATACGGTTACTCTATGTAACCAGATAATTGCAGAGAAAGGCTGATATGTAGTGGGCACATCTTCATCCCTGTCGTGATTATTCTCTCCAGCGGAAACTGAGACTCTCAGATCACTTCGTGTCTGCCAACAAAGCAGCAGCAGCTGAAGATGACCAACTTCCTCATGTGTCACAGGGTGATCAGACGTTGCAACAAAAGACATGCAGGTGGTAGAGAGAAGAGAAAAAGCTTACAGCACCTGGTATTCCCAAGCGGTCTCCCATCCAAGTACTAACCAGGCCCAACCCTGCTTGGCTTCCGAGATCAGACGAGGTCGGGCATGTTCAGGGTGGTGTGGCCGTAAGCAACAATGTCTGTCACAAATGTGCATTATATAGGTACTGGAATCATACAGTTCCTCTATGTAACCAGATAATTGCCGAGAAAGGCTAACTTGTAGTGGGCACATCTTCATCCCTGATGTGATTATTATCTGTAGTTGAAACTGAGACTCTCAGATCACTTTGTGTCTGCCAACAAAGCAGCAGCAGCTGAAGATGACCAACTTCCTCATGTGTCACAGGGTGATCAGACGTTGCAACAAAAGACATGCATGTGGTAGAGAGAAGAGAAAAAGCTTACAGCTCCTGGTATTCCCAAGCGGTCTCCCATCCAAGTACTAACCAGGCCCAACCCTGCTTGGCTTCCGAGATCAGACGAGGTCGGGCATATTCAGGGTGGTGTGGCAGTAAGCAACAATGTCTGTCACAAATGTGGATTATATAGGTACTGGAATCATACGGTTACTCTATGTAACCAGATAATTGCCGAGAAAGGCTGATATGTAGTGGGCACATCTTCATCCCTGATGTGATTATTACCTGCAGTTGAAACTGAGACTCTCAGATCACTTCGTGTCTGCCAACAAAGCAGCAGCAGCTGAAGATGACCAACTTCCTCATGTGTCACAGGGTGATCAGACGTTGCAACAAAAGACATGCAGGTGGTAGAGAGAAGAGAAATAGCTTACAGCACCTGGTATTCCTAAGCGGTCTCCCATCCAAGTACTAACCAGGCCCAACCCTGCTTGGCTTCCGAGATCAGACGAGGTCGGGCATATTCAGGGTGGTGTGGCCGTAAGCAACAATGTCTGTGACAAATGTGCATTATATCGGTACTGGAATCATACAGTTCCTCTATGTAACCAGATAATTGCTGAGAAAGGCTAACTTGTAGTGGGAACATCTTCTTCCCTGACGTGATTATTACCTGCAGTTGAAACTGAGACTCTCAGATTACTTCGTGTCTTCCAACAACGCAGCAGCAGCTGAAGATGACCAACTTCCTCATGTGTCACAGGGTGATCAGACGTTGCAACAAAAGACATGCAGGTGCTAGAGAGAAGAGAAAAAGCTTACAGTACCTGGTATTCCCAGGTAGTCTCCCATCCAAGTACTAACCTTGCCCAACCCTGCTTGGCTTCCGAGATCAGACGAGGTCGTGCATGTTTAGGGTAGTGTGGCCATAAGCGACAATGTCTGTGACAAATGTGCATTATATAGGTACTAGAATCATACAGTTCCTCTATGTAACAAGATAATTGCCAAGAAAGGCTGATATGTAGTGGGCATATCTTCATCCTTGATGTGATTACTACCTGTAGTTGAAACTGAGACTCTCAGATCACTTCGTGTCTGCCAACAAAGCAGCAGCAGCTGAAGATGACCAACTTCCTCGTGTGTCACAGGGTGATCAGACGTTTCAACAAAAGACATGCAGGTGGTAGAGAGAAGAGAAAAAGCTTACAGCACCTGGTATTCCCAAGCAGTCTCCCATCCAAGTACTAACCAGGCCCAACCCTGCTTGGCTTCCGAGATCAGACGAGGTCGGGCATATTCAGGGTGGTGTGGCCTTAAGCAACAATATCTGTGAACAATGTGCATTATATAGGTACTGGAATCATACGGTTACTCTATGTAACCAGATAATTGCAGAGAAAGGCTGATATGTAGTGGGCACATCTTAATCCCTGATGTGATTATTACCTGCAGTTGAAACTGAGACTCTCAGATCACTTCGTGTCTGCCAACAAAGCAGCAGCAGCTGAAGATGACCAACTTCCTCATGTGTCACAGGGTGATCAGACGTTGCAACAAAAGACATGCAGGTGGTAGAGAGAAGAGAAAAAGCTTACAGAACCTGGTATTCCCAAGCAGTCTCCCATCCAAGTACTAACCAGGCCCAACCCTGCTTGGCTTCCGAGATCAGACGAGGTCGGGCATATTCAGGGTGGTGTGGCCGTAAGCAACAATATCTGTGAACAATGTGCATTATATAGGTACTGGAATCATACGGTTACTCTATGTAACCAGATAATTGCAGAGAAAGGCTGATATGTAGTGGGCACATCTTAATCCCTGATGTGATTATTACCTGCAGTTGAAACTGAGACTCTCAGATCACTTCGTGTCTGCCAACAAAGCAGCAGCAGCTGAAGATGACCAACTTCCTCATGTGTCACAGGGTGATCAGACGTTGCAACAAAAGACATGCAGGTGGTAGAGAGAAGAGAAAAAGCTTACAGAACCTGGTATTCCTAAGCAGTCTCCCATCCAAGTACTAACCAGGCCCAACCCTGCTTGGCTTCCGAGATCAGACGAGGTCGGGCTTATTCAGGGTGGTGTGGCTGTAAGCAACAATGTCTGTGACAAATGTTTATTATATAGGTACTGGAATCATACGGTTACTCTATGTAACCAGATAATTGCCGAGAAAGGCTGATATGTAGTGGGCACATCTTCATCCCTGATGTGATTATTACCTGCAGTTGAAACTGAGACTCTCAGATCACTTCGTGTCTGCCAATATAGCAGCAGCAGCTGAAGATGACCAACTTCCTCATGTGTCACAGGGTGATCAGACGTTGCAACAAAAGACATGCATGTGGTAGAGAGAAGAGAAATAGCTTACAGGACCTGGTATTCCCAAGCAGTCTCCCATCCAAGTACTAACCAGGCCAGACCCTGCTTGGCTTCCGAGATCAGACGACATCGGGCATGTTCAGGGTGGTGTGGCCGTAAGCAACAATGTCTGTGACAAATGTTCATTATATCGGTACTGGAATCATACAGTTCCTCTATGTAACCAGATAATTGCCGAGAAAGGCTAACGTGTAGTGGGCACATCTTCTTCCCTGACGTGATTATTATCTGCAGTTGAAATTTATAATCTCAGATTACTTCGTGTCTTCCAACAAAGCAGCAGCAGCTGAAGATGACCAACTTCCTCATGTGTCACAGGGTGATCAGACGTTGCAACAAAAGACGTGCAGGTGGTAGAGAGAAGAGAAAAAGCTTACAGCACCTGGTATTCCCAAGCAGTCTCCCATCCAAGTACTAACCAGGCCCAACCCTGCTTGGCTTCCGAGATCAGACGAGGTTGGGCACATTCAGGGTGGTGTGGTTGTAAGCAACAATGTCTGTCACAAATGTGCATTATAACGGTACTGGAATCATACGGTTACTCTATGTAACAAGATAATTGCCGAGAAAGGCTGATATGTAGTGGGCACATCTTCATCCCTGATGTGATTATTACCTGCAGTTGAAACTGAGACTCTCAGATCACTTCGTGTCTGCCAACAAAGCAGCAGCAGCTGAAGATGATCAACTTCCTCATGTGTTTCACAGGGTGATCAGACGTTGCAACAAAAGACATGCAGGTGGTAGAGAGAAGAGAAAAAGCTTACAGCACCTGGTATTCCCAAGCGGTCTCCCATCCAAGTACTAACCAGGCCCAACCCTGCTTGGCTTTCGAGATCAGACGAGGTCAGGCATATTCAGGGTGGTGTGGCCGTAAGCAACAATATCTGTGGACAATGTGCATTATATAGGTACAGGAATCATACGGTTACTCTATGTAACCAGATAATTGCAGAGAAAGGCTGATATGTAGTGGGCACATCTTAATCCCTGATGTGATTATTACCTGCAGTTGAAACTGAGACTCTCAGATCACTTCGTGTCTGCCAACAAAGCAGCAGCAGCTGAAGATGACCAACTTCCTCATGTGTCACAGGGTGATCAGACGTTGCAACAAAAGACATGCAGGCGCTAGAGAGAAGAGAAAAAGCTTACAGCACCTGGTATTCCCAAGCAGTCTCCCATCCAAGTACTAACCAGGCACAACCCTGCTTGGCTTCCGAGATCAGACGAGGTCGGGCACATTCAGGGTGGTGTGGTTGTAAGCAACAATGTCTGTCACAAATGTGCATTATATAGGTACTGGAATCATACGGTTCCTCTATGTAACCAGATAATTGCCGAGAAAGGCTGATGCGTATTGGGCACATCTTCTTCCCTGTCGTGATTATTCTCTCCAGCGGAAACTGAGACTCTCAGATCACTTCGTGTCTGCCAACAAAGCAGCAGCACCTGAAGATGACCAACTTCCTCATGTGTCACAGGGTCATCAGACGTTGCAACAAAAGACATGCAGGTGGTAGAGAGAAGAAGCTTACAGCACCTGGTATTCCCAAGCAGTCTCCCATCCAAGTACTAACCAGGCCCAAACCTGCTTGGCTTCCGAGATCAGACGAGGTCGGGCATATTCAGGGTGGTGTGGCTGTAAGCAACAATGTCAGTCACAAATGTGCATTATATAGGTACTGGAATCATACGGTTACTCTATGTAACCAGATAATTGCAGAGAAAGGCTGATATGTAGTGGGCACATCTTCATCCCTGATGTGATTATTACCTGCAGTTGAAACTGAGACTCTCAGATCACTTCGTGTCTGCCAACAAAGCAGCAGCAGCTGAAGATGACCAACTTCCTCATGTGTCACAGGGTGATCAGACGTTGCAAAAAAAGACATGCATGTGGTAGAGAGAAGAGAAAAAGCTTACAGCACCTGGTATTCCCAAGCGGTCTCCCATCCAAGTACTAACCAGGCCCAACCTTGCTTGGCTTCCGAGACCAGACAAGGTCGGGCATATTCAGGGTGGTGTGGCTGTAAGCAACAATGTCTGTCACAAATGTGCATTATATAGGTACTGGAATCATACGGTTACTCTATGTAACCAGATAATTGCCGAGAAAGGCTGATATGTAGTGGGCACATCTTCATCCCTGATGTGATTATTACCTGCAGTTGAAACTGAGACTCTCAGATCACTTCGTGTCTGCCAACAAAGCAGCAGCAGCTGAAGATGACCAACTTCCTCATGTGTCACAGGGTGATCAGACGTTGCAAAAAAAGACATGCATGTGGTAGAGAGAAGAGAAAAAGCTTACAGCACCTGGTATTCCCAAGCGGTCTCCCATCCAAGTACTAACCAGGCCCAACCCTGCTTGGCTTCCGAGATCAGACGAGGTCGGGCATATTCAGGGTGGTGTGGCTGTAAGCAACAATGTCTGTCACAAATGTGCATTATATAGGTACTGGAATCATACGGTTACTCTATGTAACCAGATAATTGCCGAGAAAGGCTGATATGTAGTGGGCACATCTTCATCCCTGATGTGATTATTACCTGCAGTTGAAACTGAGACTCTCAGATCACTTCGTGTCTGCCAACAAAGCAGCAGCAGCTGAAGATGACCAACTTCCTCATGTGTCACAGGGTCATCAGACGTTGCAACAAAAGACATGCAGGTGGTAGAGAGAAGAGAAAAAGCTTACAGCACTTGGTATTCCCAAGCAGTCTCCCATCTAAGTACTAACCAGGCCCAACCCTGCTTGGCTTCCGAGATCAGACGAGGTCGGGCATATTCAGGGTGGTGTGGCTGTAAGCAACAATGTCTGTCACAAATGTGCATTATATAGGTACTGGAATCATATGGTTACTCTATGTAACCAGATAATTGCAGAGAAAGAATGATATGTAGTGGGCACATCTTAATCCCTGATGTGATTATTACATGCAGTTGAAACTGAGACTCTCAGATCACTTCGTGTCTGCCAACAAAGCAGCAGCAGCTGAAGATGACCAACTTCCTCATGTGTCACAGGGTGATCAGACGTTGCAAAAAAAGACATGCATGTGGTAGAGAGAAGAGAAAAAGCTTACAGCACCTGGTATTCCCAAGCGGTATCCCATCCAAGTACTAACCAGGCCCAACCCTGCTTGGCCTCCGAGATCAGACGAGGTCGGGCATATTCAGGGTGGTGTGGCCGTAAGCAACAATGTTTGTCACAAATGTGCATTATATAGGTAATGGAATCATACAGTTCTTCTATGTAACCAGATAATTGCCGAGAAAGGCTGATGCGTATTGGGCACATCTTCTTCCCTGTCGTGATTATTCTCTCCAGCGGAAATTGAGACTCTCAGATCACTTCGTGTCTGCCAACAAAGCAGCAGCAGCTGAAGATGACCAACTTCCTCATGTGTCACAGGGTGATCAGACGTTTCAACAAAAGACATGCACGTGGTAGAGAGAAGAGAAAAAGCTTACAGCACATGGTATTCCCAAGCAGTCTCCCATCCAAGTACTAACCAGGCCCAACCCTGCTTGGCTTCCAATATCAGACGAGGTCGGGAATATTCAGGGTGGTGTGGCCGTAAGTAACAATATGTGTGAACAATGTGCATTATATAGGTACTGGAATCATACGGTTACTCTTTGTAACCAGATAATTGCCGAGAAAGGCTGATATGTAGTGGGCACATCTTCATCCCTGATGTGATTATTACCTGCAGTTGAAACTGAGACTCTCAGATCACTTCGTGTCTGCCAACAAAGCAGCAGCAGCTGAAGATGACCAACTTCCTCATGTGTCACAGGGTGATCAGACGTTGCAACAAAAGACATGCAGGTGGTAGAGAGAAGAGAAATAGCTTACAGGACCTGGTATTCCCAAGCAGTCTCCCATCCAAGTACTAACCAGGCCAGACCCTGCTTGGCTTCCGAGATCAGACGACATCGGGCATGTTCAGGGTGGTGTGGCCGTAAGCAACAATGTCTGTGACAAATGTTCATTATATCGGTACTGGAATCATACAGTTCCTCTATGTAACAAGATAATTGCCGAGAAAGGCTAACGTGTAGTGGGCACATCTTCTTCCCTGACGTGATTATTATCTGCAGTTGAAATTTATAATCTCAGATTACTTCGTGTCTTCCAACAAAGCAGCAGCAGCTGAAGATGACCAACTTCCTCATGTGTCACAGGGTGATCAGACGTTTCAACAAAAGACATGCACGTGGTAGAGAGAAGAGAAAAAGCTTACAGCACCTGGTATTCCCAAGCAGTCTCCCATCCAAGTACTAACCAGGCCCAACCCTGCTTGGCTTCCGAGATCAGACGAGGTTGGGCACATTCAGGGTGGTGTGGTTGTAAGCAACAATGTCTGTCACAAATGTGCATTATATAGGTACTGGAATCATACGGTTACTCTATGTAACCAGATAATTGCCGAGAAAGGCTGATATGTAGTGGGCACATCTTCATCCCTGATGTGATTATTACCTGCAGTTGAAACTGAGACTCTCAGATCACTTCGTGTCTGCCAACAAAGCAGCAGCAGCTGAAGATGATCAACTTCCTCATGTGTTTCACAGGGTGATCAGACGTTGCAACAAAAGACATGCAGGTGGTAGAGAGAAGAGAAAAAGCTTACAGCACCTGGTATTCCCAAGCGGTCTCCCATCCAAGTACTAACCAGGCCCAACCCTGCTTGGCTTTCGAGATCAGACGAGGTCAGGCATATTCAGGGTGGTGTGGCCGTAAGCAACAATATCTGTGGACAATGTGCATTATATAGGTACAGGAATCATACGGTTACTCTATGTAACCAGATAATTGCAGAGAAAGGCTGATATGTAGTGGGCACATCTTAATCCCTGATGTGATTATTACCTGCAGTTGAAACTGAGACTCTCAGATCACTTCGTGTCTGCCAACAAAGCAGCAGCAGCTGAAGATGACCAACTTCCTCATGTGTCACAGGGTGATCAGACGTTGCAACAAAAGACATGCAGGCGCTAGAGAGAAGAGAAAAAGCTTACAGCACCTGGTATTCCCAAGCAGTCTCCCATCCAAGTACTAACCAGGCACAACCCTGCTTGGCTTCCGAGATCAGACGAGGTCGGGCACATTCAGGGTGGTGTGGTTGTAAGCAACAATGTCTGTCACAAATGTGCATTATATAGGTACTGGAATCATACGGTTCCTCTATGTAACCAGATAATTGCCGAGAAAGGCTGATGCGTATTGGGCACATCTTCTTCCCTGTCGTGATTATTCTCTCCAGCGGAAACTGAGACTCTCAGATCACTTCGTGTCTGCCAACAAAGCAGCAGCACCTGAAGATGACCAACTTCCTCATGTGTCACAGGGTCATCAGACGTTGCAACAAAAGACATGCAGGTGGTAGAGAGAAGAAGCTTACAGCACCTGGTATTCCCAAGCAGTCTCCCATCCAAGTACTAACCAGGCCCAACCCTGCTTGGCTTCCCAGATCAGACGAGGTCGGGCATATTCAGGGTGGTGTGGCTGTAAGCAACAATGTCAGTCACAAATGTGCATTATATAGGTACTGGAATCATACGGTTACTCTATGTAACCAGATAATTGCAGAGAAAGGCTGATATGTAGTGGGCACATCTTCATCCCTGATGTGATTATTACCTGCAGTTGAAACTGAGACTCTCAGATCACTTCGTGTCTGCCAACAAAGCAGCAGCAGCTGAAGATGACCAACTTCCTCATGTGTCACAGGGTGATCAGACGTTGCAAAAAAAGACATGCATGTGGTAGAGAGAAGAGAAAAAGCTTACAGCACCTGGTATTCCCAAGCAGTCTCCCATCCAAGTACTAACCAGGCCCAACCTTGCTTGGCTTCCGAGACCAGACAAGGTCGGGCATATTCAGGGTGGTGTGGCTGTAAGCAACAATGTCTGTCACAAATGTGCATTATATAGGTACTGGAATCATACGGTTACTCTATGTAACCAGATAATTGCCGAGAAAGGCTGATATGTAGTGGGCACATCTTCATCCCTGATGTGATTATTACCTGCAGTTGAAACTGAGACTCTCAGATCACTTCGTGTCTGCCAACAAAGCAGCAGCAGCTGAAGATGACCAACTTCCTCATGTGTCACAGGGTGATCAGACGTTTCAACAAAAGACATGCAGGTGGTAGAGAGAAGAAGCTTACAGCACCTGGTATTCCCAAGCAGTCTCCCATCCAAGTACTAACCAGGCCCAACCCTGCTTGGCTTCCGAGATCAGACGAGGTCGGGCATATTCAGGGTGGTGTGGCTGTAAGCAACAATGTCAGTCACAAATGTGCATTATATAGGTTCTGGAATCATACGGTTACTCTATGTAACCAGATAATTGCAGAGAAAGGCTGATATGTAGTGGGCACATCTTCATCCCTGATGTGATTATTACCTGCAGTTGAAACTGAGACTCTCAGATCACTTCGTGTCTGCCAACAAAGCAGCAGCAGCTGAAGATGACCAACTTCCTCATGTGTCACAGGGTGATCAGACGTTGCAAAAAAAGACATGCATGTGGTAGAGAGAAGAGAAAAAGCTTACAGCACCTGGTATTCCCAAGCGGTCTCCCATCCAAGTACTAACCAGGCCCAACCTTGCTTGGCTTCCGAGACCAGACAAGGTCGGGCATATTCAGGGTGGTGTGGCTGTAAGCAACAATGTCTGTCACAAATGTGCATTATATAGGTACTGGAATCATACGGTTACTCTATGTAACCAGATAATTGCCGAGAAAGGCTGATATGTAGTGGGCACATCTTCATCCCTGATGTGATTATTACCTGCAGTTGAAACTGAGACTCTCAGATCACTTCGTGTCTGCCAACAAAGCAGCAGCAGCTGAAGATGACCAACTTCCTCATGTGTCACAGGGTGATCAGACGTTGCAAAAAAAGACATGCATGTGGTAGAGAGAAGAGAAAAAGCTTACAGCACCTGGTATTCCCAAGCGGTCTCCCATCCAAGTACTAACCAGGCCCAACCCTGCTTGGCTTCCGAGATCAGACGAGGTCGGGCATATTCAGGGTGGTGTGGCTGTAAGCAACAATGTCTGTCACAAATGTGCATTATATAGGTACTGGAATCATACGGTTACTCTATGTAACCAGATAATTGCCGAGAAAGGCTGATATGTAGTGGGCACATCTTCATCCCTGATGTGATTATTACCTGCAGTTGAAACTGAGACTCTCAGATCACTTCGTGTCTGCCAACAAAGCAGCAGCAGCTGAAGATGACCAACTTCCTCATGTGTCACAGGGTGATCAGACGTTGCAAAAAAAGACATGCATGTGGTAGAGAGAAGAGAAAAAGCTTACAGCACCTGGTATTCCCAAGCGGTCTCCCATCCAAGTACTAACCAGGCCCAACCTTGCTTGGCTTCCGAGACCAGACAAGGTCGGGCATATTCAGGGTGGTGTGGCTGTAAGCAACAATGTCTGTCACAAATGTGCATTATATAGGTACTGGAATCATACGGTTACTCTATGTAACCAGATAATTGCCGAGAAAGGCTGATATGTAGTGGGCACATCTTCATCCCTGATGTGATTATTACCTGCAGTTGAAACTGAGACTCTCAGATCACTTCGTGTCTGCCAACAAAGCAGCAGCAGCTGAAGATGACCAACTTCCTCATGTGTCACAGGGTGATCAGACGTTGCAAAAAAAGACATGCATGTGGTAGAGAGAAGAGAAAAAGCTTACAGCACCTGGTATTCCCAAGCGGTCTCCCATCCAAGTACTAACCAGGCCCAACCCTGCTTGGCTTCCGAGATCAGACGAGGTCGGGCATATTCAGGGTGGTGTGGCTGTAAGCAACAATGTCTGTCACAAATGTGCATTATATAGGTACTGGAATCATACGGTTACTCTATGTAACCAGATAATTGCCGAGAAAGGCTGATATGTAGTGGGCACATCTTCATCCCTGATGTGATTATTACCTGCAGTTGAAACTGAGACTCTCAGATCACTTCGTGTCTGCCAACAAAGCAGCAGCAGCTGAAGATGACCAACTTCCTCATGTGTCACAGGGTCATCAGACGTTGCAACAAAAGACATGCAGGTGGTAGAGAGAAGAGAAAAAGCTTACAGCACTTGGTATTCCCAAGCAGTCTCCCATCTAAGTACTAACCAGGCCCAACCCTGCTTGGCTTCCGAGATCAGACGAGGTCGGGCATATTCAGGGTGGTGTGGCTGTAAGCAACAATGTCTGTCACAAATGTGCATTATATAGGTACTGGAATCATATGGTTACTCTATGTAACCAGATAATTGCAGAGAAAGAATGATATGTAGTGGGCACATCTTAATCCCTGATGTGATTATTACATGCAGTTGAAACTGAGACTCTCAGATCACTTCGTGTCTGCCAACAAAGCAGCAGCAGCTGAAGATGACCAACTTCCTCATGTGTCACAGGGTGATCAGACGTTGCAAAAAAAGACATGCATGTGGTAGAGAGAAGAGAAAAAGCTTACAGCACCTGGTATTCCCAAGCGGTATCCCATCCAAGTACTAACCAGGCCCAACCCTGCTTGGCCTCCGAGATCAGACGAGGTCGGGCATATTCAGGGTGGTGTGGCCGTAAGCAGCAATGTTTGTCACAAATGTGCATTATATAGGTAATGGAATCATACAGTTCTTCTATGTAACCAGATAATTGCCGAGAAAGGCTGATGCGTATTGGGCACATCTTCTTCCCTGTCGTGATTATTCTCTCCAGCGGAAATTGAGACTCTCAGATCACTTCGTGTCTGCCAACAAAGCAGCAGCAGCTGAAGATGACCAACTTCCTCATGTGTCACAGGGTGATCAGACGTTTCAACAAAAGACATGCAGGTGGTAGAGAGAAGAGAAAAAGCTTACAGCACATGGTATTCCCAAGCAGTGTCCCATCCAAGTACTAACCAGGCCCAACCCTGCTTGGCTTCCAATATCAGACGAGGTCGGGAATATTCAGGGTGGTGTGGCCGTAAGTAACAATATGTGTGAACAATGTGCATTATATAGGTACTGGAATCATACGGTTACTCTTTGTAACCAGATAATTGCCGAGAAAGGCTGATATGTAGTGGGCACATCTTCTTCCCTGATGTGATTATTACCTGCAGTTGAAACTGAGACTCTCAGATCATTTTGTGTCTGCTAACAAAGCAGCAGCAGCTGAAGATGACCAACTTCCTCATGTGTCACAGGGTGATCAGACGTTGCAACAAAAGACATGCACGTGGTAGAGAGAAGAGAAAAAGCTTACAGCACCTGGTATTCCCAAGCAGTCTCCCACCCAAGTACTAACCAGGCCCAACCCTGCTTGGCTACCGAGATCAGACGAGGTCTGGTATTTTCAGGGTGGTGTGGCCGTAAGCAACAATGTCTTTGACAAATGTGCATTATATAGGTACTGGAATCATACAGTTCCTCTATGTAACCAGATAATTGCCGAGAAAGGCTAAATTGTAGTGGGCACATCTTCATCCCTGATGTGATTATTACCTGCAGTTGAAACTGAGACTCTCAGATCACTTCGTGTCTGCCAACAAAGCAGCAGCAGCTGAAGATGACCAACTTCCTCATGTGTCACAGGGTGATCAGACGTTGCAACAAAAGACAAGCAGGTGGTAGAGAGAAGAGAAGAAGCTTACAGCACCTAGTATTCCCAAGCGGTCCCCCATCCAAGTACTTCCCAGGCCCAACCCTGCTTGGTTTCCGAGATCAGACGAGGTCGGGCATGTTCAGGGTGGTGTGGCCGTAAGCAACAATGTCTTTGACAAATGTGCATTATATAGGTACTGGAATCATACAGTTCCTCTATGTAACCAGATAATTGCCGAGAAAGGCTAAATTGTAGTGGGCACATCTTCATCCCTGATGTGATTATTACCTGCAGTTGAAACTGAGACTCTCAGATCACTTCGTGTCTGCCAACAAAGCAGCAGCAGCTGAAGATGACCAACTTCCTCATGTGTCACAGGGTGATCAGACGTTGCAACAAAAGACATGCATGTGGTAGAGAGAAGAGAAAAAGCTTACAGCACCTGGTATTCCCAAGCGGTCTCCCATCCAAGTACTAACCAGGCCCAACCCTGCTTGGATTCCGAGATCAGACGAGGTCGGGTATTTCCAGGGTGGTGTGGCCGTAAGCAACAATGTCTGTGACAAATGTGCATTATATAGGTACTGGAATCATACAGTTCCTCTATGTAACCAGATAATTGCCGAGAAAGGCTGACTTGTAGTGGGCACATCTTCTTCCCTGAAGTAATTATTCTCTGCAGCTGAAACTGAGACTCTCAGATCACTTCATGTCTGCCAACAAAGCAGCAGCAGCTGAAGATGACCAATTTCCTCATGTGTCCAAGATCGGACGTGTTCAGGGTGGTTTGTCTGTAAGCAAAAGTCACCATGACAAATATATATTATATAGCTGCTGGAACCATATGTTTCTTCTAGTTTTTCACATAATTGGCTTGAGAGGCTGATGCTGATCCTGCACATGTTCTTCTCTCGTGTTGGTTCTCTGCAGCTGAAAGTGAGACTCTCAGATAACTTTGTGTCTGTTGACCTCTTCTGTTCCCTGTGTGTAGTTTTGTGTTCAGCGTCACACAGAGAGACCGAGGCTGCTTAGTTAGATGAAATCATCACAAATTGCTCATTTTTAAACAGTTACATTATATTTTAGAAGTCAGAACACAGTAATAGATGTTGTTTCAGCATCTATAAAAAGCTGATTTGTGACTGATTATCTCGCTTACGGCCATACCACCCTGAACACGTCCGATCTCGTCCGATCTCGGAAGCTAAGCAAGGTTGGGCCTGGTTAGTATTTGCATGGGAGACCGCCTGGGAATATGAGGTGCTGTAAGTTATTTACACCTGCAGGAGGCGCTGCTGCTCACTCAACACAGACAGCTTCTTGACATACATCACATTGGGAAGGAATCAGTCAAATAAATTCACTTTTCAATCTTTGTCAAACACTGGAAATGAGCGCACACATAAACCTCATGTAGGTCACTCATTCATATCATCTTCCAGCACTGCTCAGCTCACAGTGACTTCATCTGTCTGAATTCTTCTGGATACCAAACACACACAAATATTATTGTCTCACGTTAGTCTGCAGACTGTTAACAGATCTTCCTGCAGTCTGCAGATTCATCCCATTTCCTTCCTTCCTAAGAATCCCTGCTGATATCCAAGGTGCTGATCCCAGATCTACTCAGATGTCCCAGGTTCTCCTCTGCTTTTATCCTCACACACTGAACTGTCTCCTCATCTATGTGTTAACAACCAGAACCCACTGATGTGGGCTCAGAAATAAAGTTGTTTCCAATGTTTTCCAAACACAAATGAATACATTTCAGAAATGTACTGAGGCCAGATAGAAAAAGTGCACGTGCAGCCACTTTAAACTGTCAAATAGGCAATTTAACGGCAGTTATATTTATGTTTCGCCACTAGATGCAGCTATGATTTTATGGCCATAGAGGAAGTCCGTATAACACGTTTGTTTTAAGTGTTTTGATGTTTATTATTTATTGTTTAGCAATGTTTAAAGGATATAGTTAATAACATTTGGTGTTAGGTAAAAGTTAAAAGTTAAAAGTTGATAAGTTTAGTTTAAGGTGACCGTGATGTCACTTCCGGTTTTAAAAAGCGGTCCGGTAAACTGGTATCATTGATATGGATCCAATTAAGAAAGCAATCAACGAAGACCATAAGCGGTTTTAAGTTTACCGGTTTGTCCACTTGCAGGCCGAAGTGGTATATAAGTTTATGTTTGTAAATAATATATTTTCTTTTAGTTGAGGCATGTGTAATGTAATATTTGTACATCATTTGTGTTTTATCAGTTCTACGGTGTACTTGTGGTGAAAGCCGACGATGAAGACCACAGTAAAAATCAGTGAAAAGAACACAAGTCTCGTATCTGTGAACAAGCCGGCATATGTTTTTTTCCAAAGACCACGTCCAGCATTTGATTGAAATTGACCTCTCTGCCCCCTGTATTTCCACACTGCTGGTGTATCAGTGAGAACACTGAAACGCAGAATGCGACAGTGGGGCCTCTCAAAAAGGGAAGGCTACAGTAACATGACAGATGATGAACTTGACAGCTTGGTCTCTGCCATCAAGCAAGACTCCCAGAATTTGGGTTGGTGCTTTTTACAGAAAGTTTTTCTTTGCATTATATCATGCACTTGTCCATAGCATTATAAAAAGATTTGTGTCATAATAGTAACATTTGAAATGACAGGGCTTTCCACAGGCACCGGCTGCCGGCCATATAGCCTCCACAACTAAGTCTAGCTGAGGGCCGGCTACTTTAATGACTGCTATTTTTATAGCCTAAAGGCTATCAATATTATTTTTTCAATTTTCTAGTCTGTGCCTTAGTGGAGAGTCCTGGACATTATCATAACAACGGTCATCATAGCATGTATACCTGAGAAAAAGTGAAATGCCTAAATTGTTTGTTCACATGATTATCAATCAATATATCTTAAATAAAAGTGGTTTTCACTTCTTTTTCTACAGGTCACAGAATGGTAAAAGGTCGTCTTAGGGCTTTAGGCCACAGAGTTCAGTGGACAGAGTGTGGGATTCGATGCACCGGGTTGATAGTCTAGGAATACTACAGAGAATGACAAGCCTCGGATGTGTTGTGAGAAGGACCTACAATGATCCTCTGTCACTCGTACATATAGATACCAACCACAAGTTGATCAGGTAAGCTGACAGCAAAGGACATCACATGGACATTATATATTTATATATTAATTTAAAAAATGGTCTATGGCATACATTCTGCAGATTTCTGGAATCTGGTGTAATGGACCACGATGTAGCTGCATTAAACAATTGATACATTTTTATTTCACAGATATGGTGTGGTAATGTTTGGAATAGATGTTTTTTTAAGAAAGGTCAGTGTCGCCATGGAGATTATAGTGTGTGATATAATATTCAACTTAATTTTGTTAAAGCTATACTTTTCTTTCTGGCAATTCTACACTTTCCTTTTGTAATCTTAAAATGCTCCTAATAAGCTTATGGCACACTAAAATGTAAAAGCAAGCCACCAGGTGTTGAAACTACACGCGAACTACAACGCAGGCCGTGCTAACATTAGCCTGGTAGATCACAAGTTGTTTATATTCGGACACGGCAAGCACAAGAATAGCCTTGATGGACGTGGTAACTGGACCGCTGATAACTTGACAACATTCTCCGCTCCGACATCCGGGGGAGATGGAGCGCACCATCACTTTCTCACCTCACACGTCAGGGAGGAGGGGAGCGTCACAGGTCAGGCAGGGGGAAGAGGGTGCGACTTTGGAGGGAGGGAGAGTTGTTCATGTTTAAATTTTTACTAAGTGCTGTGCTACATGCCAGAAAGGTAAGTATAGCTTTAAGTCTAACATCACACATGGAACAATATTTCATTCATTTATTATTCTTATAGTATTGTAGTTAATGTTTAATGTGTTTTTTATGTGGTTTTTATGTTTTCCAAATGCTCACAAAGATCATGTACCGACACGCTACCAATAACAACAAGGCATCAACAGCCCAAGATTTCTTCCTTCAGACTGTAGAGACGCATGGTTTTCCATCCAGGTAACATGCTATGTTTTGTTTTGAGGTTGCTGTTTTTATGTTTACATTGTTATATTTTTACAAGATGTTAAAAGAAATGTAAAGTCAACAATATTGTTGACTTTACATTTCCACTGACATAATCACAATATTATATGTATGTCTTTACAGTGATCTGCTGTTCAAGGGTGTTTCAGTCTTATAATATAAGCATCTTTATGTATTGATAAATTCCTTTACAACTAGTGTCTCCTCCAGGATTAGCAGATGATGAAACCTGTTGTGGATTTACAACAAAAATATAGAACAAATTTCTACAACACATTCCTGTACAACTTGGACCTGTGCATTGGATCTCTTTTTATCATAGTAGTATTGGAGACTAGTGTGTACATATACATAAATATTTATCATGTCTATCTATTCTTTGCTGCTCAGGTCCCTGATCGTAGTCAGGCCATACTCCCATGATTAGATGGAGAGGACAGCTGATTTTCCTTTGCCTGCCTTTTGTGTTGAAGGACTGAGTCACACAGTTTTGTCAACCACATATTTTATTTTTTGGACTTTTTTGAAAGAGTATCCATACCAAGGAGTAAAATTGTACAATCCTCTTTTTCCTAAATCAGTACCAACTTGTGCGCACCGCATGGAGTTGACGCTCAGATTCCGGCCGGCAGAAATTGCTGCTCCTTGATTGGATGATTGGTTGGCCCATGGTTGGGCACCGGGTTAATTGTGCAGGCTTTTGAGTAGTTCTCCTTGTCGCTGATTGATACCATGGGATTGTTTTTCCTGTTTCCTTCTCCTTTGGCTTCTGTGTCCAAATTCCAAATGGAGAGCATGGAAAAATATATGCATTACAAATTGATATGGAAGAAGAAATCAAATAGATTCAATTAGTGACACAGAGGTGAGAAGGTAAATAGCACAGACCCTCTCAGCTGAATGTTTCACTTTTTCAACATTAACCAATTTAAGCCCTCTCTTTGGAATTGGTCAATAACACACTCTGGTGTGACTTGACAACTGACTAACCTCATCCACTCATCTTCTTTCCAGAACACAACCATGACAGCGCACAACTGAAGGTTCCACCGAGATTTGAACTCGGATCACTGGATTCAAAGTCCAGAGTGCTGACCTTTACACCATGGAACCCCTTCCACAGGCAAACTATGCTCTTAGTCATCTAAATGCTTGACAATATAAAGGTTTAAAGCAAAGTGGGGTTTTTTTGGGGGTAAAAACAAAAAACACTTGGTCGAGGCAGATGGCCACCCTTCCTGAGTCTGGTTCCTTCCTGTTAAATGGGAGTCGTTCCTTTCCACAGTCGCCTCAGGCACGCTCAGGATATATAAGTCTGCCACGACTTCTTCGTTAGAAGAACGGGCAGGGTTATCGGGAGAATTTTGGCCCGTACATGCATTCGCCAGTGTGTTAATGATGTCCTCATACTTTAATATTCATCCTGCAAATTACGAGCGGACTGACAAATTGTCATTCGCTTTTCGCCACAGTATCCACACCTTAGACAAGATGGCTGCAGGCACTTCCGTGAAGTCTGACGTCAGTCAAGTTTCATTCAATATATTCAGAGTTTCATTCATTCAAAACTGAGGTTGTTCTCTTTGGACCTGAGCGCTTCAGGGAGAAATTGTCTAGTTATATAGTTGCTCTGGATGGTATTTCCTTGGCTTCTGGTTCTACAGTGGGGAACCTTGGAGTTGTTTTTGACCAGAATTTATCATTTGACGCACATATAAAACTGGTTTCTAGGACTGCCTTCTTTCACCTTCGTAATATTGCTAAAAATCAGGAACATCCTGTCTCAAGGTGATGCAGAGAAACTAGTTCATGCATTTGTTACTTCAAGATTGGACTACTGTAATTCCTTATTATTGGGCTGTCCCACATATTCTCTGAAAAGCCTCCAGCTGATCCAAAATGCTGCAGCCAGAGTTCTGATGAGAACTAACAGGAGAGATCATGTTTCTCCAGTTTTAGCTTCTCTTCATTGGCTCCCTGTTAAATTCAGAATAGAATTTAAGATTCTTCTTCTCACATATAAAGTTCTTAATGACCGAGCTCCATCATATCTTAAAGATTTAATTGTAAGATATTTTCCTAACAGAGCACTTCGCTCCCAAACTGCAGGTTTACTTGTTGTTCCCAGAGTTTCTAAAAGTAGAATGGGAGGTAGAGCCTTCAGTTATCAGGCCCCTCTCTTGTGGAATAAGCTGCCAGTAAATGTCCGGGAAGCAGACACCCTTTCCACTTTTAAGATTAGGCTTAAAACTTTTCTTTTCGATAAAGCTTATAGTTAGGGATGGCTCAGGTAATCCTGAAACATCCCATAGTTAAGCTGCTATAGGCTTAGACTGCTGGGGGACCTCATCTGTCACACCTTTCCTCACTTTGCTCTCTTTTTTCCCCTGTTTAATTTCAAAATTGATTTTATGTACATGTGACATTATTGTGGTTATTAACCTATGTTTCCCTGTTCCAACAGATATCCTTTGAATGGCGTTATGGTGTTTTTCCCCCCTCTTTTCCCTCTTTTCTGTCTTCTCAAACCCCAGCTGGTCGAGGCGGATGGCCACCCTTCCTGAGTCTGGTTCTGCCAGAGGTTTCTTCCTGTTAAAAGGGAGTCGTTCCTTTCCACAGTTGCCACAGGCACGCTCAGGACGGGAGATTGGACTGAAGACACATTTCGGTGCAATCTGTTGGTTTCCTTAGCTAGGATATTAATTTTTTGAATTAGCTCTATATGAATTAATTGGATTATGATTACAATGAATTGAATTCCAATTGGCTTGAATTGGACTATATTACTTAAGTGCCTTGAGATGACAATTGTTGTAATCTGGCGCTATATAAATAAAATTGAATTGAATTGAATTGAATTCAATATATTCAAAGTTTCATTCCATATATTCAAGGTTTATTCAATATATTCAGAGTTTCATTCAATATATTCAAGGTTCATTCAATATATTCAGAGTTTCATTCAATATATTCAGAGTTGCATTCAATATATTCAAGGTTCATTCAATATATTCAGAGTTTCAATCAATATATTCAAAGTTTCATTCCATATATTCAAAGATTAATTTCCTGAACGGCATGCCATAATATATATATACATATATATATATATATGAGAGAGAGAGAGAGAAAAAAGTTAAGAATCAAGATCGATTTGATGTAAACTGATGTGAAAAACTGTTCCATGTAACTGTTACTACATTAAACTCTCAGGATTGATATTTTTCTTTGAACAAGTTGATCATGGGACAGTGCGAACGCAGTCCCCCACTACCACAAATTATGCAGTCGAGATTCACACATTTCCACGGTCGTGCAAAGCTACCACAGAAAACCAATTGAATCGCTCTGTTCACTGACCAATCAGGTGGCTCACTGACCTTTGACCGTAGACTACCAATAGCTTCGCCGGACTCACCAGGCAGCTAATCACATGTCAAAGAAAGCGAAGAGACGGTGCGAGCGAAATTTGGACATTGTTTTTGCCAATGACTTTGACAGTTTATCTGTTAAAGAAGTTAAAAACAGAAAGATAATTTGCTACAAATTTGACGGAGTTAACCGTAGTGTTTTTCTGTGATAATCTTTTCATTGAAAGGTAAGTATAAGAAGCTTCTCCCACTCGGTAAAAAGTCGTCGTAAATTTTAACTGAAGACTCTTTTTAAACATAAACATTTTCTTTCTTACACTCATATTACCGAAAAGTCCGTTTATAGTCGTTGTATCGCGTTAAATGGGTCAACCAAAACACATATATGTATTGTATGTATGCTTGTATGCATGTATGTTTTTGTACGCACGTGTGTGCATACACATCTCCCTCTCCATATATTTATACAGGAATATACATATATCTATATATAGCCCACATATCAGCTATACATGTGTGTGTATAACAGATATATAGACATTCAATATCATGTGCAATGTACGATGTGCAATATTTTAACTGTATGTGCAATATTAATTCACTTTTCATTATTTTCACTATTCAGTGTTATCATTATTATTACTACCTTGTACAATTACATTCATTATCTGGTGCAATACAACCTCTCAATAGCGCTGATAAATTAATAGATTAATAAAGTTCTTATCTCGATAGGCATACAGACATTTAATACCAAGATGTAATGCCACTTTACTGCTAATAGGAATTGCTGCTCCAATAAATTTCCCTTTGGAGAATAACATTGTTTAACTATCTAGATGGCAAACCCCACAATCTGCATTGCCAACCCAGATGCTCCTGAAAATCGGCAACAGGCCATTCTGATGGCGAGCAAAGAGGCCCGTCTTTATCGGGATAAAAGGCTGGTCTTCCCTTCGCCTCCCCCGGAGCTGCTGAACCAAGCCACTGCCCTGGCCCACGCAGAAAAGCTCCTTCAAGCGGAGGCTATCACTGCTCCATCCCGTCAGCAGTGCCTGGGAAAGCTGCCAGTGCCGTTTGGTCAATACAAAAATGCACCATTCCACTGGCTTGTGGCAAACGATGTGGGCTACATGAAGTAGTAAGCATTTTAAATTTAAGACAAATTTGGTGGCATGTTTACACATCTGTTTCATTCTTGGTTCAATTACTAATCTGTTTGTCACAGTCTGATGATATAAATGATGCTTGTTTGAATTAAGGTAATATATATCATTCCAGCATAATTGACAAGCACAGTCAGAGAAGTCAAACACACAAAAGAGAGGAGAGGCAGTGAACCAGTGGGTGAAAGACTTCCTCGCTGAGTATGCAGAGAGCTTCCCACAAGTCTCCATTGTCCTTGAGGCAAACATCGACAGGTGCATCTATGGTCAGAAAGGCTTCGAGGACAGCAGCTTTCAGGAGATGTGGGAGCTCTACAGTCAGCATGGAAGATTAAAGAAGAAGCCAGAGCAGTTCACTGACAGCGAGAGAGACAGAGCACAGAAGGCCTACAGCTCAGTGAGGAGGTGGTTGAACACACCGGTGACCCACATCACAAGTGTGACGATGAAGAGGTTCAGAAAGTATATTTATGAGAAGGAGAAAGTAAGTGTTCAGAAAGAGAAAGGTTAGAATTACACAGAAAATAAAAAAATACTCAGGGTTGTAAGTAAGCTTGTTTGTGTTTGGTAAGTGAAACATGGTATATCATACATTCTGATTGTTACACTGACTTATTGTCCAGCAACTGCAGGAAAGCACCTCTAAGTATAGTCCTTCATTATGGCCCGGTGATGAAGCTGAGATGGTAGCTGCATACGAGTCTGTGAAATGTAAGTAAGACACATCAGTCAATTTATATGAAGTGGTTTTATGTAAATAAGTCATAATATAAGATAAAAAATTTGATACATTTTTAGACTCTACCCAGTCCCAGGAGTCTAAGACTCAAGATTCTGGGTCCAGAGACAAGGTAAAGCTGCCAGACTCCAGTGTTTCCCAAAGGCTTTTTCACCCCTCTTCACTGCCCAAGCTGCCTGAGTCCATCGCACCACCCAAGCTGCCAGAGTCCACCGCACCACCCAAGCAGCCTGAGTCATCCGCACCACCCAAGCTGCCAGAGTCCACCGCACCACCCAAGCTGCCAGAGTCCACCGCACCACCCAAGCTGCCAGAGTCCACCGCACCATTCAAGCAGCCTGAGTCCACCGCACCACCCAAGCTGCCTGAGTCCACCGCACCATTCAAGCTGCCTGAGTCCACCGCACCACCCAAGCAGCCTGAGTCCACCGCACCATTCAAGCAGCCTGAGTCCACCGCACCACCCAAGCTGCCAGAGTCCACCGCACCATTCAAGCAGCCTGAGTCCACCGCACCACCCAAGCTGCCTGAGTCCACCGCACCACCCAAGCTGCCAGAGTCCACCGCACCATTCAAGCAGCCTGAGTCCACCGCACCACCCAAGCAGCCTGAGTCCACCGCACCACCCAAGCTGCCAGAGTCCACCGCACCACCCAAGCTGCCTGAGTCCACCGCACCACCCAAGCTGCCAGAGTCCACCGCACCACCCAAGCTGCCAGAGTCCACCGCACCACCCAAGCTGCCTGAGTCCACCGCACCACCCAAGCAGCCTGAGTCCACCGCACCACCCAAGCTGCCAGAGTCCACCGCACCACCCAAGCTGCCTGAGTCCACCGCACCATTCAAGCAGCCAGAGTCCACCGCACCACCCAAGCTGCCTGAGTCCACCGCACCACCCAAGCTGCCTGAGTCCACCGCACCACCCAAGCTGCCTGAGTCCACCGCACCATTCAAGCTGCCTGAGTCCACCGCACCATTCAAGCAGCCAGAGTCCACCGCACCACCCAAGCTGCCTGAGTCCACCGCACCACCCAAGCTGCCTGAGTCCACCGCACCACCCAAGCTGCCACACAAGAAGCGCATATCCAGGATCCCGCCCAATCAGCCGGAATCTGCTGCACAGCCAACTGAAGCCCCGTCCGCATCCCAAGGCCAGGATTATCCACTGAAACCACCTCTAAGTGACTCACCTGTAAGTAACATTTACAGTGAATGCAAACATAAGTGTGAGACGCTTCTTTAAACTGTGCTCCATGTGTATCATTGCATGTTGCAAATAATAAAAACAACTTTGCTTTGTACGTGTTGTGCGTGTTACAGGTGGAGTTAGAGGGCTGGGTACGTCTTTGGGAAAACCCAAATGGCATTCCAGCAGCTGACATCTCATGGCTCCAGAACCTCCAGGCTTCATCGGAGGTGCTCTGCCTGTACCACACCTGTTTTTCCACAGCCGTGTCTTTGCGTGGCGCCCTGTAGGAGTCTGGAGATGTTCCCTGAAGTGTCCTTGTGGCGATGAGTGTGTTGGAAAGGGTCGTAATGTGTACCTGTACAATCTGGCTACCACCACCGGGTATAACTCAATTCAGCTGTGTTAGAGTAAAAGCATCATGGCTGAATAATGATTACATTGTATCTAAACATGTAAAAGGAAAAGTTCCTTGAAAATCATCTGGATTTGATGATATATTGTTATATGTTATTATCATTATTGTTATTATATACACACGTGGACAAAATTGTTGGTACCCCTCAGTTAAAGAAGGAAAAACCCACAATTCTCACTGAAAGCACTTGAAACCTACAAAAGTAACAATAAATGAAAATTTATTGAAAATTAAATTAAATAATCAAAATCAGCCATTACTTTTGAATTGTTGATTAACATAATTATTAAAAAAAAAAAATAATGAAATAGGGCTGGACAAAAGTGATGGTACCCATAACTTAATATTTTGTTGCACAACCTGTTGCAATCACTGCAATTAAACGATTTCTGTATTTGTCAAAGAGCGTTCTGCAGCTGTCAACAGGTATTTTGGCCCACTCCTCATGAGCAAACTGCTCCAGTTGTCTCAGGTTTGATGGGTGTCTTCTCCAAATGGCCTGTTTCAGCTCCTTCCACAGATGTTCAATGGGATTCAGATCTGGGCTCATGGAAGGCCACTTTAGAATAGTCCAACGCTTTTCTCTCAGCCATTCTTGGGTGTTTTTGGCTGTGTGTTTTGGATCGTTGTCCTGTTGGAAGACCCATGACCTGCGACTGAGACCAAGCTTTCTGACACTAGGCAGCACATTTCTCTCCAGAATGCCTTGATAGTCGTCAGATTTCATTTTACCTTGCACACATTCAAGACACCCTGTGCCAGATGCAGCAAAGCAGCCCCAAAACATTGCTGAGCCTCCTCCATGTTTCACCGTAGGGACAGTGTTCTTTTCTTCGTATGCTTGGTTTTTGAGTCTATGAACATAGAGTTGATGTGCCTTACCAAAAAGCTCCAGTTTGCTCTCATCTGTCCAAAGGACATTCTCCCAGAAGCTTTGTGGCTTGTCAACATGATTTTTTTCAGCAGTGGTTTCCTCCTTGGTCGTCTCCCATGAAGTCCGCTTTGGCTCAAACAACGACGAATGGTGCGATCTGACACTGATGTACCTTGGCCTTGGAGTTCACCTTTAATTTCTTTGGAGGTGGTCCTGGGCTCTTTGGATACAATTGGAACGATCTGTCTCTTCAATCTGTCATCAATTTTCCTCTTGCGGCCACGTCCAGGGAGGTTGGCTACTGCCTCGTGGGTCTTGAACTTCTGAATAATATGAGCCACTGTTGTCACAGGAACTTCAAGCTGTTTAGAGATGGTCTTATAGCCTCACCTTTAAGATGTTTGTCTATAATTTTTTTTCGGATGTCCTGGGACAATTCTCTCCTCCGCTTTCTGTTGTCCATGTTCAGTGTGGTACACACCTTTTCACCAAACAGCAGAGTGACTACTTGTCTCCCTTTAAATAGGCAGACTGACTGATTATGAGTTTGGAAACACCTGTGATGTCAGTTAAAGGACACACCTGAGTTAATCATGTCACTCTGGTCAAATAGTTTTCAATCTTTTATAGAGGTACCATCATTTTTGTCCAGCCCTATTTCATTAGTTTTTTTTTTTTTAATAATTATGTTAATCAACATTTCAAAAGTAATGGCTGATTTTGATTATTTAATTTTCAATGAATTTTTATTTATTGTTACTTTTGTAGGTTTCAAGTGCTTTCAGTGAGAATTGTGGGTTTTTCCTTCTTTAACTGAGGGGTACCAACAATTTTGTCCATGTGTGTAAATGATGTATTTGCCGTCTTTAGCATGAGTTTACAAAATATCTTCCTTCTAACTTTTTAAGTTTGACATTTTAGGTGAGATTATATATCAAAGCAACAATAAATACTTAAAAAATGATCATTCACACAAGCTGTGATTTAGGAGGACAACTGAAAGTGTATTCATACATTTCCCTGAACGATGCTGAAGAAGCACTTTGCTGCCGTTCCTCTGGAGGCTCGTGCTCTAAAGACTCTTTTTGCTGGGACAAAAACAGACTGAATCTCAGTTGCTTGTTGAAAGATCCTTGAAAAAGGACCAACCGTGTTGTCTGTGAGGCCACAGTCGGCTGTGTCACCATCCACATCATTATCTGAGAGAGGGAAAGAGATAAAGACAGTCCTGTTCAAATGCATTGCAAAAAGTCTCATTTTGGTGGGACTGACACAATATTCTGGTTTTCTCTGTATCAAATATCTGAGAATAAAAACATTTAAGTTGTTCAGACGCTTGAGATGAACAGTTCATCATCAACCAACACATCTGGAAGTAACATCATTTTCCAGAAAATGCAAACAGCATTTCAATTGAATATTAATTTAGCTTGCAAGGAAACACTTGAGATAACTAACACACACCATATCCTCAGGTTAGCTTATGGCGCCCTTTTAGTTTGGTTTAACATAAAATGGCTTCAGAAGCTAATAGCAAATCAAGCGGCTAATCTGCAGGAGATAAGGTCAGCTGCTGGACTTGCCTGACTTAGAGAACTGTAGGAGTGAAGGGAAATAAAGAATAAAGCCAAACACATCACTTCCACGTCAAAAAGTTGAATGTTAGCGCATTAACTAACGTTAGTGTCTTAGCTAGCTATAGCGCTAATGTTAAGAAGTTTAATGTTAGCATATTAGCTTCCACTGGCGCTCTAACGTTGGCTGGCTAATGAACATTTTTCTTAAATGTACAACTTACATCTGTTTCCCTCCCACAAGTCTGTTTTATAGCATCTGGTATTCATCATGAAATAACACCTGGAGATGTATTACAGAGAGTAAGAGATGTGGAAGCAGCATCAAAGCTGAAAATGGGAACTTTAAACCTTATTGGATGTTAAATTAAATGTGCTGAAGAGCAGGATTTCTACACACATCACCATCATCATGATGAGAGCTCAGCTGCATAGGAACATAAGAAGAAGCTCCGCTTTGTGTGATTAATGATCATCAAAGATTTGTCACTTTCAGTCAAGAATTTGTTCCAATAATCTTCCAGTGAACTGATTGTGGATGTGAAGTTTTTTATAGCAAAGTGAAAAATCTTACAGCACCTGGTATTCCCAGGAGGTCTCCCGTCCAAGTACCAACCAGGTACTAACCACCTGCTTAGCTTCCCAGATCGGAAAGAGGTCAGGGTGGAACATTTCTGAAAGCTTCAGACCAGCTGCAAATCTTTTTCATCAGCTGATGTTGCCACAACCATTGTCATTTCTCACTGAAGAAGTCCTGAAAGAGAATTTTAAAAACCTAAACTATACTTCTCTGACGATTAGAAATAACTACCCTTGTGGATAAAAAGCATGCCATTAACACCAATTTCTCTGATGGGACTTTGTGATGAGCCGCTTTTCTCCGCTATTACTTAAAGAGGAACAATCAATGGATTTTCTATCATTTTCTAACTTGTCAGTTCAGAACAGTGACGTGTCCTGCTTTCCGGGGCAACTGGAAGGCGACTTTTAAAGAATTCCACAAAGACTCACGGGAGAGAAAATGTACCCAAAAAATGGTGTACAGATCTTTTTTATGCACTTGTAATAACTTTGTAATAACACCTGTGCACTTTCTCACCTCCCTGTTATCTGCTTTGTATCGATGGAGATGGTATTGACCGCAACACCATCACTGTGAACCAGAGCGGGTGAGACTACTAGAAATACCGGTCGCGTTGCCTAAGTAGTATGAAGTGATTAGGGCTACTGTTTCTGGCGAATACATACCGACCTCCCTCAGGGATTAGTCTGTGTTTCCCCCGATATGTTCGGGTCATGAAGTCCAGGTTGGTGGCCAACAAACACCTCCCTTAAAAAAAAAAAAAAAATGCGCCAGAAAATGCATCTGTGATCACTTTTTTTCATCTCATTCTCTGTCAAATCCAATAGCTGTCCTGACATACATACACTAGTTAACTTTACTCGGCTATTAACAATACGCACTTATGATTGTTATTTATGAAGTGACAGTTACTTGGTGAAAAACATGCGCAGTAGCAATATTCATCTCTCCCGCTCAGCAACGCACCAGTCCAGCACACAGGCCGGGTCACTGAGGGGAGCCTGCTCACTCCACTTTTGCGCCTTCTTGTCCTTTATTTTGGATAACAATAAATAAGCATTTATTGGCGTTAGCGTTAGCGAGCTACCAAACAGGCCTAACGTTAGCCTGTTCGGGCCATGGTTAAAGCGAGTTTGGGCGGTTTCCCACCATAGTCCTGTGATTTTCTTAAAACCTTTTTACAGTTCCAAAGCCTAATTACTTTGAAAGTCCCACATTTGAAATGTTGTAGCACGAGTTTTCCGTTTTCACCAAGTTGACAGGATGGCATTTTGGCCGGACTTTCAAATTTGCAACGTGGAAATAACGTTTTTTCAGTGAACGCAGCATGAATGTGTCTGACGCAGAGAGGAGGATAAATGAGCTTCATAATGCACTGGCGCTGTCTTTCCTTGGAGAAATGGTGAAGTTTTTTTTTTTTTTTTTGTTATTTTGAATACAGTGTGGGTGAAGGAAAAATATGTCACGCGAATGAAAGCAACAGTTGTTTATGAGTACATTAAACGTCAGGGCTGCAGCCATAGTTAAATTTCCATGGAGCAGGGGAGTCGTTTGCTCCGTGTTCATTTGACTCAGTCTGAGTCTGCAGAGAAGCTGCGGCTGCGCACCGGTCTGTAGCCCCACAGAGTGCAGGGATGAACGGCTCCTCTCCTTGTCCTTCTCCCTCTATGATAAACTGTAAGTCACGTATAATGGGCCTGTGACCAAAATGAGTGAGAAATCTGCTCATTCTTTATTTTGAAAGGATAAAAAAGGGGAAACCCCTCTTAATCTCCAGGTTTACTGCAGGACCAAACATGTGTTTCAGTGTCAGATGTTGGGAATTTGTTTGACTCAGGAAGCATGACAATAGCCAACCAGCTGGGAAATGCTTGCTATCCAAATCTTGCATCCTTCTCTGGGTTCCCTTGTTCATGTTGTAACTTCTCTTCATTTGAAGGTGACTCAAATATAAACACAGATTATCCCAACATTTCACACACATGGACTTTAAGAAAATGTCTTCATTGTCAGAGCTTCTTGTGCCATGATAGTTAATTGTTAATGTCATTTTTTCAGTTCCCTCAAGTACTTCAAACACAGTCGGACTTTGGTCACTTTTTGGGGTCTAAGTTGTTTTCCAATGTGCAATTTTACTGTCAAAAGTATTTTTAAACCTCTGATTTTTTTTAAAAAGAAATCTGTGACGATTTAAGTTTTGATTCTTGTCTTGTCTCGTCATTTCCTGTTTTATTTTGAAATCACTAACGTCCCTCTCCTTTCAGGTACCTTGCCCTTCCTCCTGTGTCTGCGTCTGATTGTCTTCCCTGATTCCAAAGTGTTTCCAGCTGTTCTCCTTGGCTCCTCTTGTGCTCTAATAGTCTGTGTCTCCCTTGTCTTGTGCCAGTGTGTTGTTTCCACCATGAGCCTCACCCTCGCCTCTTTGTTCCACAGCCACAGCTTCCTTCAGCCTGCAGTCGAGCGTATCCTTTGTTGTAATTTATTCTTTATCCGTAGCTTTAGTTTTATTACGCTCAGTTTCATAGCCTGGTTTTGTTCCTCTGTTCTTTTTGGAGTGATCTTTGTTGTAATCTTTTAATCATCTCTGTTAGCGGAGCTTTTGCGTTGGTTAATTGTTTTAGTTTCATAGCCCTCCGTTGGTGGAGTGATTTTGTGTTTTGCTCTTGGAGGATCTTTGCGCCGCCGTTATAGGTGTGCTGATAGATAACTGTTAAGGTTTCATAGTGCCTCTGTTTTTGAGAGAGCTTCTTTTGTTTAAGTCCGTCTCGTTAGGAGAGCTGCGAGTTTCTTATCTTTAATAGCTCTTTGTTTTCCTCCTGGAGTGGAGAGGCTTTTGGTTTGATCATTTTCACAGCTGCACTCTCCTCCTCCATAGTTATTGAGGAGAGTGCTCAGGAGTTTCACAGCCCCTTTCTTTGCTCTGTCAGCAGATCATCAACCTGTTGTTTATATAAATAAACAGTCTTGACTTTGAACTCAACCCTGCATCTGTGTCCTGAGGCCTCGACTAAATCTTCAGACATATTTTTACTTTGTCTAAATTTAAGTTTTAGACTAATCGTCGAGCAAATTGTTGGTCAGGAACATCCCTCGTGGGTCCAACTCGCCTCAGCTGAACTCAGATGGATCGTCCCGAGAAATCTACAGTACATCCGATGTGATAGAAGTACAGCCTACAACCCCTGTAGAGCTTCTGTTGCTGCTCTCTGTCACAGCTGTGGATTGTTTCTCCAGTCAGTAACTTGTTTGCTGCTCTGTCAGATAATGCAGCGACACGTGTTTCCTACAGACTGTCACAGACATCTTTGTGCTGTAGCTTTTGAATGCTGCTTTATCGACAGCTTAATTTAACTTAAAGCAGCACTTTGCTGCTTGTTTCCTCCTCTCTCCCCTGCTTTTTCTGCCTCTACTGTCACTATCAAATAAAGCAGAAATGCCTCAAAAGAATCTTAAATGTTTTCTAGACTGATGTAGTCCAGCGGCTGGCTTCCAGCTGTTAGCATCACACTTTAGCTTAGCGCAGATCATGTTCACGTTTACAGATTATGCCACTGACTTGTATCCACTGCGATTGTTTGAGCTGAGCTGAGCTGAGCTGAGCTGAGCTGAGCTGTGATATTAGGAGCTGAAAGGCAGCTGCTGGGTGTACAGGAACAGAAAGAGACTGATCATGTTGTCTCACTGTGAAAATGATGGAGAAAGGGTTAACTCCCAGATCCTCCGAGTATTCCTTTAATGCACAAGGCTGGAAGGCAGTGTGGGCAGGACAGATGACATGGTGACAGTTTCCAACGTTTCCCTGCTGTAACGTCATGTTTTTGTTGGCTTTCATCACAGGATTGTGACACTGAGACCTGGGCACAGGTATCTGTCGGGCTGCTGGCTGTTGCCCGTGAAGATGTGCAGCTCACTCCAAACCAGCTGCACCTTCACCCGGTGTCGACTGGCATCATTGCTGAGGGAGGTATGGTGATGGATGGTCTGCAGAACCTGCCTGAGGCTCTTTGCCTCGTCTTTGGACTGTCACATGCTGCACATCTGGACCACCCTAAAGCATGAAAAACACTTTCTCTCACTGCAGGGAAGTAAATTGCTGCTGATATCAGACACACAGCTCACACAATGAAGGAGAAGTGACCCATTCCTCTCCGGTGTGTTACCCTGCAGGGACACTCGGTGAAGCGTGCTTTTTACTGTCTGAACTGTGTCCGATCGGTTTGCTCTGCAGAGATCTGATGTGCAGATTTGTCTAACCTCTGCACCAGATGTTCTGCAGGTGGTGAACGTCACCGACCTCCACCAGGACACATTTACTGGTGTTCGTTTGAAGCTCAGCAGCCCTCGTGTGTATCAGTGGAAACCTGAGGACACACCAGTGATAACAGATCTGATGCAAAGCGTTTGCAGCATTGTTTCTCCAGTAGACTCAGATTTTATCACCTTTAGATTCACGCTGCACTGCTTCTGCGTCTAACGGGCCTGACAAACCTTATGAAGAGAACTGGTTTGGTGTGCAAAAAGAACCTTTTGTGACCGCTGATCTGTGCTGGAACACGTCTGCTTTGCTGGTAACTCTGACACCGGGCCAGGACAAGCTTTACATTCTCTACCACTCTGAACCTCGTGTTTCACTCTGAGAACACAAGACAAATGGCAAAGGACAGTCTGTGAAACAGAGAGAACACGTGTGACTGGACATTTACTCCAGACAAGCACACTTTTTGTTTTTTTCTCCAAACTGATGACAGCAGAAGGCACATTGGTCCATGGTGGAAGCTCTTGGACAGATTTTTAGTTATTTCTCACAAGTAAATATTCTTGAGCTGAAAATGGTCTCATATCTGGTATTTGGACTCAAACAAATCTGTTCTTCTGACACCACAGAAAGCAGAATTAGAGGTAGATATTTCCTGGAAACAGCTGCGATTAAAAAGTTAAATCTGTCAGGATGATGCTGCTGTCTCAGCTGAAATCAGCTTTTAATTCTATCTTGTTCTTTCCCTCTCAGAGAACACTGGCAGAACTCTTCTGTTCGGTGGGGCAGACCATCACAAGGTCCCACCCACCTGCAGAGCCTGATAGATGCAGATGTTTTCAGAGCAGCTGGACGGGCCACAGGACATTCCTTTATTCATGGAGCTCCTCGCTTCGCTGGACTGAGCCCATCCATGTTGCAGCTTATCGTTGGAAGTAACCAGGAGTCTGCTGTATTTGAGCTTTCTGACTGCCCTGATCCAGATGTTGCTGATGTGGCGTCTGCAGCGAGTGTTCCTTCAAGTCATCGTTGTATTTTGTCATGACGCAACTTCTTGAAATGAACTTGAACTGATTATTCTGGTGCTATCATGCAGACATGTTGACTTTGGATCTACCACAGAAAGCATGGAGCGCATCAGTGATGGAACGCTGCCTCACGCTGTTAACTGGAGCTTGATAGTCAGAGGGAGCCGCCTCCACCGGAGCGATGTGAGCTGAACAGCCTGGCCTTCAGCTGGGCTCTTCCTCCCATTAATGATGACAACAGAGAAAATCCTGCAGCATGCGGTCTGAATAAATCAAAATGAAATGAAGTACATGTGGAGAAAGATTTGAATGTATATTAACTGCAGAACAAACTGATCCAATCGTCTCTTTTTTCCACCAACAGCTGCATCTAAATGATGCTTTGCAAACTCTCTGATCCTTTCTGTAGGTCATCGAACGGAGACCAACACAAATAAAGCAGCTACGTCAGGGGCTGAAAGACAGCGGGGTTCCCAACATGATCAAAGAGCGTCCTGCCCCAGCTGCTGTCCTTTTCCAACATCTGCACAGCCAGCTGTGGACTCACAGGCTGCTCACCTGAACATGCTGACTGCTTCCATCAGTACCAGCAGGGCTTTTATTGGGATTGTACTGATAAAAGTGGAATAAGGCTTTAAGTGGAACATGTTGCAGTTCTATCATTCAGAGATTACAAGCCTCCAATGTTCTATCCAATAAAATGTGCTTTTATAAAAGTGCTGCTCTGTTCTGTTAATAAACCCTTTCAGTTTACAGCCTCTGAGGCTGTTTTTACTTCTCAGACCATCCTGAAAAGGATCATGAGGCCGATGCCAGATAGTGAGGATGAGCACAGCAGCCTGGAGGAGACGTGCAGCTCAGGCTTTCTGAGAGACCACACTGAAAATGCTCAGATTGTAAATGTTCTCTCAGAGAAACAGACCTGAACAATGTTCATCTCCTAAAGCTGCTGCTGATTCTTCACACTGACTCCATATTTCTGAAACCTGGTGGTGGAAAATCTACCCGGTAACATGATGGAAACATTGTTTTATTTTACCGCAGAAAGACCAGTTTCTTTTTACAGGTGAAGCAGAGATTCTTTGATCTTTGGGTAAACTTGAGAAAGTTCTGCTGTTCAGCATCTTATTGGCAGCTTTAAATACTTCTGACTGTGTCTCTGTGGGCTCCTCTCAGGAACTGCACCAACTCCTGAAGCTGTGGACAGGTTGGAGTATACCTCCCCAGCACCTGTATGCAGGAGTTCCTCCTGAAATGACCACGCCTGTAGCCTCAGCCTGCAGGACCTGCTGAAACTGCCTCTGAAGAGCCAAAGCTAGCAGACATTCAGAGAAAAGCTCCAAGCGTCTGTTAGAAGTACAGACTTTGGCTTTGGAATGATCTGATGTGAATAATGTGAGAAACTGAGCGTCTCTAAGTTGAACATTTCAAAGTTGTAGCAGTTAGTCTGTTCCTCTGTTTCATGCTGCTCATTGAAGGCTGTGGAGCAGTGAGCCATGTTAAGGCTTTACCTCATTAACTGGAAGTGTGTGAGGTTGGTAACAGTTCAGGAGAACTGAGAACAAACATTTCAATCTGAAGTTTTAGTTACAAATGTTAAAGTTTGGTGAATAAAGACGATTCAACATGAAGTGTTTGGTGCACTTTTCCATCCAGCAGTGTGTGAACGTTGGTGAACTCGTCCAGTTCTGCTGTGGCTGCATCAGCTGCTGTGGTGCGGCTGCATAGATGTGGAGTGCATCCATGAAGGGAACATCGGGGTCAGGTGACCTGGCCATGTTCTCGCTCAGGTGTCCTTCAAGCTGCACTTGGGCTCCTTCAACTCGGTCCGTTTCACCTCCGAGGTCATCAGAGCCGTGTGCTCCATCCCAGTCAGTCCCACAGTCTGCCTCCACCTGAACACAAATAAAACACCATCACAGTTTTAAGCTTATTCAATATTTTGTAGGCTTTCTGGAGACTTAAACAAAAGCTTTGGCATCTTCAGATGTTTCACTGAAACATTTTCAGTTGCAGTTTTAAACTGAAGCTATGAAATCAGTTCTCCTCAGTATAAACATTAAGTTATGTAATCTAGCCAAATCATTTTAGGCCTTTTAAATGTATCATTTAAATAATGGCTCCTGATATGATGCACTCAGCTGTTTTAACACACCTGATCAGGATCCTGAAGGTGTCTGAATGATGTCCAAAGCTGGTGGGGAGACTGGCTGCCTGCTGCTCTCAGGCCGTGATGCTTCCAAGCATCCATGAAGAAGGCAAGTTGCCTCTGCAGCTGAGGCAGAAAAGCCCAGTGGAGAGCAAAGAGATGACTCATCATCAGGGGTCAAAAGCCCTTCTCTCTCCAGGCTGAGAAACAGAGTATGGAATGGGTCAAGGACTGGAATGGAAACATCTGTCCATCAGCGTTCTATCCTGGAAGAACAAGAGACATGATTCAGAGAAACATTCCAAGCAGGAAGAGAAGATGTTTCTGCTCTGAATTAGAACTTCTAGCTGCTGGATGTTATGACTCTACAATGAGGAAACTGATGCTCATAAGTTCAGTGATGGCTTTAGAAATGTGTGTCCAGCCTAATCTGGTCTTGGTGGAGCACTCGCCTGAAAAAGTAAGTCTGAAAAGGTTTGATGCTGCTGCAAAGACAAACAGTTCCAACACAAGAAATAAGAAGAAGGAAAACATGTCTGAAGGTCTTTCCCCCTCAAATATACTTTACATTTAGGAAATATGAAAAAACAACAGGCTCTGAAGCAGATGACAGATGTCATTCATGCTTTGTTCAGTGTTTTCTGTCAGTAATGGAGGACAAAGCAGAGTTTGTGAATGAGGCCAGTGAGAGTCCTGCAGAGGAACAGCAGGATGAACGTTGGGGAATAATAACACTCGTTATGTGCTCTCCTGCAGAGCTTTTCTCATAATACATCGCCATGGAAACCTCACCGTTGGTTATGGAAACTCCTTCCAGTAACGTGTGAGTCTGGGTTCTCTCCTCGCTGTTCCACCATGAAATGGGCGACCTCAGTATTCTCAGCAGCCTGTCAGAGCGCACAGGTGATGGCAAACCAGACGTGTTGATGGCACCAAGGAAGCTCTCCAGCACTGGAGATGCTCCATTGTTTGTTGCAGCAGACAGATGAACAGTTAAACGGCTGAAGCATCTATTCCAGCGTGAAGGACAAAGAAAAAGAAGATCTAATGCATCAGATCTAAATCTGAAGAAGGTTCATTCACAGCTTCTTTGACACAAAGCAGAGAGACTGCACTGATGCAGCTTACAGAGGACTTTCACATAAGGATCCACTTCATATCAGACTCACTTTGCAGCAGCAGTCCCCTGGCATGAAGGAATGATTTCATCATTCTGTGTCCTGTGTTTGGGGGACTTAGTTGGATTTCTGCAAAGACGGCATCCAGCTCTGCGTCACTCAGTCAGAACAACATGTCCGACCTAAACCCCAGGAACTCCACCCGGGGAGTCTTAGGGTCGCTCAGGTTAGAATTCCACACTAAGACAGACGTGATTTCATGTAGATCTCATGGACAGAGCTCGCTGCCAAACATTCCCACAATGCACTTGGGCCTAACAGGTCTGGCAGTCTTTCCCAGCAGTGGATCCACTGACCTGTATGAACTGCCTTTCTGAGCTAAAATCATCAACTGGTTCACAGCTACGAGCCCTTAACTCACTGAACAAACTACAGCTGCAGCAGTGTTGTTCAGGCTGTTCACAGCAGAGTTAAACTGCAGTTTAACTCACTGATGACAAGGTCTTCTCCTCCTGCATGATCCCATGAAGATAAACTCCTCTGACACACTGATCCACCTCCACACCTTCAGCACCACATTCACTGAAGAACCTCTGCATCCTGCACTCTGCTCAATTAATTCCTCTGTATCTTTATAGAAAGTGTCTTTCTGTCTGAGAAACACTCAGTGTTGAGCAGAAAGTTCACTCTGCACATACCTGCCTCTTTCATTCAGAAACACATTTTCAGCTTCATGGATTCATGGAGGGATGCACAGATATATCGTCCTAACATCGGTATCAGCCAATACTCGGCTTGTTATCTGCAATCGAGGAATCAGCAGAAAGGATAACATGAACCGATGGCATTGACTGATGTTGAGCTGGTGTTGCAGGAGCTTTGCCCTGAAACTGACCGGCTTGGCCTACAGTTGCAGATTCAGCAAATATCCAGTAGATGGAAGCTTAACTCCACAGCAGGCAATCTATTCTTCACAAGAACATTTTGTTTGGGTTTACAAGTACTGAAGTCATTGAGTAGGTAAGAGTTTAACTTTTGAAACTGTGACTCCATTCTTCACCCTGGGCTGGGACTCCTGCCCCTGGAAATCTCCTTGACGACACCTCCTCCTGAATCTGATGAATAGCACCAGAAGTCATCTGGGACGACCTGGCTTGGCACCTCCTTCCACCACAGGCGCAACTGCCTCGGCCGCCGGATTAGTGGCACAATGTTCAAGGAACTTAGCTTTCAGAGCAGGACCCAGACCAGCGAAGAAGCGTCGAAACTTCTCCTCTCTTTGTGCCACATCTCCATAGTCGGGAAATGCCTCCACGACCAGCAAAAACGCAGACTTGCTCAAACAGGTTGGAGGAATCCTCGCGAGCTCACCGTAGTTGTCGCCGCCATCTCCCGTCCCTCCAGCCAAGGAAACTCTGGCTTCCGTCACCAGCAAAAGGAGCGGGTAGATCCACCAAACAGAGACCAACTGAACTTGACAGGGTCATGTCTCCACGCCGCGTGATGCTAACTTAGCCTCGCGCTAACTCACACAGCAAGCTAACTTCCATGGACCGGCAAAAGTCTAAACATATAAAAACATCACCTCTGCCACCAAAGTAACCGAGCTTGCTGGGTTCATTCAACTTAACACTTTAAAATAAAAACGTTAATGGAGACTGGATACTGAGTTTAACTTTCAGAACCTGCCGCCCCCGTTTTATTACTCCTCCCAGAATGCACTTTTCCAGCAGGACATTTGACATGAGAATACAATACAATACTGTCTGTTACACTTTATTATTAAGGTTAGTCATTTTAAATCAAAGAAAGGGGGATACAAGTGAAAGATATTGGTACGACTGGATTAATATAACCAAGTGTCGCTTTGAAGATATTTTGCCTCTTCACATAATGTGTCCATGGGGTGTTCATGACAGGCAGAGACACAGATGCAGCTCATACTGAGGTTAAAAAATGTGCGACATCTAGTGGTTGTTAGAATAAAAGAAAAATGCTAGCCATGACATAACTACTTATTATTTTTTTATTCTTAACCACGCTTGTTTTATAATAATAGTTTTTTGTATAACTAATGATTTAACCAAGTGAAGCTATTTTCTAAAACCAACCGGAAAGTGACAATGTTTGAAGTGAACTTGTTTGTTTATGTGTAACCGTGGCAACCAACAAAATGGCGTCCGTGCGGGGGAGAGTCGCGTTATTTAAACATGCGTTTTAGGCTATACTACCTTTGTTTTGTGACTCTGACCAGGTGATGTTTTTGCCTAAATCCAAGTATGAATTGATAAAAAGGTGTTAAAGGAAAGTGTTGATATGTTCTTAAAGAATTTTGAAGCAGTGTCGGTCTCACTTGACACAAAGTCAGTTGGTTAACACATGAGTTCAAAGGCATTCAAAGGGGCGCTACAGATGCCAGCAAAAGCACAGATGTGTCTGCTTGTATGAACATTGGACATCACATCAGTGATGTAAGTTGCTGTACTGTAGAGATTTTTGTGGAGCCCAGGAGGAACACCTGCTCAAAGTTAATGCACCCCGAGCCTCGAGGCTGTTGTAAGATTAAAAAAATGGAGTCCCAAAGCTGTAAGCTCTGGACTCCAGGTGGTGGCTTAATGTCTTCCCCATCTGTCAGGGCATCCTACCGGCCACTTCACCCAGAGGAGAAGAGCGAGACACCGGCCAGCCGCCTCGATCCAGGACCGACGGAAGCCGCCCAGGGAGGCTTCGGCGTCGGTCCTGGACCGAAGAGCCGGCCGATGTCCCACCCAGCACGCACCAGGCCAGGGCAGTCTATCAGACTCCATAACTACCACCTGTATCACTGCAGGAGGGGCAAAGCCCACTGCAGAGACCCTGGAAGGAGTCTGATAGAGAGGCGACCCTTCACGGCTCCTCGAGGGAACGTGTAGGATTAAACTTTCAGTGGTCCTACTGGCCCTATTTATATGATTTCTACGTTCGAAATATGATCACATGACCAGTAGACACCGTCACTGTTGCCCCGGTTTTTACCATATATGGGAAAAAGAACTCACAGAACCTTCCATAAATGGAAATCTGCAAACGTCAAACGAATATCCCCAAAATAGGGGTCTATCAGTGACATGATTGGTCACGTGTGCAGGTGAGGTTGGACGTGCATGCGTCACCCCAGCACCTCCATGCTCCATGGAAACATGGTAGGGATCAACATCAGCCTTTCAAGCCAATTCTGTGGTAAAATAGAGGAACCATGTCACAGTTCATGTTCATGTCACAGTTTATGTTTTAATAGTCTTGTTTTCAGGTTATGTTCAAGTCATGTTTGTTCATGTTCATGCCTCATAGCCACAGTCTTGTTATCTTGTTATCAAAGTTATTTATTCATAGTCTTGTCACAGTCACAGTTAATCATAGTCTTGTCTTATTTTTGGGAGAAATGTGAGAAGTAAGTGAAACACTGATGCTAGATCATGTTTAACAGCTTTAGCCCATTAAATACACATCTCTTTTAAAGGTTAACTGTTCTGGCCAACTGCTTAATAATACTTTATTTGTTTTATTACGTAGGATAATGTTTTGCCCTTCTTGTGGATTCAGCCTTGAATCAGTTCATGTGGCAAGGACATCAGATTATTGAGTCCTGATAAGACAACTGAAGGCAGTGTTTAAAAGACATTTTAAATTGGACTTCACAGTATAACTACACATTCATCTGAATACATGATCTCTGAACAACAAGATTATCATTGATCCACTGACTCTCTTAATGAAATCTGATTACACTGTGAATCAGGAAGCACAGTAAGATGTGCAGTGGAGTCATTACACAACTCTGGGAGTTTAAAAGAGAAGCAGAGGCAATCACACTTCCAAAAGAATAAAACACCACTGAAAATGTTCCACTTTGGCAAAGGTGAAAGGTTGGGAAAGCCAGCAATTTGGTCCACTTCAAACTTTGTGTCATGGTAAATGGTAAATGGACTTGTACTTGTATAGCGCTTTTCTAGTCTAACTGACCACTCAAAACGCTTCACTACATGCCACATTCACCCCACTCACACACACTCATACAGCACGTCTTAAGAAACTTAACTACGTGCTTTTCTAACCATACATACACACATTCATACCCCAGTGATACACTGGGAGGCAACGTGGGGTTCAGTGTCTTGCCAGCTTTCTGATACCATGTCTATTTAGAATTGCAGAGGTCCCATTTTTAGATTGAGAATGCTTCGTCATTGGAGAGCCTGCAGGACCTGATCGTACACAGCAGCACCATGCTGCAGACTGCAGGGTGTTTTAAACGTGTTGGGTCAATGGAGGAAAAGCATTCAGTTATCAATGATTACCTTCGGTGGTATTTAATTGATAAGAACTACACAGCATTTGAAAGGTAGTTTATTTTATTGCTCTTGCCCAGACAGAGTTAAACATGTGACTGACTGTTAGTTAAAATCCTCTGTATTATTGCATTATAGCTTCAAAGATGGACTTGGCAGCTTGCAGTTTGTCACAGCACTGCAGCAGTATCCTACAGTCCTGACCCCTGTTCTGTCACTCAAGTGAAAAGTTATCTGCCACAGACACGGAAAACTTATTCCAACCCCAGCTTAGTCCTGCCTGAAGTAACAAGAGGAAAACAAGAAGTTTGTGGGCAGACTGCCTTCTGACTGCGAAGGTTAGTCAGTTTAATCTTTATCAACATAAAATATCATCCCAAGTCTTGTTTTAGATTGACATTTTCAGTAAATTAGTCCAAATGCTTTCTACTTTTAGAAGGAGACTCTTCAGTGACCCTGGAGGAGATCTTCATGCTTGCCACAGGTGTAGCAGGCAAACCTCCTGCTGGCACGGATCCTGGAGCATCCCTTCAGCTCCTCACCAGTTCAAACTACCCCATGGCAAATACATGTGCCGACACATTAAAGCCGCCTGTCTCCGATAACTACAACAGCTTTAAAGCCAACATGAACTTTGGAATGAAGAATTCCCACTTTTAAACACACTGAACTATGAACACCTGAAATGTCCCAAAAGAAAAAGGTTTTGTTCAGGTTGGAGATGTTAAACACTCAGCTTTAAACTCCTGTTTAAACCTCTGTTCTGTCTTCTCTTTTTAAAATCTACAAGGTGCCGGTGTTCCTCTGTGCCGGAGGGTAATGCATAAGAATAAAATGTTTTGCCATCCCAGTTTATTTGTCTAAATGTGAACTG
Organism: Leuresthes tenuis; assembly: GCF_036924035.1. Lineage (NCBI taxonomy): Eukaryota > Metazoa > Chordata > Actinopteri > Atheriniformes > Atherinopsidae > Leuresthes > Leuresthes tenuis. Next base: position 7,678,950 of record NW_027325355.1, on the reverse strand, counting down.
AAGATAAAGTTCAGCCATGTTGTTCAGAGTGATGTAGTTCTCTACAGCAGACTGCCACTGAAGAGATGGTGTCAGACCACTTTGTCTCTGTGGTTCTTCAAAGGGATGCAGGTCATCGTCCCCAACAGTAACTGGTGGTGCTGCTCAGGGTCTGTGAAGATGCTGAGAATCCACAGTTCATCCCATTGAATCTGGGAAGAAAATACAGAAAAACAACCAGATTTACTTTGTTTTCTCTCAAAGTTTAAATGTTGTTGGCGTTCCCTGCCAGTGATTGGCCAGATTTAGTCAACAAGACTCGTATGCAGAGACACTACAAGACGACATGATAAAAGCTCAAATACACCATCAAATAATAATTAGAACTAAAGTGATGCTGACTGAAGCTTGAGTGTAAATTCTCACATATAATGATTGATTTTAAAGTGACAGCTTCAAGGAAGAAACTATTTTCTTTATATATATATATAATTTAAAAAAAGCTCTCTGGTCCATATACTGTTTTCTGAGCTTTTACAGCCTCGGTCCAACCTCAGGTTAAACTCATGTAACCATGATTTTCCTGTGAATGCTTCATGTAGATGTAATAAAAGGTCGCCCTGTTGTTTTTGCTTTAACATGGTTTGCAGTGTTCACCTGTGAGACAAATGATACATCACCTCTGCTCATCCAGATGTTCAGTTAGACTGCCGAACAGCACGGATAACGTGAGCGTTCCAGTGGTGCTTGTGTTCGTTCAGTTCTTTCTGTCGCGCTCCCAGACGGCTGTACCGCAGCAGCCTTGTGTGTTCGTAGCTGCTTTTGAACAGATGCTTCTCCCTCAAGTCACCAAACAGATCCATCCAAAACTGTGTGTGAGTACGCAAACACACATTTTATTCTAAGGAAATATATCACCTTCCTCCTGTAAAATACAGCTGAATTGCTGCCTGTTGTGTTTTAGGTAGTTTATTATGTAGAAGACATTTAAAATCTTAAGCAGGAACTGAATTGATTCAACATAAAAAAAAACACCAAGTAAAAGCGAGCATTGCCTTCATCAGCACAGTCATCTACAGTAAATCCAAAAGTGTGATGTGAAGTAGATAATCAGTGAAGAATGAATACGAGATAAAAACCTTTGTTTGCCAAAGCAGGACCTCCAGCTTTCAGTTCACTGCTCAGATGCTGAAGTGCCATACATGTGACTTCTGGCTCCTGCAAATGCATCTCTGTGCGCTGATCTTAAGGAACGATGAAGTGCTGCCATCAGTCCATTTTCTGCCACAGTCTGTGCGGCGGCGCATTGGAAAAACTCAAAGCTCAGCGACACACTCAATGTCATTATGAGCACCGACACCAGGATCATTGTTGGACTTTCCACATGTGAGCCACATCATTTTTGTTGAGAAGCCATCGATACGGCCACTTCAGGCAATTCCAAAAGGTTTCAGTTTGTCGTTCCCACCAACATGCCACACTGAACAATACTCTATTCCAGATGTGTCAGGTTCTCTTCTTCTGTTCATCACATCACATCTTCTGACTGTAAAAGAGTACTTTTGTTTCAGAGGCTGCCACATCGCTCTGTAACCTAAAAGCTGCCTGATCCCTGAGGTTCCTCAGAAAAAGCTGCCTGCACAGCAGCAACTGGAGCGTAGTTCGTCCTCTCGGTCAGGTCTGCATTTTGTCTTCTTTTGAAAGTGCTGACACTCACTGAAATGTTGTGCTTGGCTGCCAGTAAGTCCAGCATGATTTCAGAGGCAGGGTCCTCAGTGAAATACTTGTGGATAAGTTCATCCACCACGGCTGCTTCAGGACCTGATGGATGAATATATGAAAACACCACATGAGAAAAAGTAGATCCACTGCATTTATACTCTTTGGTGTCAAGTTTTAAACAATTATTGATTAACAAAGTAAGAAACTGAATATTGTTAATGATTCACTTAGGTTCTCATACATTTAGTGTTCATCCCAGTGACTAAACGCAGTAGAGTTGGAAACCTTGAAAAATGCCTCCCTAAGTAGTGGAATTTGACATTTTATTTTGAGGGTGCCTCTCTGTTTTTCTGAATGTAATATTCTTCATCTGTTGCATTTAACATAGTTAGCATGTTTTGAGTTTCAGCCATACCTGGGTGGTAATCTCAGTGATAATTCACAGTACAATGAAGACATCCATAATCTTTAAGAAGATGATCAAAATATACCTTCCTGTTGAAGATTTCTGCAGCATGAGCCACAGTGTGACAGGACAGGCTGAAGATTTATTCCACAAAATGGACAAAACATCATCTGGTAAAATACAAAGGGGAAAGGACTTTTAGCTTACACATGATGGTAATTTGCTGTGTAAAGTTGAGAAACTAACACTCATCTCACTGATAAAACAGTGATAACAGCACAGTTAATAAACATGATCCAGCATCAGTGTCTCACTTCCTTCTCAAACTTTTCCTAATTTCCCTCTCTTTATCCATTAAAACCTGAAAACTGCCCAATTGCTTTGGGGCTTGTTGTATTGCTTTTGTATTCTTTGACACTTCAGGGCCACCGTAGAGACCACCTGTGAATACCAGCTGCTGTATTCATGGCACCTCATTTAAGTCAGTCTGTTCTAACAGTTTCCAGCAGTGCTCAGCTCACAGACTTCATCTGTCTGAATTCTTCTGGAAAACAAACACAAATTTTATTCTCTCACCTTCTCAATTCTCTGTATTGTTGAGGATGGTGAGAAGGGAAGAGTGAGGGGTTTCCTATGAAAGTCCACTGTCATCTCCACAGTGTTGAGCGGGTTCAGCTCTGGGTGGTTCTGACTGCCCAGAGGACCAGGCTGGACCCTGCTTGGCTTCCAAAATCAGGTGTGTTCAGGGAGGTGTGGCTGTAAGCAACAGTCATTGTGACAAATATGGATTATATAGGTGCTGGAACCATGTTTCCTCTATTTTAAATCAGAGGTTATTTGAGAGGCTGATGCTGATCCTGCACATGTTCTTCTCTCTCGTGTTGGTTCTCTTCAGCTGAAAATGAGACTCTCAGATAACTTAGTGTCTGTCAACCTCTTCTGTTTCCTGTGTGTAGTTTTGTGTTCAGCGTCACACAGAGAGACCGAGGAAGCTTAATTCAATAATATATGTTGTTTCTGCATCTATAAAAACCTTGTTTACGATCACTTCTATCGCTTATGGCCGTACTGCCCTGAACACACCTGACCTCATCTGAGCTCAGAAGCTAACCAGGATTGAGCCTGGTCACTTAGATGGGAGACTGCCTGGGAACAACAGGTGCTGTAAGCTCTTTTGCTTCTCTACAAAAACCAAAGAGGAAGCTGCTGTCCCATTGAACTTCATATTAACTTAATAGCTTAGATGGCATCTCATCTAAGTCAATCTGTTCTAACAGTTTCCAGCAGTGCTCAGCTCACAATGACTTCATCTGTCTGAATTCTGAGAAGTTAAAACATTTATAAAAAGTATTCTATCAAAATAATACCAAGAAAACTGTTCTTTTCCTGATAAGTTCAGGAAACTTTAGTGATATTAAGTAACTTCCCTCAAACAGATCGGTCAACATGTCTGTACTGGAGTTACTGCATAAAGTCTCATATTATATTTAAAGTCTACTTTCATCAACTAAAAAGAGGTTGAGAAACAATCAATTCAAAGTCATCATAGCATATATAGACACTTGCTGTGTCTTTAAAGTTTGCTGCTCATGCACAGAAGGTGGCTTGAAGAAATATTTTAATAGATTAAATGATGGACCCCATAGAGTTTAGTCCCCAGAATGACCGAGATCATACATTTACAAGCACAAGTTGTTCCTTAATATTACTTTACATCTTTTATAAACACTACTTGGATATACTATATAGCAGAGTGTTAAAGCTGTTTCTCTTGGTTTCTGTGGTGTGTGACTTCCTCTCAGGAACACAGACAGCACGCAGACACATGTGACATCATGAACAGAGAAGGAATATTTCTGTGAAACGTTAAAGCTGTAACGGATCAAATACAGGTGCAGATGAACAGGTTTTCATTGTAATCACACATGATGTTCAATACACACATACAGCAATCTGTTGTATGTTTGTACTCTGTTGTGGACTGTGCTGTATCTTTTAAAATGGCTTCATGTTTAATATTCTATAGCAGTGAGCAGTTAATAATGCACAGACATGAGAAATTCAAAGCAGACTCTTTGTCTTCACTCGTGGACCTGTTGCCTAGGCGACCCGACCTCAGGTAATTATCGATTGTTGAAACATGTTCAGTCTTTAATGTCAATAAAATCTCCTTTAACTGTGAAGGAAGTGGAGTCTTTATTGATGGGAATATGTCGCCCTCTGGCGGTGAAAAGATAAATAGCATCATGTCCGTTTGGGAGTGTTTTTAAACGACTGAATACTTTAGTTCTTATAACTGTAATAATGAGCAACTGGACTTTCTGAATATTTCACTTCTCATCTGAAAGATGTCTTCAGCTTTAACTAGTTGGTGACTGTCGGCTGATCAGCAGCTTAAAGACTATTCACACTTGGCAGGTCTGTACGGTCACACTGACACACCTCAGTCCAATCCATCTGTTTTCTTTGTCCAGAATGTGGACATTACTGTCCTCAAAAGAGTGTCCCTTCACCTTAAGATGGAGGTGAACTGCTAAGCCTTCAAACTGCACATCTGTATCTGTCAGATAAAAATATGATGACTCTACAGAAACAGACATTCAGGACCAGAGGGTGAAGAACTTAGAAGATGGGGACCTCACCCAACCAGAAAAGGATGTTTGCAGCAAAGCACTCAGTTTTGCCATTTCTCCACGACAGCTGCCAGTGGTGGACCTCATCACAGCTACTGAATCTGTGATAAGGACTGACAACATCTCAGAAGAAGGCAGAAACAAGCTCAGGAGGAGGAGGAGAGACACTCTGAGGAGGAACAACACAAACTGATCCCCAAACAGAACAAGAAATGACACAAACAAATAAATGGAGTCCAAACTGATCCTGAACTTTGATGTCTGAATCCAGATGTTGTCAGTAAGAAATGTGGATTAGAACACATAGAAAAACTGAACAAATACTGCTGAAACTGCTTCACAATGTGATGGAAATATTAATATATTCATAAATATATGAGGTGTGAGTGTTGAGATTAAACAATATGTGATTTGTTCTGAAAGAACTGCCTCATTAACAAGCTTCTGCTCTCAAACTGCACAGATCTGAGCGCAGAATGGGATTTGTTGAATTTTTGGACATTTTCTGACCTTCCCATCAAACTGAAAATAATTAATGCACAACACACTAAAACACACATTTCTTGTGTAAATTAAACTTGTCCTGAGAGAAGTGGGTGCAGAATATTGAAAATGCAGCCCCTAAAAAGACATAAAAAGATCACACCAGCTTCTCAATGAGGAACATACATGTACATGTACCAGTTAAAGTCAGTTTTTGACACATTTATTTTGCTTTTGATACATAATTCTTGTTCTGACGATCAACATATTTCATTCACAGCAAGTTGTGTCCCTCCACACACGTGCAACACTTTTACCAAAACCAATTCAACGTGGCATCAGAAAATAAAGCCCGAGTGACACGACCAACAGGAAATGACATCATCAAGCCATGCGCTAACTAACACAATGAATAGACCAAAACTAAGTCAGTAACGATGTGTAAAATGCAATTAATCCTACAGCACTTTACACTATGAAAGTATACGTAGACGTGCACAGAAAAGTGAACATGTGCACAAAGATGTCCCGGTTATCAGATTTCTATGGAACATTTTACTGATCTGATCTGCATGCAGTTCTGTCTTCACCCAGCTGTCTGTTTGACTGATTAAAGGAGAAAAGTGCTGATATGTTGGCGGCCCGTTAGCCATGGTTTGGTGAGGCAGAGTAAAGCTGTTCTCTGTGCAGCATCTACAGTGGAAGTACAGCAGATGTAGGGGTGCACGGTGTAAAACAGCTGTGTTAACAGCTGGTTTACTCCCCTGTTACTTGTGTCCTCTGCAGTGTGTTTGGGATAATGTGGGATGGGAATGTGTGGGCGAGCTGCTTCTGGGTTTTAGCTGTTCAGGAAACGGCTTTAAGGTTGATGGTGTGGTTTTGTAAATTTAACTCTTTATAATCAAATGTTTGTAAGAATGAATGCGTACAGGAAATACTCAGAATATTTTGTATTGAAACTATTTTGTAAAACAGAGACACCTCCTCTGTCAGGATGTGGTTGGGCACCGTCAGTGTTCAGTTAGTTCGTTAAGGCCTGCTGATGGTGGAGGATGATCATGTCCCATGATGCCTCCATGCTGTTCTTGGCTCTGTGCACCTTTTCTAGATCAATAGTTTTGCACCATATTCTGTTTCTGCGTTGCTGTAATCAGCTGCTGAGAAGCTGCCTGGTTACAGTCCTCTGATATATTTAGTTTCTCTGATCTTTTCCAAAGTGTTTGAGACCCTCCACCCATTGCACCGTCACCTTTATTACAGAAAGAAGACAAAGTCTTTGAAAAGTTTCTGTCCATTATTTAGATTATTCTCCAGTACAACATAAAAGAATAATAACATCAATAATATCAAAAGAGCAAAAAAGCATAAAATTCTGAAGGTTTTCACCTCAAATATCAACATGTTTGACTTAATTTACATTTTACATAAATTATTATTAAGGTGATTAAATGTTAGTAATTTTGTTTAACTTATATGTTTACAACTGTTAAAGTCCAAATATTGTTTGTAATGGATCATTTCAGTCCTCTTTGTGAGCGTTTAGCAACATTTAGCAACTTTCTGCCATCAGAAACTAGTTCCAGTCCAGTTTTCCTTTCATCATCTCACAGAAAGTGAATGTGGAGAAACATCAGGATGAACCCTGGCTGCTCACCGAACTTCTGCTCATTGGAGCAGAATCAGTGAAGATCTGTCAGCAGGTTGGAAATTCATCTTGGCTGATTGCAGCTCAGTGATTCCTCTCTGATGTCACAGTTTGTCACATGTGCAGCAAACTAACTGCAGCTGACATGAACTGAATGGTCTCAGTTGAAGTGAGCTGCAGAGAAACACAACATACTGATATTCAGTGTGAAGCTTTGACTGGAAACACACAGAAAAACAACATCCTGGAAGAATGGCAGCTTCCATCTTTAAAGGACTGGAAGAGGAAGAAGTTTCCAAGGAATCATTTAGAAGAGTTTCAAACAGAAACTGACTGAATCCATGAATCTGAAAAGGTGTTTCTGAGTGAAAGAGACAGACATGTACAGACTGAACTATCTGTTCAACAGTGATTCTCTGACAGGAGGAAACTCTTTATACTCAACAAAGAGACACTGAGGAACCAGGATACCAGACTGTAAATCCAGGATGCAGAGGTTCTTCAGTGAATGTGGTGTTGAAGGTGTGGAGGTGGATCAGTGTGTCAGAGGAGACTCTGTAGAAGGACAGAGTGCCAGCAGGACGGTCCACATACACTGCTGCTCTGTTACAGACAGAGGAGGAGGAGATGGGTGTTTCTCTGTTATTGTGACAGACAGAGTAACTTCCATCAGAGCAGCTCAGACTCCAGGACTTATCATTCCATCCAAACACACAGTCTCCGTCTCCTCTCCTTCTGATTCCTCTGTAACTCACTGATATATAAACTCCTCCTCTCCACTCGACCTCCCAGTAACAGCGATCAGTCAGAACATTTCTACACGGCAGCTGAGGACACTTGTAATCAAATCTGTCTGGATGATCAGGATATGACTGAACCTCCTCCACACATGTCACCTTCCTGTTGTTGTCAGACAGTTTCAGGTTTCTGTTCACTGTGTTTGTGTCGATTGTGAGTTGACAGGAATCTGATGGAGAGAACAAACACAATCCAGCTGCAGTTATTGATCTATCATCTGTTCACTTTGATCAATGAGTGATGTGGCAGTGTGAAGATGGTTGGATGTCATGAATCAGATGAAGAACACACTTACACTTCCTCAGACCTGGTGTCAACCATCGTTCTCCAGCAGGCTCCACCCTGAAAGCAGGAGGGGGATCAGAGCAGCACAGTCTCTTTCAGCATGCAAACATGAACATTACATGGCTCTCACACACACATGTTCTACACTGAGAAAGGACCAGGAAAACATCTGGATACATCCACTGGAATGGAGCATCTGAAAACTAGAATGAAAGCTGTTTGATCAAAACTGAAACGTACAAAACTCCTTTCAATCATCTCCGCAGAGCAGATTATGGACTCATGCAGAGATGCTTTCATTATTTGATTTATCTCAGAAAAAGGAGGAAAGAAAAGAAAGTGAATAAAGAGAAGAACGATGGATGGAAGGAAATCTGTCTGAGCTCATTCTGATGTTTAAAAGCACCAAATGTTTTCTGCAGTCAGATTATGGAGATGAAGTTTCTGTCTCTGAATTCAACTCTTCAAGTCTGGAAGAATTTTCACTTTGATTTTTCACTCATTTCTGAATCCAAATATGAGCTTTAAGAATTCTAATGAAATCACTTCAGTTTCTGACTTTATGGTCTCTCCTGATGGTCACATTGTTTCTGCTGACTCCTCCTCTCAGTATGTTTCAGGGCAGCCAAACATCCAGATCCTTGCTCAGACCCATTGGTCCATCTGAATGCTGCACAGCCAGCCAGGGGAAGACATTCATCTAGAAAAGTTAGACTAGAAACACTCCCCTCATCCCACCCTCCACACTGAACATTAAAGGCTCAGAATAAGATCAGAGGAGAATCTATAGTCATTGGAAGTATATCAGCTGCCAGGTGTTGTGGTTTTATTGATCAGAATCACTCATTTATTTCAGCCTGATCACTTTTCAGGAATCTGAAACAGACTGAAAAGCCTCCAGCCTCTTCCTCTCCTCCCCCCAGTGTCCCTCTCTTCCTGTTTCTCTGGAATTCCTTGGATAGTGTTTATTGGATTGTCCTCCACCTGTTTTTCTTTTTCTTCATCCCAGCCAGAGATGGGATGAAGAACAACCAAACACAGCTCCAGTTCAACTTTGGTCTACTTGGTTCTCATCTGGAAGGACGGTCAGAACCACAGAAGGGCAGAACTCTTTGGACCTGGTGATCTCTGAGAAAGCTCATCTGCTTCCAGAGTCTGACTGCTACACACTACACTAACACAATGACATCAGCCACTGGGACACACAAACACAGTCAGATGCAGAGCTATCTGGCATTAAGGCGAGCATCAGCTGTGGAGGAACACCTGAGCACAGAGACTGAACAGCAACACAGAACCACGTTAACAGAGGACACACTCAGCCCACACACACTGGCCACTGAGACGGGCCTCTATCAGAGATCATGGCTCCCTGTGGAGCAGAGAGGATGTACACAGTCCAACAGCAACACTGTGGAGACACAGCTACACTTTCTAACACAATGTGACTCATTCTAACAGCTGCCTGAAAAGGATCTGAAGAAATGTCCCTTCATATACCCACAGTTCTCCCTTCTGCCCAGCACGGACAAACTGCCCGTTCAGTTAGGAGAAATGAAGCAGAGCTGGATCAGGCTTGTCTGCAGCAGGCCTCTCCATACCTGAGTTTGTGTGGATCCTTCAGTGCAGCCGTCAGCAGCTTCACTCCTGAGTCTCCTGGATGGTTGAAGCTCAGGTCCAGCTCTCTCAGATGGGAGGGGTTGGAGGTCACAGCTTCAGCCAGAGAAGCACAGCCTTCCTCTGTGATCAGACAGCCTGACATGCTGCAGACACACAAAACAAGACAGAAACTCTGAGAGAACTGCTCTGAAGCTGAAGCTGAATGTAATCAAATGTTGACCTGATGATGGAACTGAATAAAAGTCAGAGAATCATCAACTACTGTAACTGGTCCCTCTGAGGACGACATGAAACAAATGACATCACAATCTATGAAATGTTGAGACATTTCAGTCTGAACCAAACTGGTGGATCAGCTTCAACATTTCAAACTGCAGGAGATGTTAACAACATTCAAACATGCTGAAAAGTGTTCATGTTAAAGGAAGAATAAAAACATGCTGCATGCTGAACATGTGACTTCACACACAGAGGAAAATGGTTGAATCTTTAGTCTGCAAACAGGACTTTATTCAAGTTCTTTATTTATCTTTATGTTATTTATCAGATGTGTTTTAAATAACTTTAAAGATGATTTTCATAATTTTGCTCAGGGTAACAAAGAGTTTCAGATAAAATGAGAAGAAAATATGAACAATCTTCTGTAACAAACAAAGAGGAAACATGGCAGTGAATGAAAAACCTGGATGAAAAGAAAACCTCTGAGAATAAAAACTTTAGATTATTATGAATATTTCAACATTTCACTCTTCACTGTAATCTCACTGTTTCTCTTCACTCTGCACACCTCAGACTTCCAGTACACCCCAGAGTCCTGTCATCTCCACAGATATTCTGCTGACTCTGCAGCTGTTGGCTGTATCAGTCAGCACAGTTACGTGCACAATTGAGTGGGGCTTTGCTCACAGCCTGACTGGACCATTCAACTGGAACACCATCCTTGTAACTGTTCACATGCAGAGGAGCAGAATCCAGTTACTGACTGAAGTCTGTCTGACGCAGCAACTCTGTGGGCTGAGTGAGAAACATCTCATAGTTGGAGATTTTCCCAACAGAGCACTTTGCTCTCAGACTGCAGGTTTACTTGACGTTTGTAATGTCTGACACTTAACAGAAGTTCAGAAGGCCATCAAGTTTGTGTGTTCGGGGTGTCCAGACAGGAGATGAAGAATGGTAACCATGAACATCTGGAGAAATATCCCTTAGTACCCATGTGTAACTCCCTTAGTGAAGGATGTCCTGGACAGCCACACCAGGGATATATAGATATACACATATCTTTCAGCCTAACTATTGAGCCCACCCAGGCTCAATCCTATAGGGAAATGTTTTACCCAATATCAGGGGAGAAGCACCCCTAGTGAGAGAGAGATGATACAGACTTTTTGGCTTCAAGGATCTCTCCAGATTTGATGTATCTATCTGTAATTCTGATACGGACCTGGTGACCAATAAACTACCTCGGTGTTCGACCAAGTCTGTGTCAGCAGAGTTCTTCCTGTACCATCGACACATCGGCTGTTTGAAGGCGACCACAGGTTATACACCACAGGTTCCCAGAGTTTCTAAAAGTAGAATGGGAGACAGAGCCTTCAGTTATCAGGCCCCTCTCTGTGGAACCAGCTGCCAGTTTGGCTTCAGGAAGCAGACACCCTCTCTACCTTTAAGATAAGGCTTAAAACCTTCCTTTCTGATAAAGCTTATAGTTAGGGATGGCTCAGGTGACCCTGAACCATCCCATAGTTATGCTGCTATAGGCCTAGACTGCTGGGGGACCTCCCATGATGCACCTCTCCTCTCTCTGCTCTTTTTACTCTCCATGTTCATTTGACATTATTGTTGTCATTAACTTGTGTTTCTCTTCCTCAGCAGGTATCTCTGGCCTGGTGTTATGGTGCTTGTTGTCCCCTCTTTCCTGTCCTCTCAACCCCCAGCTGGTCGCAGCAGATGGCCGCCCTTCCTGATTCTGGTTCTGATGGAGGTTTCTTCCTGTTAAAAGGGAGTTTTTTTCTTTCCACAGTCACCTTGTGCACGTTCAGGACGGGGGATTTAATCAAAGAGAAGTTTCAGTGCAATGACCATACAGATATCATCACTTTGTTCCAGTGCAGTGTCCACATTTAAAGGAGGTTTGATGCTCACATTTAGAGGAAAAAACAGCTCATATTTCTGTAAAGTAGTTTACTTTGGGTGTGTGATGGATCTGTGTTTTAGGACAAATCTACAGGAATGGAAAGGAGTTAAAGTAAAAGAGAACTTTGCTATTTCTTTACACTGTGTGTTGTATTTCATTATCTTCATAATCAGAGTTATTTAAGCCAGATAATCAAAAGGCAGAACAGATCAACCTGTTTCATTGATCAAGGTACCTGGAAGCTGTTTTTTCATCCATTTAAGCCAGAACTATATCAGCTCTCAGCTGAAAAGTTCATGAATCCTTACCTGAGTGTTTCCAGTCTGCAGTTTTGACTCTTCAGTCCAACAGAAAGCTGCTTCACTCCTGAATCCTGCAGGTTGTTGTTACTCAGGCCCAGTTCTGTCAGATTGCAGGACTGGGAGCTGAGAGCTGAGGACAGAGCTGCACAGCTTCTCTCTGAGAGTTTACAGCCACTCAGTCTGAGGAGGAAATGAGATGGAAGGAAATAACTTAATCCATTAATCAATCAAACTACATTAGTATTTGATTAGTGGAAGAATTCTGTTTCACGTTTGCTTGAGTTTATTTGTCCATGGAAAAATATATTAAGTAAAAATATCAAATAAAATAAACTAAAGAGAGTTTTTTTACAGCAAAACTAAATTTATATCTGTCTAATTCACATTGATTGCTAGTTAGTTAAGTCAGAAAACTAACTAATGAGATGGGAGCAAATAAACGGATTAATTAATTAATTAAATTAATTAATTCTTAAATCAATAAATAACTGTCTCCAAGTTCTTCCTCAGAGGAACTACTGAGTTTCTATTTCCAACAAAGTATAATCTCACATCACTTGTAAGATGATATTTTGTTCTGAACTGACACTTTATAAATAAACTTAGTTTAACGCTGATTCTGCTGTTTTTCTCCAGTTAATGAATAAATAATGTATTTAAAAAGAAATATAACTATGTTTGTACTTACAGAGCTTTGTTGGAGGCTTTGACCACTGGCAGCAGCCTCAGAAGAGCCTCCTCTGAAGCAGAGTATTTCTTCAGGTCAAACACATCCAGATCTTTTTCTGATGACAGTAAGATGAAGACCAGAGCTGACCACTGAGCAGGAGACAGTTTATCTGTGGAGAGACTTCCTGAACTCAGGGACTGTTGGATCTCCTCCACTAGAGAACGATCATTCAGTTCATTCAGACAGTGGAACAGATTGATGCTTCTCTCTGCAGACAGACTCTCACTGATCTTCTTCTTGATGCAATCAACTGTTTCCTGATTGGTCTGTGAGCTACTTCCTGTCTGTGTCAGCAGGCCTCGTAGGAGACTCTGATTGGTCTGCAGAGAAAGACCCAGGAGGAAGCGGAGGAACAGGTCCAGGTGTCCATTTGGACTCTGTAAGGCCTTGTTCAAAGCACTCTGATGGAGATGTTTTAAATTTTTTTTTTTATATATTTTTGACCACACAGAGTCTGTTTCTTCTTCTTCCATCAAGATGATTCCAGAGTTGATGAAGGTCAGATGAACATGAAGAGCAGCCAGAAACTCCTGAACACTCAGATGGATGAAGCAGAACACCTTCTCCTGGTACAGCCCTCTCTCCTCTATAAAGATCTGTGTGAACACTCCTGAGTACACTGAGGCTGCTGAGATATCGATGCCACACTCTGTCAGGTCTGATTCATAGAAGATCAGGTTTCCTTTCTGCAGCTGCTCAAAAGCCAGTTTTCCCAGAGACTCAATCATCTTCCTGCTCTCTGGACTCCAGTGTGGATCTGTCTCAGCTCCTCCATCATACTTGACCTTCTTCACTTTGGCCTGAACCACCAGGAAGTGGATGTACATCTCAGTCAGGGTCTTGGGCAGCCCTCCTCCCTCTCTGGTTTTCAACACATCCTCCAGAACTGTAGCAGTGATCCAGCAGAAGACTGGGATGTGGCACATGATGTGGAGGCTTTGTGATGTCTGGATGTGGGAGATGATCCTGCTGGCCTGCTTCTTATCTCTGAATCTCTTCCTGAAGTACTCCTCCTTCTGTGGGTCAGTGAACCCTCTGACCTCTGTCACCACGCCAACACAGTCAGGAGGGATCTGATTGGCTGCTGCAGGTCGTGTGGTTATCCAGAGGCGAGCAGAGGGAAGCAGTTTCCCCCTGATGAGGTTTGTCAGCAGCACATCCACTGAGGTGGACTCTGTAACATCAGTCAGGGGCTCCTTGTTGTGGAAGTCGACACTCATCCAGACCGTCAAAGATGAACACAACCTGGAACTCTTCAAAGCTGCAGATTCCTGCTTCTTTGGTTTCAGTAAAGAAGTGATGAACAAGTTCCACCAAGCTGAACTTTTTCTCTTTCAGCACATTCAGCTCTCTGAAAGTGAATGGAAACATGAACTGGATGTCCTGGTTGGCTTTGCCTTCAGCCCAGTCCAGAGTGAACTTCTGTGTTAAGACTGTTTTCCCAATGCCAGCCACTCCCTTTGTCATCACTGTTCTGATTGGTTCATCTCTTCCAGGTGGGAGTTTAAAGATTTCTTCTTGTCTGATGGTTGTTTCTGCTCTGTCTGCTTTCCTGGATGCTGTTTCAATCTGTCTGACCTCATGTTCATCATTGACCTCTCCACTCCCTCCCTCTGTGATGTAGAGCTGTGTGTCGATCTGATTCAGAAGGGTTGGGTTTCCTGCTTTAGGAATCCCCTCAAACACACACTGGAACTTCTTCTTCAGAGCAGATTTAAGTTTACGTTGACACACGGGAGTAAAAAGTTCTGAATGAAGACAACAAATAACATCAGTAAACAAACATTTCAACCCTGTAAAGAATGAGTATTTGGACATGTGTTGTTCTGTGTGTTGAGACATCAGTAAATGAGTAATTTATCCAGCAGGTTAAATCTTTAGAGAAATCCTCTTACTGCTCTGCAGACGGTCAGCCAGCTCCTCCTGCTTCATTCTCCTCAGGAAGTGAACTGTGATCTTCATTAATGCCTCTCTGCTTCTCCTCTGCTCTTCACCCTCATCCTCCCTCTGACTCTCTAAGCATTCTGGGTAATCTGGACTCAGAGCCTTCTGGATCTTCTTCAGCTCCTCCTTCACAAAAGTGACCATGTTGTCCTCCAGCAGCTGGAACAGAATACTATATGAATGAACCAATCAGACTGGAATCATGGAGCCAAACATCAGATCCATGTTGGACACACTGACAATCCACTGGTCTACAAAGTGCAGCATGGAGATGACTGTGAACAGAATAGATGGAAAAGTAGTTGTTGTACATGTACAGACCATAAATATGGAGTCCAGCTGTGTTTGATGCTGCTGGGCAGACTGACCACTGGGAACCTCTGAGCTCTGCTGGTCCACTCTGTGGAGGAATCATGAAGAATGAGCTCACATTCTGTCTGTCCACACAGAGACAAACACAAGGTAAAGCTCCATGAAGTGATGTGTGGATGTGAACAGTGAATCAGAGGACTCCCTGTAGTGGGAAAGCTTTACTAGTCCTGCTGATCCCACTGAGAATCAACAGCTCAGTCTGAAGCTGCTTGGAGCTTTCAGCTCACTTTGGTTGGGTCCAACAGCTCTCAGCAACCCCTTCAGAAAGCTTTCCCTCCCTGCTGAAGTGCCCTGGAGCAAGGCAGCCAGAGCCAGTGTGTGCTTGGATCAGACTGGTTGAACTGGTATGTTCCCAGTGTTAGACAGATAGATGTTTAAAACAGAGTCGTCACTGAGAGAACTTTATCTGTGTCAGTCAAGTTGTACTGAAGATGTAAAAAATAAATTAAATGCTTTAGTTTCTTCCTGTCATCTGTAAACTATTCCAGTACCTTTGAACATCTGGGTGGAGCCTTTTCCTTGGAGTACGTTTTATAGATCGGTCAGTCTTCTGGCACTTGGAGCTGGATTTAGGTTCAGGTGAGCCTGGTTTTTCCAGCTTCTTCCTAAAGAACACAAAATAATTGACAAAAGACAAAAAGGCATTTAATGACAATACATCTGAAAGGATATTTCTGAAAATCTTAGAAAATATTAAAAACCATATTTTGTCTCCAAGTTGAGACCAGACTGATGGGCAATATTTCAACCACCTAAAAAATACCCAAAACACAGATGCATCGTAATCAACCTGACTATGTCCTTCAAACAAAGTCATTCATTTGTGAATGAACTGCACTTTTACTTTGGAAGTCAGCTGCTTCACACTTCCTACACTGCGTTAGAGCCAAAGCACAAAGGTGACACCTGCTGGACCAGCTGGTGTCCTACAGACACTCAGAAACACCTCCTCCAACATCCATTCTTTCCTCTGTGACTGCTGTGTTTGTGGAAAACATCCAACACACACCGCTTCACATATGAACATAGAAATGGATGTGAAACAGAGCTGAGCTCACATTAAACACATGCTGGGATAAAAACTGTTCAAACTGACTCTGCTACATTTTACTCTGTTACAACATTTACACTCAGCTCACCTCTTAGTGGATGGATGTTGGTCTGATTTGAAGTAAAGAGGAGGACCCATTGACCGATCGCTCTTCATGGACACACAGCTGGTTCCAGGTTCAGGTCTGAGTCTCTGATGGATCCTGACAGAAAAACACTTGTTTTCTTCAAACTAAAGTATTCAGTGATAGTGTTTGAGTCTGCAGTGAGACGGCCTGTCAGAGTCAGTGTGGCTGCTGTGGAACAATGTTACAGCTCCCCCTTGTGGCAGCTCTGTCACTCTGCAGGCAGACGTCAGCAGGTGTGTGAAACTGGAAGCTGGAGGTAATTTTACCTGAGAGAAAACAGGAAGACTTCAGCTATGAGCTTTCAGTATGGTTCCCTGACTCAGTCTTTACTGTTTGTGTGATCAGATTCATTCTGCTCTTTTAGAGACAAACGACAGCTGCACCATGGCGTCATCAGAGACATCAAGAACTGATCCAAGTCTCAAGTAATTCAGCTGAAAACTGGTTATCATCTGAAACATGATGCAGCTCCACTGAATACTGACAGATACTCACTGTTGGGCTGATGGAACATCATGTTGGAAATTAATAAACCAATCCTTTGACTTGTTGCTCTTAAAGGAAACACAGCTGGGTTCTGGTTCAGGTTCAGGTTCAGGTTCTGGTTCTGGTTCTGGTTGGTTCCTGTGAATAAAGGTGGTTTGGTGATGTGAGTGCTGAGCTCTGACATGGAGAAGAGTCATGGACAGTTAGAGATGGTCATCTCACCTCTGAGCTTTGCTCTGGCTCTCATGTTCCCCACACAGAGTGGTTTTAGTGTCCTCACACTGCTCCATGCTGCTGAATTCACATCAGCTCACACACACTTTCTACCTTCATCTGCAGAGGAAACACAAATCATTCATCTACACCTCAACTACAAATCAATAATAAGCTCATCAGAAATGTGTTGTTTTAACAGTGGACACATATGTTCAACATTCAGCCTTAAGGGTGAGATGTTAGAGGCTGATCCCACAGTCTGAGCGTAGAAACACGATCCACGAGTTAGAATTCAGGGTCTGTTCACACAGAAAAAACCCAGAGGAAGCAGGAATACAACATGGCGTCTAACCAAACCGCTGCATGATGTCAGCTTCACATTCTCAGAATAAATAAGAAGAAAGTTAAAGTCCTGCTCTGTGAAAACACACATGAGCTCAGTGAGATGAACTTCATCACACTGTGCACGTGAACATGTCAGTCATTGATTTTAATGGTCTGAAGCAGCTGTGAAAAAGTGCAGAGCAGTAAGAAATAAGTGAGCTCCTCTGAAATGGAGTAAAAGCATAAAGCAGCTCAACATGGAAATGTTCCAGTAAAGCAGAAGTCCTTCATCTATGAAGTCTGTGGAACTCTTTCAGGGAGTCCTGGCCAAGATAAGCAGCAATAAATACAGAACACAGGTCCAAAAGCACACAGCTGAAGCACAAACAAAAGAATAAAACAAGTGCATGCAGTGGAGTCGCCTCAAGAACTCTGTTTGGATTTAAAAGCGCTCCATGAAATGAGTTCAGTTCATTTTCAGTCTTTCTGCAACATATTCCATGTAACAGGAGCAGAGAGGACAAAAGACCTTTGACCCAGTTCAGTCTGTACATCTGGAACAGAAAGCAACAAATCTTCTGAACGGCCAGGTTACGCTCATCAATAGTATCTGCAAAGCTGTGGGGAGATAGTCCAGGAGGACCTGTCAGGGCTTTTAAGATGTGGCCGAGTGGGTAAGATGAATGGAATCACAGAGCCATTTATTATCATCTCAAGTTGTTTTAAGCCAGTCCCAATTCAAATCAGCAGCTCAGACAAGCCGACTATAATTCAGGACAGAACTGGACAGAAGATGCTTTAAAGACTGTAATGCTTCCTTGGACACCGCCACCATAAACACTGCATCCAGTTCTGTTCATATCTTCATCAGGAACAGATTTGATCAGCCAGGTTTCAGAAATTACAACCATGTCTGCATCTGTTGATTTAACCCAAATCCTGACCTCGTCCATCTTGGAGAACAAGCTGCACACATTAAGATGAACAATTTTAGTGGTAGACGAGGATTTAAAGTCAGATGGTGTCTGGATACACTGCAGCTCAGGACCAGGTTAGGTTGCACGTTTCCAGATAAGAGTAATAATAAGACCATCAACAATGTCTGCCTTGTAACTACATGTTAAAACTGACATTTGATATGTGGAAACCAAGCAAGATCTCTCACAGAAGGGGAGGTAATTATGCAAAGCTGGCAGGCTTTGAAGTTGGGCTGAGTCTCTGGGCAGATGGGATGATAAGTTCATGTCCTGAGCTAAACAGGTTGTACAGTAACTACAGAGCAAGTGCATCCATGAGCAACGTCCAACAGGCTCAACACATTATAGATGTTCTCACCCAGGAAGCATCGTTTGCCCTCAAGTGCCACACAGTCAGTAAACTAAAGAAAATCAGAAGAAAAGCTTTTGTCCACCACCGTCAGCTCTTATTAAGGTAGAGTGAATGGATATCAGCAAGCTGTGCAGGCTTCAGATCATCCATGAACAGCCCATCATTTACACCGGACACGTGGAGTAGAAGAAGAAGACGCTCCCTGATAAATTTGGTCTGTAACCGCCACTGCTCATGACTCGAAGAAACCAAATACAAGCCTCCGTGTGTTTCCCCTCATAAAAGCTAACAATCAGACATCCCATAGTTTAACCATTAATAAAACCTATTCTGCACCGGATGTTTTTATGAGATCTGCATTGTTGAGAAATGTATCGCTGTCATCTCATTAATCTTTCCACTAACATGCGCCATTATTCCAGTGCTGCCCATCATCCAGGTATTAATGAATCTACAGCCTCTTCAGAACAATTCCGCCCAGATCTGAGCAGTCGAACTATTGTAGACAGAAATGTATGTGAAGTTTAAAGTTTAGCGGCTTCGTTCAGGACTTACTGACACCAGAAGTGACAACATGACGGACAGGCCGAGCCGCTGCCTCCTTCGTCCTGACTTCTCGGTTCCAGCTGTGAGTCCGGTGCCGTGAAGTTTGGAGAGCAGATTTCTGCTAGAACTAAGCTGCCCACAGCTGATGTTAACGAGTCACACATTAAAAACAGCTGAATTATCTTCAGATGGCGCTTCCCACGGAGAAAATCAGCTGAGCAAAAGGATGGGAAGTGAAACTAAACCGAGAGGAAACACCCAGAGAGGAAGTTCTGATCCAATAACAGATCAGTACGTCACAAACGGTTCAGTTGGATTTGAACTTTGTCATTACAGACAAAAATGAGACTCTTTATTCAGTCATTTCCACTTTATTATCCCTGTCTGCTCCTCCAGAACAGGATTTATTGAAGTCATTGCCTCTCCCAGATGAAAAATGTGTTTCCATGTCCAACAGTTTCTCTGGTAGATCTGATGCTGATGATCAAAGCTCCGTGATGGCAGATATTTAACAGCACAGCATGTGAAACTGAATAAAAAGAGTGAAGATTCAACACTGAGCAGCACACATGACATGTGGAACTGTGGGCTAAAGACTGCAAACATGACGAAATAAAGAGGAAACAGAGCTTTTTACTCTCTGACTGTTGGCAGAAAAGTTACTGAACACACAAAAAATTAGGAGGCTACTTCTTTAAACTGAGAGCTTCACATTTGGGAACATTTCTCCACATTGTGAAGAATCAGAGCTGAATGAGTTCAGGTGTTGATGCTGATCAGTGATGGTCTCACTGTTTCCTCTGCAGGCGAGGCAGCAGCAGCAAGGTCACATGATGGCCATACAGGGTTAAAGATGATGAATGAGCAGGCTACAGGTGGCACTCTTAAGTTTTAAAAACGGAACAGCAGAAACATGCAACATGAAATTTGATATGAAATACAATTAAAAACATCCAGGTTAACGCAACGGTGTAGGGAAATAGTGTTCATGTGGGTACCAGCTCATTTAGGAATAAAAGGAAATGAAAAAGCAGACAAAGCTGCTGAGGAGGCAGTAAAGAAAGAGGAGGTGGAAATGAAAGTAAAATGATCAAAAACAGAAGGGAAAAGTTTAGTCTGGAAAGAAATAAACAAACAGTGGAATCAATATTGGAAGAAACAGGAAAAAGGAAGACATTTATATAAATGACAAAGTGTAGCAGGAGAGGCAGGGTGTTATGGACAGAACAGAACAAGTAATTATGAGCAGGATAAGAATAGGACATATTAAACTGAATAATACACTTAAGAAAATGGGGAAACATCCAACTGGGCAGTGTAGCTGTGGGCAGAGGGAGACAGTGGAACATGTGATGATAGAATGTCCTTGGTATGGAAGCGAGAGGGAAAGGATGAAGATAGGGCTGCAGAAGGCAGGAATAGGAGAATGTATTTATTTTAGAAACATAGTAGAATCTGGGAAATCTAAAGAAGGGAGGAAAATAATGATGAGATTCCTGGTGTCAACTGGGGTAATTCAAAGAATATAGGAAAGAAGAATTAGAAAGAAGTTAAGTTCAGTAGATGGCGTCATATGCAACGTCAAGGATGCCAGCTGCCAGTAAAAATCACAGAAGAAGAAGAAGAAGCAGTATTCCTAACAATTAGTGATAGGAATTTCGGCTCTTTTTGGTGAGCCAGATCATTTGGCTCAGCTCACCAAGAAGAGCCGACTCTTTCGGCTCCAAAACGACTCCATTTCACCAGTTATACCTTTTAGAATTCAGCTAAAGTTAGCGCTGTTTTGACTTGTGATTTGTATTTGAACACATATCACTTAAATTTCAATAAATTGCTTTTGCCACACTGTAGCCAATTGCATTTACAGTTATAAAATCCACTCACATATATAATATATATATAAATATAATATATATAGCTTTATTTTGACCATCAAGAGAAAGAAAACACAACAAATGTGGTGTCTTCACCAAAGGTGCTCCCATGCACACATTTAATTAACAAGTTTCATTCCAACAATATATTATAGAGGACTACATCATGATCAAGTAAACAGTTTGAACACAGCATGTATCTGTTCCATGACCACCCAGATTAAATAAAAAACAAAAGAAACAACACAAAAGAGACAAGTAATGGGAATCTGAAAAACATGAAGACTTCAACTTTAACAGAACAAATTCATGAATGTGGGTTTTTTTTCATATCAAATAATCAATGCCTGTTGTCTAAGTCTCTGTTAAAAATGACTTGATTGGTGATAATCATGGTGGTTAAATGAATCTTACAGAAAGCCAGCTGCTCATCTTTTTACATTCCTTGAACCACAGGCTGAGGGAAAGCAGCAGCTACCCTCCAACCAGGTTTACTAATCAGGTGCTGAAAATGACTAAAGCCTAAATATGACCTTTAACTCTGTGTTAGACCTACTCACTGTCTTCATCATGTCCTTGATTTTGTTCTGTCATGTGGCACAGAATCATAATATTTCTTCACTGCCCTGTTTCATATAACCATCTTTTTTTAAACAACCTTTAATTTCCTGATAATTGCCTCTGCAGCATATCAGATGATTTTTATTGATTGTGGACATAATGACATAGAATTGAAGGTTGTACTTTCTTCTTTTCCATCACTGTACATGAACTCTCCACTGACTCTACCCATGTTTCTTTGATTCATATCAAACACAGATTTCTCAACAATCCATCCACAGCTGATATCACATCTCCAGCATCTGAGATAAAAGAAAAAGCAGCAAGTTCCCACATTCCTCTCACCCGTTATGAATGGAGACAAGAAAAGTTGTCACAGACAGGGCTGTTGCTCTCTTTGCTCTCCACTAAAGAGGAGGAAAAGGATGTGACTCGTCCTCGTGGACACCAACAGGCCTTCATCCCTCCAGGTTGTCTCCACTATTCAAGTGTTTGTGTCCTTCATGAATCAAGTCAAGTCAGCCTCTGGCTTTCGTGAAGCCAGGCTCTCCTCACACTTGATGCATCTTCACACCATGATGACAACTCTATTCCACTATGTAGTTGCACCACTGATAACACATAGGGACAGTAGTGTTGCTCTCTCACTATTTATGTCTCCCTGAAGCAAAATGTCTGACTTCTTGCATCACGCATCTCTCCACACAAGCAAGAGTTTAACAGAAACTTGCCCATCTGGTGTGAACAAACTGATGACCTGCTGATAACCATGATTCAGAGAGACGAGCTCTTTATGACATCACTGAAAAACACAACACCAACTAAGCTGTAAAAGCAGAGCTCTGGCAGCAGGTTGGGGAGACACTTATATCAGGTATGAATCTCTATGTGCCTCTGAGCTGTACAGAAGCACTCAGCTATGGAGCTTAAAAGTCCAACAAAATCAAAGATATACAAGTGATATGATACTGTTAACTCACAGCTGTTCATGGCTGAATAACAGCTTTGTTTGGTATTTTTTAATTGATTTAATTATTTTTTAATTAGTAATATGCTGAATTTATAACACAAAACTTTATAAATGTGACTTTGCTCACAGTTTGACTTTGTCTGTCAGCGAAAGAGATGAAGAACAGATGGGATTCCCTGCGGAGGCAGTACACCAGATATGAGCAATGGTCTCCCTCAAAAATTATTAATTTGGCCGTGAAAGCATCATCACAGTCAAAAGGTCATCTCCTCGTTAGTATAGTGGTGAGTATCCCCGCCTGTCACGCGGGAGACCGGGGTTCGCCGACGGGGAGAAGGAATTATTTTTATTTTTACAACTAAATGATTAAGTCTGGAAATATTTGCTCTCCACTTCTTTGCTGATGCCTGACAAAACGTAAACATCATTCCATAATTATGCATCATGTTTCAGAGAGTTCAGAATCACAGGAACAGCTTGAGAAAGTAATTGAATTTCTTACAATGAGATTTCTGGATGGTCTACATCTTTTATTGGGTTGAATGAAAATATTTTTATCGCTACTCTCAACTTCTTGTGATTGTTGTAGGTAAAATGACCTGAAAATGTGCATTTTCAACAATGGGGTCCGAATTGTCTGGGTGGGTTCTTTCCTGCACCATTCACTTGTATTTTCATTGTCCTCTTGGTCTCCTTTGTACTTTATGAACTAGTATGTGCTATGAATTCAGTCTGAATACAGGCACGGCTCTGTAATCCCCGTTTATCTGCATCACTGGGGAAGGCTGTTCACACAAAGCATTTCTGCTGATTGTCCTGGTGGTGGCCACAGGAAATCTGATGTAATGGACAAAATCAAAGTGGTCACATTAAAACTTTTCTACATTTTGCTGAGTAGGAATATAAAAGTATGTTGTTCAGTAAGTGGGTTCCTCCACTCTGAACTCATCTTCCGTGCTACTGACCTTCTCCAGGTGACTAAAGTACAACCAGGCACTGCAAAGCTCTCTCAGAAGAGGAAGCATACTGAGATGGCCTGTCCTTCTTCCTCCTTGTTGCTGAACCTGGTCGACGGGCCTTCAACCATCATCAGATTATGCCCTGAATCAGGTTCACATTCACAAGGAGCTGTTAATGTAATCTCACACCAGCTGAATGTCTGCATCTGCACTGGATAATATCAACTCAATAAACTGGCTTTTGTTGCTCCTCGTACTTTATGTTACTTTGCTGCTAAAAGATTTCTCTACCTTCAGTTGACCAGTGTAAAGAACATTTCAGAAATCTTGTTACTCATCCTTATAACTTACTCAACATTTAATTAGTTATATTCTATGTGATCTTCATTGCAATTTATTATTAATCAAAGTGATCACACACAGCCAAAGACAAGCAGCTAAGTTTTCAGGACTGCAGACAGTTTCCTGTGTGTTAAATCTGAGGGAAACTTCATCTGAGAGCAGATATTAAACCAGACAGAGTAGTCAGCCTACTCCAGGTGGACTACTTCTAAATAAGAGTCTGCACACCTATCAACTAGCCAGAGTGAATAAAAAAAACAAAGAAAACTTTTTCTCTCA
Organism: Leuresthes tenuis; assembly: GCF_036924035.1. NCBI lineage: Eukaryota > Metazoa > Chordata > Actinopteri > Atheriniformes > Atherinopsidae > Leuresthes > Leuresthes tenuis. Next base: position 7,654,833 of record NW_027325355.1, on the reverse strand, counting down.
CTGTGCTGCAGCAGCAGCTGTAGGAAATTTCATGAGTGACATCGACCGTTGTGCAACAGCCCTGAAGTTAATCCCTTTGGGTTGTTTAGAGTTGAGATTAAGAATTATTTAAGTTTAAAATTAAAAATAAAAAAAACCTAACGACATGCAAACAGTGCAACATGTTCCTAAAGCAAGCAAAACTCATGCAGCACCTGAGCACCGAGTTACCCACAAAGTGATCAGAAGTATCAAGAGACAGATGTTTCTCTGTGATAAGATGATTCAATTAAAGTCAGCATTTAATAAACTTCAGAATTTTTCCACAGCTTGAAAATGATCACCTGCATGAATCAGCAGTTTAGTCACAGAGATCATGAGAACAGGGGACACAGGTGAAAGTGGAAAACATTAGACTCTGCTCTTCAAAGCTTCAATAAGCCAGTTCACACATATTCCTGATAAAATAATCTTCATATTATTTTCCAAAATATTGGACCTGAATCCGACTCAATGCCTGATTGTAGTTAAGCTGTTAACCAGCACACAAGGCCCGAGTTTAAGAAGTGGGTTTCCTAAAGAAGTTTATTCAGCCTTAAAGACTTCAGACTCTGCTCAATCCGTCCTTCATTTGAAATCAGAACACAATAACCTCAGCCGAGGTGACTTTGTGGTAAGATTCAGACATGAACAATTGTTCGATTTTATGAGTGGACACTCTGGAACGAACAGGTGAACATGGAAAGAAAACATACTGATCTCCCGATACTCAGGATTAAATACAATACAAATGATCAAAGTCTAATCTCTCCCGAATTGTTCATGGCTTCTTGGTTACTGCCTCAGCCCCGTTCCACGAAATATTTGATTAAGCTGAAATTAAAACTCCATGCTTTTGTTCTGCATAAAGACCTAATAAAGTGTACACTTCATGTCCACCAAACTCCTTTCTGCTCTTAGATTTTACTTGAATTTAACCTTAAGACCACTGCTGACATTATTCTTAAGCTTGATTTGTAAAAGATGCTGAACATGAAAACCTTCCTGATCTTATGTGCTCGTGATTTGTAGTTCTTAAATCAACTTAAACTGAAGGCGCTTAACCTCATCTCCCTCTTTGGATTATTAAAGACAATTATGTATTTATCTTAAACAGAATACCGGCACAGACTCGGTTCTAGTCAGGAATAGCTACGGACAAAAGAAGAAAAATAAATGAATTTGGCAGAAAAAATCTCAGTGATGGGTGAGGACAATGACAACAGGCAACACATGCCGCTCTGTAGAATCAGCAGTCTGCAGACAGTGAAGACCAGACATATATGTCCAAGAACCTTCCACAAAGTGTGACATATATTTACAAATATTTCAATAAGAAGAAAATTATTGATAATTTGGTTATATTACAATACAATATATGCCCAGAGGGAAGGAGAGAAGCAATCTGATGTAAAATCCTGACAAAAACCTGTTTTACTAAATCTAAAAAAAACTATCTGAAAATACAGTGACTGCATGAAGGGGTCAGTCCGGATCATTTTGCAGATAAATTTACACTATTTTCAGGGATATATTTGTTAATTTGGTTGTTCTGGCCTCGGTTATCAGACTGTTAAGAAAACCATCTATTTTACCTTCCAAAGTTAAGCTTTGGTCGTTGGTCTGCTGCTGCCTCAGTGGGGTAGTTTTCCTCTTAATGTGTGACTTTGATGTTTTAACCAACATGTTAAACACCAAAGTCACACAAACAGACCAACAACTGCGGTGTCCAGGTAGCTAAAATGAGAGGTTTTCTAAAAGGAGTCTGGAGGCTGTGAGAGTGAAGGCGTCAATAGCTGCTTTAAACGGCTGCTTGACACTAAGTACAGCAGTGAAAACATCCCAAATGTTTGAGTTTCTATATATTGTCTTTTTAGGCGTGTTGAATCAGTTTTTGGGGGCTCACTCCTCAGCTGCTGGACTCCTGTCTGCTCCTCCAAACTGCTGAAAACTTTCTGCTGTAGCTAACACTTAAAAACATGAAGCCTCTTGTGTTTGTTCTTGTAGATAACTTTCCTGTTAGCTGAAACATTTCAGAGTTCTCCTCAGACTGTATTTAGTGGACATAAAGGTGTCTTTAACAGAGGGAACGAGGCTGTTCTCCTCTTAAGATTTATCTCTGTGCTTCACCCCGGCTGAAGCAGACAATGAGGGGGCGGGGCTTGTTCCAAACTCTCAGCTGTTCTACCATTGGCTATTACAGATGACGTCAGAGACGGACAAAGTTCCTACTGGCTCCTGAAGCCGGTGCAGCGGGTGTGTTTCTGGAGGAATGGCAGCAGTGACACTTGTAATGTTCACAGCTTCTGTTTGACACCTCAGAGTTTATAAAACTCATACAACACTATCAGAACACATTGTCACTATATGGACCTTTATAAGTTTAGGTTTTCTAAAGTAACGGGACACACACACATCAGTCAGGATTCTGCAGGAACCACTGGAAGAGTTTCACTTCTTCCTATAGTTGAACGCTTCTATGACATCATGCAGTTCCTCTATTCACCAACAGAGGGAGACACATCTCCATCAATGCAGAGTTCCGCTCATTATTACTGGCAGTACTTCACAGCTACTGAGAGGACACATTTAAATCAGTAACATACAAAGAAATTATTTCTATATTTGAACCAGGCTTCCATCTCCATATAAGACACACACTCTGTCCTCATACAACAAGCAGATCTTCTGTCGAGGATGTCTTTACAGTTAACATCAGTACACACTGCATGTTGATGAAGATTCTAAGTCATCCAGGTCACAGTAATCTGAGGAGCTCACATCCTTTGGCCTAAAAGGCCTCGAGCACAGAGCGAGATAAGACCAGAGTCAGCCACTCTCGAGATAAAGTTCCTTATGAGCTGCTGAAGTAAATGAGTTTATATTAGTTTTTCTTTTGGTCAGAGGCTCTGGTGCTCTAGAGTTACACCAAGTGTTTCTGAATGTTAGATGCAACACCTTTAAAATCTGTTTTATCTTCATGCAAACAGCTAATCTTAACTGTCCTGTAGTTTGTAATGTGTCAGATCTCCATTTATTCCCATCTCTTTTGCTGCATTTTTAAAACTTCATTACATTTGTTTTGTAGTTGATATTGAACCACCAAACCAGCCAGCTCAGAAGACACAGTATTAAGCAGCTATCAGATTGAGTGGAGGATGTAAATTACTGCAACTCAGGTTACAAAAGACTAAAAGTTAACCGCAGACAATGAGTAATCTAATATTTATGTGTACAAATGCAGAACTTATAGTTGCTCATTCATGCCGCTTTGCATTACTAAACATAAGAAAGATCAGACCATATCTAACCCAACATGCCACCCTACTCCTGGTGCAGGCCATGGTCATCTCCCGCCTTGACTACTGCAATGCTCTCCTAACTGGTCTCCCAGCCTGTACTATGAAACCTCAGATTGTCCAGAACGCGGCGGCGCGTCTGCTCTTCGATCAGCCTAAAAGAACACATGTCACCCCTCTGTTCATTGAACTCCACTGGCTGCCCTTAGCTGCCCGCATCAAATTCAAGTCCCTGATGGTAGCCTACAAAGTGCTTAATGGAACGGCTCCCATCTACTTGAATGCTCTTGCAAAGGCTTATGTCACAACTCGGTCCCTCCGTTTGTCCCAGGATTGTCGTCTAGCAGCTCCTACACCATGCCTAAGACAATTCAGACTCTTTTCATGTGTCGTCCCACGATGGTGGAATGACCTACCGAGCGCTACCAGAACAGGGGCGTCCCTGTCTATCTTCAAGAAACTCTTGAAAACCCAGCTCTTCAGAGAGCATCTCCTATCCCAGCACTTACCTTGTACTTCCCTACCCCCTCTATCTTTGCACTTTATCTTTCTGCACTTCCTTCTATGCCTGCACCCTATCTCTACTCTGTCACCTCTGACAGAGTCGGACTATTGGGTTCCTTCTATGTAGTTTATTGTTAGCTTTTTATATAGCTTGTTATATCTTCATTTGTAAGTCGCTTTGGATAAAAGCGTCTGCTAAATACAACAACATAACCATAAACTTATCTTGCTTAAAAAAACACCAGCATTTCGTGTTCATTTTGTTTTCTTCCCTTTGAAATACCTGAACTTATCATCTCTTGATCAGTATTTAGGTTTAGAGTTGAAGAACATCTCCTTAAAGGATGCAGAGAGCTGTCAGAGGAAATCCCTGTAATGGCTGTTGAAAATAAAAATATGAAATTAGTTACAAACTGAGTGGTGTACTCATAAACTCAGACCTTAAACACAGATCCAATAATAAGAGAAAAGTTCAGCTTTTAAAGATCTTTTGTCAGATTGTGCTTAAATTTCAGAGCCAGTCTCTCAATGTCCTCATGTGTAGTTTTGTGGGTGTGACGGAAACTTTAGTAATGCACAGAGTCAGTTATTTTCTTCTGAGGATATAAGAGGCTTTTAGAATAAAATCTTGCAAGAGAGAACAACACAGTACAAAATACAGAGTTGTTCTGACAACTGTGGCAAAGACACTTCAGTTATAATGCACATTGTTGCGTCATCACTCCTTGGGTATAGTTGAGTGTTCTTATCGAGTCTACCTTTCCTCCCCAACCACAGTCAAGGTTACACAGACTGCAAGTACCAGCTCCCCTTCTATCCTCTTTAAAGTGCAGCTTTATCACAGCATACGATGTCCTCGGGAGAAAAGAGAAAAACAGGATATGTTGCTATCTTGCAGGAGGCCATCTGCAGGTTATACACAGTAACACTGAGTACAATGCATGTAAGAATTAAGGGCAGAATTTAGAATGTAGGCAGGGAACACCTCGCCAGTCCATCACAGGGCCACACAGAGACAGACGGTGCTAACCACCACGCCAACGTGAACCATACCTGAATTCTATGAGAATAAATCCTTTGATCTTTACAAGAGAAGATCTGTTTTTCAAATTTTAATTTTCCTTCCGGCTGGGGGGAATTAGGCAGAACACCTCATATTTAGAAATATGAGGTGAAGTAAAGTTCTTCACAGAGGAAAAACAACACCTGAAAGGATTCAGGCATTAAATGACAATTCAAACTGTTGGAAAATACTGTTTAAATAATTAGATCAAAAGTTTCAAGCATCACACACCAAAGAAAACACCCTTCAGAAAGTTAAAAAGTCATTTCTTTATTGTGATGATGAAGAACATCCAAAAAAAAAGCAACACGGCACACAAAGCAGTCATTTTGTTTGAACTGAACGTGCAGCTGAAGACAGTATTTCAGAAATGATGTTCAGTGGTGATATGAGCCACGGCATCATCATAGTCCAGTCCCTCATCTTCCTCATTTTGTGGAGACGTTGTCATGGAAACAGGTGGTTTCCTTCCTGCAGAATTTAGAAAACATTTTTCTTACTTTTGAATATTTGAAATCACTGTAATGTAACACGTACGGCGTTTCACAGTAATTATTATCAATAATTATTATCAATAATTATCTAAAAGAATTTAATGACTTAATAATCAGCTCAACCTTTTAACTGAAGCATGAAAAATAATGAAGATGTAGTTAAACTGAAGAATGAAGTTTGATGGTGTGAAAGCAGGAGTTTGATTAATGAAGTAACAGTTTTAAATAAGCTCAGTTGGAAGCAGTGTCTCAGTCATAGTTACATCCTGTTATGATTTTACAGCAATAAGCTGCGGCTGTGCTGTTAGTAAAGTCACTCCTGATTATCCCCAGGTCTGCTGCTTTGTGCTAATTTGTTGACTGCTTCAGTCATCGCTGAGATGAACTGGTTGTTCATAAAAAACATGTTGGTAGAACACTTGGAGACTTCCCCTGACTCTTGAGTTTTTAAATCACCATGATGTCAGTGTGAGTGGAGCTTTACCTGTTGGTCTGTGTCGATACAAAGACACCACGAGGACGGTGGAGATCAGGTACGGAGCGCAGACCAGGATGTGGCGCCACGTCCAGCGCAGTCGGCGTTGGTTCAGAAACCTTGAGAGCTGGAAGAAAAACAAACACAAACACAGCTCATCGGAAGTTCTAAAATCCCATCCGTTAACAGTCACATCACGGAACAAACGTCATCCTGTACCGACTAAACGAGGAGCACTGTGTCCTGTGGACAACAAACAGGAAGGTTGTTTGAGCAGCTCTGTTTTTATAAGCATACAAAGTCTTTGTGTTTCAAACACCCATAAAAAAAGGCTCTTAACCTTTTGGGGCTTGTCCAGGATTTGAAGATTTTACTTTTCTCACCGCAAATACAACTAAAGCTCGAGAACCCAACAGGTTTTTGATTGGTCAGTCAGGTATTTCATCTCAAAGGCAGTCAAAATGTACAATAGAGACCAAATGGAAGGAAGCACTGCAGCTGAGAGAGTTTTTTATTTTGTGCCAAGAACAGAAGAAAAATAAACTGGTTTGTTGAAGAGCTGTTGTGCTTCAAATGTCATGGTGGTGCAGTAAGATATGGGTCAGATGTGCAGATAACAACTTCATGTAAAAAATAAATATGGTATATTCTGTGTACCAACAGATGGAGTTCTGCAGTGGGGAAGAAAAACTAAATATGATTCATATTTTCATTTGCCAGCGTTGATCTTTACCTCTTATCAGCAGCCAGCTGGGTGGAGACTTTTTGTGAATGCTGATGTTACACATGTAGAGGCCTTCATCAGACCTGGTAACATGGTGGAGGGTCATGTGACCTGTAGGCTCAGTCCTGATGGAGGAGCCATCTTTATAGAAAGCAGCTGGGAGGTTGGAGGAAGTGGTCTTTGTTCCATTTTTTATTTGACAGCTCAGAGTGACGTCATCTCCCTCCATCACAGGGAGGGCAGGGCTCTGCAGGATCACTGGGTTGTCTGAACATAGGATGAAAAAATGTGTTTTTTTGTGTGTTTGATATGAAAGGATAGAAGTACATCACAAATTATAATCAGTTGCAAACATTTCTGCCTAATCAGAGCAGACTGGGCCCTGTGGGAGGAAACAGACTTAAAGAAAGAGGAGCAAACATTTTAAACATTGAAGACTGCACATCTGTTCTAATTTACCTCCACAATAAGTTAATAATCATGTAAATGAGTGTTGTATGGGTTTGGGTTCCACTGGTCCTACCGGTTATAGAGATATTGACGGAGTTGCTCCGCTGCTTTGCAGGAGATTCACACCAGTAGATTCCAGAGTCCTGCTTTTTGGCTATTTCTATGGTACATTCAGCAGAATTCTGGATCCCCAATCCCTTACCACAGCTGGACAGAATGCCGTTATGCAAGAGGAACCTTTGAATCCTCCATCCATGAGAGCTGCTGTTGTTGCTGCAGCTCAGGGACAGTTTGTCATACTCAAACAGCTGAGACGAGTCTGGAGACACTGTCAGAAATGGTGGTTTGGAATCATCTGGGATCAGAGAAAGAGTGGAACTTAGGGTGTACAGCAGCGCTTCCTTAAATGTTCCCGACAGACTCCCAAATACTGTGGAAGCAGTTTATCATTACTGCAGACTTACTGTACATGTGTGCAGACACTGGTTATCTGATGGACTCTTACTGGAAAGCATTATGTTGACGTCTAACCCAACATGATCTCATGTCATATCAAATAAATAAAGCCCAACTTACGGTATATTCTGTGTACCAACAGATGGAGTTCTGCAGTGGGGAAGAAAAACTAAATATGATTCATATTTTCATTTGCCAGCATTGATCTTTACCTCTTATCAGCAGCCAGCTGGGTGGAGACTTTTTGTGAATGCTGATGTTACACGTGTAGAGGCCTTCATCAGACCTGGTAACATGGTGGAGGGTCATGTGACCTGTAGGCTCAGTCCCGATGGAGGAGCCATCTTTATAGAAAGCAGCTGGGAGGTTGGAGGAAGTGGTCTTTGTTCCATTTTTTATTTGACAGCTCAGAGTGACGTTATCTCCCTCCATCACAGGGAGGGCAGGACTCTGCAGGATCACTGAATGTTGTTGACGTTCTGAAAAATGTGTTTGTTTTGAAATTAATGAGACAAAAAGAGACTTGGAGACAAAAGCGACACATGCCGGAGGCTGAAATGAGTGCAGTAAAATAAAGATAAAGGAAAAATTCAGGATCTGAACATGAAAATATGTGTTTTTTGTATGTTTGATATGAAAGGATAGAAGTACACCTGAAAATGGTCTGAGCAATAATAAAGTCAATTCTGCAACAGAATTTATGTCTGAACTAACTGGATGTAATGAGGCTGACTCTGCTTAAAACATACTGATACCCTGTTCCAGCCCTGCTCCACTTCATCCACTGACCTGTCAGACACAGCAGCTTCTGTCACATGTGTCTCTGTCTTCCTGTCTGTGCAGGACTTTGTGCCCAAGCACTCAGTTCCTGGGTTTTACTGGGTCGGTTTGTCTGATTGGAGGACTGTGAAGTGGGAGTGGGTGAGCCAGACACCGTACACTGTGGAGCGCAGGTATGTTACCATGGAAACGTGTTCTTTCTGATCCAGGTTTTATCTGCAGTTGTGTTGTGATGTGATGACTTCAAATGAAAAATTCAGTCTCTATCAGGCCAGAATTTGCCTCAAAACATAAATATTTCCAGGCAGTTCCAGTGGGGAAAAGACCTGGATCAGGCTGGATCATATATCCCATCTGGCCTGGGAACATTTCAGGAGCCCCTAGGAGGAGCTGGAGAGTGTCGCTGGGCAGAGGGATGTCTGGGTGTCCCTCATGGACCTGTTGGCTCTGCGACCCAACTTTGTATAAGTGGCAGATGATGGATGGATGAACCTCTGAAATATAAACTTTTAAAATGTTTTCTCTGGCCTTTCTTGGCATTGATGGTGTTTTTGTTGCTGTCAAATATCAGATTTGAACTGAACTGCATGTTAACGTGTGAAGGTTGTGGTCTGTGTCCTCTGAGCTGAATCCTCTCACAGAGATTCACTTCTCCTTGTTGGAACCCGTTTCCTTTACAGCAGCTCATGTGTATCACCTGTAAGTGGCTGGATGTGTGTCTTTAGAGGAGATTAAAGAGTCTCACCAGTGACAGTGATGTTGATGGCGTTGCTGCTGTCTCTGTGTTTGGATTCACACCAATACACTCCGCTGTCATCGGGCTTCAGCGACTTCACGCTGCAGGTGGAGGAGGTCTGGGTGCCCCATCCGACGCCACACTGAGACACCCTGGGAACATCCCATTTGTGTTAGTCATCCACACTCAGGCATTTATCTCATTGTTGGCAGAAGACTTCTGATCAGAGGTGTGGAGTCAGAGGGTTAGATGTGTTTTCTCACCCTGCAGCACACACACACACACACACACACACACACACACACACACACACACACACACACACACACACAAGGGATGTAACAGTTACCGGTATTACAGTAAATCGTGGTGAAATGTTACATGATAAAGATGACCCTTTATGTTTGAATTAATCTCATTATCTCGGTGGATTATGGGGATATGTAATAACAGCGTCAAGAGAACCAGTACGTTCAGGGACTTTTCCCTGTTTTATACGGCATTGTGGTTTGTTAGGATGAGGCATAATACAAGATTCAACCATCAAGAACACTTCATTATAGAACATAAAACATCCCCATGTGTGCATTTCTGGGCCTTTACTGTGACACCTGTTAACATGTGACACTAAGCTGTCACTTTAGATTTGGCAGCGTTGCCTCGTCGTCTCTTAGCGCTGTTTAATGATCTCATCTGTCAGGCTCACAAAACAGGAAGTCGATAAGCTTCTGAGGCCTTATCTTCACAGCGCAGTGCAGGAGTGTGTGATGAGCAACACACATTTACTCACCTAAGGCAGATGAAATCAGTTGCCGTGGCCGACAATAAAGAAGCAATCCTCAGAGTCAGAAAGCAGATGCCTATGAGGTCTGACTGCACAGAGTTTGTGATCTGAGCAGTCAAACTCTCTCTGCTGTGACATGAGTGTTGTGCTGGTGAACTCACTTTGTGGTGGATCTCCACACTGTCCATTCACCGGGGCCGAGCTGCTCGCAGCTGATGGAGACGTCCTCATACTCGAAATACTGAGACCAGCTGGGAGTGACCGTCAGGGAGGCTGACGGAGACAAAAAGACAGATTACCATCTTTTCTTTCACTGTATTCTGCTGATGGTGCATGTTTTAAAGGCTCACTTCACTTCTCCGTGTGATTTACAATAACTGGTGATTTTTTTTTCCATCAGCCAGATGCTCATGTACTAAATCTCATTAGGAACAAACATTTCCTCTTCAGATACCTTTGAGTTAAGATGGATGGAAACTTTAACTTAAAACATGTCTCTCTTACTTACACAGTACATTTCCTTACTGTTCTCAGAGGTTCAGACAAACATGTGCAGCCTGAGCTGACAAACACTAAAAGAAACTCACCTGTCTGCAGGACTGAAATGGACCTACATGAGGTTAATATCAAACACGACACCCAGAAACTCTTTGGCTGTTTTCAGTGTATTTTTGGACTTTTTTGTCTGTGGATGAATCTGAGCAGATTTCATTCAGAGTTCATCCGGCTGCTTCTGGCCTCTGTCTCCTCATCAGTAAACATTACTCTTTAGAAGCCATTTAAAGCCATTCTCCTCAGGGTGAAGCCTCTGTATTCGCTCTGTGAGGTTTTCTCCTCAGGGTGAAGCCTCTGTATTCGCTCTTTGAGGTTTTCTCCTCAGGGTGAAGCTTCTGTATTCGCTCTGTGAGGTTTTCTCCTCAGGGTGAAGCCTCTGTATTCGCTCTGTGAGGTTTTCTCCTCAGGGTGAAGCTTCTGTATTCGCTCTGTGAGGTTTTCTCCTCAGGGTGAAGCCTCTGTATTCGCTCTGTGAGGTTTTCTCCTCAGGGTGAAGCCTCTGTATTCGCTCTGTGAGGTTTTCTCCTCAGGGTGAAGCCTCTGTATTCGCTCTGTGAGGTTTTCTCCTCAGGGTGAAGCCTCTGTATTCGCTCTGTGAGGTTTTCTCCTCAGGGTGAAGCCTCTGTATTCGCTCTGTGAGGTTTTCTCCTCAGGGTGAAGCCTCTGTATTCGCTCTGTGAGGTTTTCTCCTCAGGGTGAAGCCTCTGTATTCGCTCTGTGAGGTTTTCTCCTCAGGGTGAAGCCTCTGTATTCGCTCTGTGAAGTTTTCTCCTCACAGTAGGCTTTGATAATTATTAACTGATTGTTATGAAGGAATTTATCTGGACCAAGTGAAATAATTCTGCTGCTGTTTTCTGTGGCATTTTTGTTCTGAATGAACCAAACTGTAGATTTGACCTCTCCTAATGTTTCTGTAACCTCCCAGTTGTTAGGTTGGTGTATAGTTGGTGACAGTTTATTTAAAGAATCCAAACTATCTGCTTTTTGTGGACCCTTCCATCCATCCTGATACCCTACTGTAATTACTTTGTGTCCCTTTTAATGACTTTTTTTTATCTTCCTCCAATAGTCTCATCATGGTGTCTTCATTTCTGGACTGAAGATCAGTGGCAGCAGGTCTTATGGAGGGATGAATCCTCCCCAGAGCCCGGACCTCAACATTATTGAACTAGTGTGGGATCATCTTGACAGGAAACGGAATTAAGGCAGCCTTTTTGCACATACTGTATGACAAAATTCTAAAGGGTTGTCGTCAACTCATTCAAATAACGATAAACTTGATACGCCGCCTGTACACTCAAAGTTTTAAGTGCAATAGATGGAAAAAAGCAACGAACAAACTGATCCTTTTGTCTGCCACAAATGACTGGCAAAAAAAAACTGCATCAGCAGGCAACAAACCGCCAGACAGGAAGTGATGAGAGGTGGGCAGCACGCATGAAAGTTCCTCAAAAAGAGTATCAAATAAACTAATATTTACAGTGTAATCCGGACACGTGTCCAGTTTAGAACTGGGCACGACACTTTAAACACACACACAAGGGTCCAAACTTACCATGACTGGCAGACGTCTGGCAGGAGCTCAACAGCACTGAAACATCAAAGTTAAGCCACAGTGTGAGCACAGTGACAGACATGCATCTGAGTCACACACTTCTTCTACTTCATCAGCTGTCACTGAGACCTCAAAGTGTCGCGCTTTAAATCTTCAGCTGAATCAGAGAGCTGGTCCGCTCATATCTGACTTTTGGCTTTACAAACATCAGTCACAGGATTGTTTCTGATTATAATCATTAGTTGTTTTGTCTACTTACAGAGAACAAGCAGAGCTGTCTTCATCGTGTCTGCTGGCTGAAGACTGACCGTGTTGTAACATATGTGGCGGCAACATCCTGTAATGCAAACCACAAGTGGGTATGACGGAGATGATAGTGCAGCACAATATGATAACACTTAATCTGACTATAACCATCACTTACCTACGCTGTCATGTTACAGAAATATCTGCTTTCTGCTGCTTATGTGTATCTGAACTGAGAGTCCCGAGAAAAAAGCCTCACCTCCTGTTTCTGTTCTTAAATCCGCTCATTGAATCAGCTGCTTCAGTAAAATACTTTAATAAAAGGAAATCAAACTATTTCCACATCTCATAATTCAGAGAACAGGAGAGTTGTGCTGATATGAATGCACAGAGCTGACAGTCAACACTGATCTGCTTGTTGTGTCTGATGCAGATTAGATATCTGATTCTACTTATAACATGACAACACAATTTATCTTCTTACTTTCAACATCCACCAATGAGCTGTGACATTCAGACATTCTGTGTGATTCTGTGTGGCTCATGCAGCCAAAACAGTTCTGATTGGCCCCAGTATGGACTGAGATTTGCAGCTGATCCTTTGTGAGGCCCAGTATCTGTTCAATGGTCTGATTATCTTCAGAAGGATAAGCAGCACGTTGAGCAGAAGGAGTGAATCTAGCTCAGCTGATGAAAGTGCTGAAGCTAAAGTAGTTTGGGTCTCGTCTGTTTCTGACCAAGCTGGTCTTTTGGGTCAAAATGGTGTTTTGGTCACATGATTTAAAATGTGAATAGTTTGAGTTTGAGGTGAAGACTCAAAGTAGGCGTTACATATGTGATGCCTGAGGCCACGTGCTCGTTTGGATGTTTTTTTCCAGATTAATAAACTGAAGACTTTCTTTAAACTTTGTTTAAAACCATCCGTCTTCTCTGACCAAACTGTGGACATTACTGTCCTCAGAGGTGAGTTCCTTCTCTTTGAGATGCAGGTGAACTGCTGAGGAGCAGGTTGTCCTGTGTGGGGCCATGTTGTTGTCAAGTGATTGTTTAGTTTCAACTGTTTAAAGGTTAAGGCTCTCCTCGCTGCACTGGCCTGCAGACACAACACTGCTCAGTTTGTGTTTACTTTCTGTCAGAGTGTGTTGTTGGCTTTGAAATGAGTCAGATTTACCATGTTTCTGATGTATATGGTGTAGAGGACCCAGATGTGGAACAGCAGCAGTCAAATAATGTGTGGCTAAAATATTTATAAAGAAAATAAGCAAAAAGCGCAGGTAAAAATAATTGAAGAACACAAAAAGAAAAAATACGACACAGCAAAGAAACCAGAAAATTACAGAAGAGGAGAATTATAATGATGGCAGAAACAGCAAGGATCTGACAGAAGGTGAGATAAACCAAGGGCTACTACCTACTTCCAGCAGGATAATGCACCATGTCACAAAGCTCAGATCATCTCAAACTGGTTTCTTGAACATGACAATGAGTTCACTGTGCTCCAATGGCCTCCACAGTCACCGGGTCTCAATTCAATGCAGCCGACAAATCAGCAACAACTGTGTGATGCTATCATGGCTCCAACCTTTTACTAGCAAGGTGTACCGAATAAAGTGGCCGGTGACTGTATAAACCAATTAATTTCAATCCAATCATAATCCAAACAAATCAAATGCAGTTATTTTCAAATGAGTCCAACTCAAAAAAACAAAGTTTCCTATTTAAGGAAACCAACAGATTTCACTGATATCAGTAAATTGATCATTTCAAGTCTTATTTGGACTTCTTTGAGAACATATCCCATAAAATGTCTCATATATCTCAAAATTTAGAATTTCAAACGTTAAACATCTCTTTGTTTTCTTGTATTGACATTTCTGACTCGTCTCCTGTGTGAAATGCTGGAGATGAGCTTCTGTAGTCTCAGTATCAGGTGACGCTGGCTGTAATGAACATGCAACACTTCCTACGGGTAGCAAAGCAAAGAATAAGCATACATCCAAACATCTTCTGCAGCTTCATTTAGCTGATTCATTGTGAGTGGTTCATTTAGCCAATCGCAGCCTGGCACATGGCAGACCTGAAGCTAAGACAAAAACACAGAACAGGACAAAGAATGCAAAACGGTCACAGAGACATTGCACTACCCTCCTATCATTACTTCAGTGTATGGAAACTGGACCTGATGTGATGTATAAAATTAGCATTGATGTGAAATTCAGGACCAAAGGTTTCTCAGCATGTAACTGGATAGTTAGTTATTCATTTCACCCTATAGTGAAATTAATTTAGAGGTTTTAATTTTGTGAATGATTGCTTTCTTGGATCATACATAAGGTTATATATGTCCAACATGTGATTTACTTTGTCCTTGGAGTTATATCGAAGGCTGAATATCTTGTGAAGGATTCAAAGATATTCCAAGTGATTCCTGCGTCCAGTATAGAGCTTCTAGTGTTTTTATAGCTGTGAAGCACACTCACAGACCTGTGAAGTGGCTTTAGGCAGCCAGCCACAGCTATAAATAGTTTCTCCTTCAGGTTAAATCCTCCAAAATGAACCAGCAGGAAGGTGACTGATCACCAGACAAACAAAACAGACAAAACAGCTGAAGCTGCATTACAGACAATAAGAGATGTGGAAGCAGCATCAAAGCTGAAAAATGGGAACTTTAAACCTCGTTGGATGAGAAATGAAATGTGCTGAAGAGCAGGATTTCTACACACGTCAGTCATCATCATGATGTGAGTGTTCAGCTGCATAGAAACAGAAGAAGAAGAAGCTCCACTTTAAGACTGTGTGATTCCAGTGATGATCCAGCATCGATCACTTCCAGTTTCTGGAGAATTTGTTTAAAAAAAGATGCTTTCTGGTGAATTGATTTGATTGTGGATGTTAAGTGTTTCAGCGCCCCCTGCAGGTTGTAGAGAGAAGAGAAAAAGCTTACAGCACCTGGTATTCCCAGGCGGTCTCCCATCCAAATACTAACCAGGCCCCCTGCTTAGCTTTCGAGATCGGGATGTTCAGGGTGGTGTGGCCGTAAGCAAAAGTCACCGTAACAAATATCTATTATATAGCTGCTTGAACCATATGTTTCTTTTATTTTTTCACCTAATTGGCTTGAGGGGCTGATGCTGATCCTGCACATGTTCTTCTCTCTTGTGTTGGTTCTCTGCAGCTGAAAGTGAGACTCTCAGATAACTTAGTGTCTGTCGACCTCTTCTGTTCCCTGTGTGTAGTTTTGTGTTCAGCGTCACACAGAGAGACCGAGGCTGCTTCGTTAGATGAAATCATCACAAATTGCTCATTTTTAAACAGGTACATTCACTTCATATTCATATTTTAGAAGTCAGAACACAGTGATAGATGTTGTTTCAGCATCTATAAAAAGCTGATTTGTGACTGATTCTCTCGCTTACGGCCATACCACCCTGAACACGCCCGATCTCGTCCGATCTCGGAAGTTAAGCAGGGTCGGGCCTGGTTAGTACTTGGATGGGAGACCGCCTGGGAATACCAGGTGCTGTAAGCTTTTTACACCTGCAGGAGGCGCTGCTTCATGACATACTTCACATCAGGAAGGAAATCACTCAAATAAATTCACTTTTCAATCTTTGTCAAACACTGGAAATGAGCGCACACATAAAACTCATTTAGGTCACTCTGTCATATCATCTTCCAGCACTGCTCAGCTCACAGTGACTTCATCTGTCTCAATTCTTCTGGATACCAAACACACACAAATATTATTGTCTCACATTAGTCTGCAGACTGTTAACAGATCTTCCTGCAGTCTGCAGATTCATCCCATTTCCTTCCTTCCTAAGAATCCCTGCTGATATCCAAGGTGCTGATCCCAGATCTGCTCAGATGTCCCAGGTTCTCCTCTGCTTTTATCCTCACACACTGAACTGTCCAGAACCAGAACCCACTGATGTGGGCTCAGAAATAAAGTTTCCAATGTTTTCCAAACACAAATGAATAAATTACAGAGATTTACTGAGGCCAGATAGAAAAAGTGCACGTGCAGCCACTTTAAACTGTCAAACAGGCAACTTTATATCTAACAGCAAACACTGAGAGCTGCTCTGCAGAATAAATACTTTTACTGGTGGAAGTGTTAGTAAATGTTGCTGATGACACTTTGATTCTTTTGCCTGAGTGAGGTTTTAGATTCAGAACTTTTACTGGGAGTTGAATATTTCTCAGTGTGGCATCAGTGCTTGTAAAGGATCTACACCACTGTCACCTGACTCAAAATCAACACTAATCAAATTGAAAGAAGTTCATAATCAGCTTTTTTAAGTGAATTATAAGCTAAAGGCTTCCTCTTTGCCCCAGGTTAGGGCTAAGCTGATCCGGGTCAGGGGGTAAGTTGCATCGTCTGGGGGTGAACTGACCATCAAACTGAATCTAAATCAAAGCCATAAGAAATTTCAACCATAACTTACCTCTTTGAAAAACTGATTTAAAAGTCCATTATTGTTTTGTAAGTGGTCATATTCTTTTTCTTCAGGATAACTTCACATTGAATCTGATTAAAAAAAAAATGTCATTAAAGTTGGAATCTTCCCTGAACCAGAAATGCTGAAGTGGAATGAATGAATAAATGTCACCAAAACTTTCCATCCTTCCACTTTCTTTAAATCATGGTTTCAGGGGGAGTGGAGCCTATCTGTCACAGAAACTCTTCAACATTCCAGTCTAATAACAAGTCTGAAACTAAAGCAAAAACTGCAGCCCCAAAAGAACATTGGCATGATATAGGCTGTGTCAAATGCAAAAGCAGTCCCTGTTTCCCTTTTTGGAACTCATCCTTTCTAAGGACAAAGTAAAATGTATGAGGATCAAACACAACAAGTACCTGGGACATGTCAACAGATCCAGGAAATCCAGGAACCAGCAAACTGAGAGCCAAAGAGAAACTGAGGCGTCTGCCAACAAATCAGCAGCAGCTGAAGCTGATCAACTTCCTGATGTGTCATGAGGTGATCACATGTTTCAACTAAAGACATCAAATAACAGCTGAAGCTGCATTACAGACAATAAGAGATGTGGAAGCAGCATCAAAGCTGAAAAATGGGAACTTTAAACCTCGTTGGATGAGAAATGAAATGTGCTGAAGAGCAGGATTTCTACACATGTCAGTCATCATCATGATGTGAGTGTTCAGCTGCATAGAAACAGAAGAAGAAGAAGCTCCACTTTAAGACTGTGTGATTCCAGTGATGATCCAGCATCGATCACTTCCAGTTTCTGGAGAATTTGTTTAAAAAAAGAAGCTTTCTGGTGAATTGATTTGATTGTGGATGTGAAGTGTGTCAGCGCCCCCTGCAGGTTGTAGAGAGAAGAGAAAAAGCTTACAGCGCCTGTTATTCCCAGGCGGTCTCCCATCCAAATACTAACCAGGCCCCCTGCTTAGCTTTCGGGATCGGGATGTTCAGGGTGGTGTGGCCGTAAGCAAAAGTCACCGTAACAAATATATATTATATAGCTGCTTGAACCATATGTTCCTTTTAGTTTTTCACCTAATTGGCTTGAGAGGCTGATGTTGATCCTGCACATGTTATTCTCTCGTGTTGGTTCTCTGCAGCTGAAAGTGAGACTCTCAGATAACTTAGTGTCTGTCGACCTCTTCTGTTCCCTGTGTGTAGTTTTGTGTTCAGCGTCACACAGAGAGAGCGAGGCTGCTTAGTTAGATGAAATCATCACGAATTGCTCATCTTTAAACAGTTACATCATATTCTAGAAGTCAGAACACAGTAACAGATATTGTTTCAGCATCTATTAAAAGCTGATTTGTGACTAACTCTCTCGCTTACGGCCATACCACCCTGAACACGCCCGATCTCGGAAGCTAAGCAGGGTCGGGCCTGGTTAGTACTTGGATGGCAGACCGCCTGGGAATACCAGGTGCTGTAAGCTTTTTACACCTGCAGGAGGCGCTGCTGCTCACTCCACACGGACAGCTTCTTGACATACTTCACATCAGGAAGGAAATCACTCAAATAAATTCACTTTTCAATCTTTGTCAAACACTGGAAATGAGCGCACACATAAACCTCATTTAGGTCACTCTGTCATATCATCTTCCAGCACTGCTCAGCTCACAGTGACTTCATCTGTCTGAATTCTTCTGGATACCAAACACACACAAATATTATTGTCTCACATTAGTCTGCAGACTGTTAACAGATCTTCCTGCAGTCTGCAGATTCATCCCATTTCCTTCCTTCCTAAGAATCCCTGCTGATATCCAAGGTGCTGATCCCAGATCTGCTCAGATGTCCCAGGTTCTCCTCTGCTTTTATCCTCACACACTGAACTGTCTCCTCATCTATGTTTTAACAACCAGAACCCACTGATGTGGGCTCAGAAATAAAGTTTCTAATGTTTTCCAAACACAAATGAATAAATTACAGAGATTTACTGAGGCCAGATAGAAAAAGTGCACGTGCAGCCACTTTAAACTGTCAAACAGGCAACTTTATATCTAACAGCAAACACTGAGAGCTGCTCTGCAGAATAAATACTTTTACTGGTGGAAGTGTTAGTAAATGTTGCTGATGACACTTTGATTATTTTATCTGAGTGAGGTTTTAGATGCAGAGGCCCAAAAAATACTGAGGTCATGAGTCAGAACTTCTAGTCGGGTTCAGGGGCTCCCCTGGAAATTTATTTAATTCCGTTATTTAAATCTGTCCATTTTCAGAGTCTTGGCTGCTCCAGAGAGTTGGCGCTCAGATCCCGGCCGGCAGAAATTGCTGCTCCTTGATTGGATGATTGGTTGGCCCATGGGTGGGCACCGGGTTAATTGTGCAGGCTTTTGAGTAGTTCTCCTTGTTGCTGATTGTTACCATGGGATTGTTTTTCCTGTTTCCTTCTCCTTTGGCTTCTGTGTCCAAATTCCAAATGGAGAGCATGGAAAAATATATGCATTGCAAATTAATATGCAAGAAGAAACCAAATAGATTCAATTAGTGACACACAGAGGTGAGAAGGTAAATAGCACAGACCCTCTCAGCTGTATGTTTCACTTTTTCAACATTAACCAATTTAAGCCCTCTCTTTGGAATTGGTCAATCACACACTCTGGTGTGACTGGATAACTGACTAACCTCATTCACTCATCTTCTTTGCAGAACACAACCATGACAGCGCACACCTGAAGGTTCCACCGAGATTTTAACTCGGATCACTGGATTCAAAGTCCAGAGTGCTGACCTTTCGGCCAAAAATGGGGCAAAAGGGACTGCCCGAAAGGGGGGAAAAGGAAAAAAAGAGGAAGGAGAGGGGGGAAAGAGAGAAAAAGAAAAGGAGAAAAAAGGAGGAAAACGTACACTATATCCACTTTTCTCTATTCTCTTATCTTCTCAACATTGTTTACACACACCTCTGCACTTATTGCAAGGTTTATCATCTGTTTAATTTTCATGTTTCTTGTGGGATTCGAACCTGTATTGTGGCAACACCCCAACATACCACAGTGCTTTGGACGTTACTAAAGCCTACTGTAGGGGGCAGCACACAAAATGTGTATAACTGTAAATGTAAATAAGTCTCCCATCATTTTTCCCCTCTTTTTTTGGTACACTCAATTATTTGAGAGACTAGTGTTATAATTGGCTTTGATCTTAGACATTATAAATTCATATTCTGTATTTTCCTAAATGTTCCTAGCTGGTACTTTTCCACTCTGCTCATACTGCACAATCGATGACCTTAAAAGGGTCCAAGACTTTAGAATGACATAAAAAACTGGGTCAGACAAAATATCTCTAGTAGAGTAGATAGGTCTGGTACATTAGATCCACGCCTAAAACAGCACTCACACATACACACACATTGTTTATCACATCCACAGAACACAACAAGGACAGCAGCTGGCCTGATCAGGCCACTAAAAACTGGCCAATTATACTCTGACAAGTGTGAAAACAACTTCTGGGAGATAAAGCTGAATATAAATATGGAATGCTTCTTGATATCGGGGCTCGGCCTGACGGATTTCCTGCGGGAGCTCTGGCACTCCGAGTCCAGCTGCAATATACTTTACATGTGACCACTAATAAATACTTTTTTAATAAACGATTTCTCCAGCTTGTTCTTGGGCTTCCAATGAAAAAATCGGGCTAACACTAGCTATCTATCTGTATCACTATTTGTGCAACACAAGTGAATGAAACAAATTCCAAATTGAGCAAAGAAAGTATTTTTAAAAAATCTTTGGTTGAGACAAAGAGTGTTGGGTTTTATTAATAAATGTAAAATAATTCTCCAAGTAATTCTGGCTTCACTTTTGACAATTGCATTAAATGGATGTCACTCACACTCACTGTCGTCCTGTTTTGCAAATGGAAATTAAATAAATTAAATTAAATAAAAACTGTTCTCGGTTCAAGTAAAATTATCAAACTTTATTAACATTGTAACAATAATCACACAGTAACAGACGTGCAATCATCTGCGAACAGACAGACAGACAGACAGACACTTAATGTAAACTTAACGCTGCAGTTAAAACGCCGCATGAAATGGAAGCTGTCCAAGCGCACTGCAGACCTCCATGGGTGGAAGAGTTTGACCACTGAAGACACACCTGTGAAAAACAAAGTCAGCCGCTGCCCAATTGCCAGTACCCCTCCTCCCACAAGTGGAGTGGTAACAGTGTGTGTGTGTGTGGCACACAGTTTTTCAAACGTATATTTGATAAAGAATTTTATCATTTTCACCCACCTGACTGGCTGCAGCAGTCCCGGTCAACATAGATGACCTCAGGTTCAGCTTGGCCCGCATTCTTGTATCGAGTGACGATGCCATGGCACAACTCTTCCAACCCTGCACCTTCACCCGTCGTCAGAACAGAGTTCAGAACCTGGCCAAACTCGTTGCCGATGTTTGTCATCCATGCAGCACTGTCCCCAATAGCGCCAGCCAGCTTCTTGGTGATCTGTAAAACAAACACTACTTTCAAACTGTTTGTTGTAATTATACACATGTGCGTGTGTCAAACCGACATTCACGCACTTGCACCTGTTATCATATTCCTCTTTTTTTTTGGGGGGGGGGGGGGGCAATAAATATAGCTTTCCCAGTGATAACTACTAATACAACCGATTCTCCGCAACAACCAAAAGATTCATCACACACAAGGCCTTGAAATTGATTTTGGTCAAGACAGACACATTTGATGACAATGTGGGGGAGGAGGTTTCAGAATATGAAGATCAAATTCAGAGTCTGACAGTGACTTTTAGAAGAGGATGACATTAATCATCAGCTATCTCCTAAATGAGAATGAACCACAGCTAGACAGCAGCAGGCCCCAGGACCAAGTGGTCAGCAGCCAAGCTGAGATTGATATCTTACTTATGTTTTGTAAATGTTCAAAGTTGTAAAAAAGTTGTAAATGAATAATACATGATAGTTATACCAAAAAACTTGTTGTTTATATTGCTTGAAATTGGGTTGAAGTAAACATCTGTAGAGTATTTTAACATAAAATTGTTTGATTGTGTTGAATTAAAAACCCCAAAAATGCAGCGGGTCCACCAGACCAACAAACATTGCTTGAGTAACAAAAATATGACCAGAAAACAAGGGTTAATACATCTGGACACATCTGTCTGCTCTGCTCAAACACATAACCAGGCTCCGTTACCAGAGTGGAGAAAACGCCACAGATAGCCGATTAATTACTATTGCACTGACGGACAATAAATGCAAAAAAAGATAGTTCAAATCTTAAGGCTTTCCCCGAGGAATCGGCCGAGTTTATATGGCAAATAAACAAAAAAATAAGTTACTATTTGTCTTCTGATTCTGTCATATCACTAACATCCCCACCGTCGCCACACAATGCTGGTATGAACAGCGACGCTATTACAGGCAGAACTTCCATTGGCAAAATGGCTACGATTGTTAAACCGTGGGACAAACAATATGCAATTTAATCTTCCGTCCTCTCGGCACTTTATCCAAGTTGTATTTCAACTTCCTTGTAACGTAGCCATTTTGCCAATGGAAGTTCTGCCTGTAATAGCGTCGCTGTTCATCTTTTTTTGCATTTTTGTCCGTCAGTGCAATAGTAATTAATCGGCTATCTGTGGCGTTTTCTCCACTCTGGTAACGGAGCCTGGTTATGTGTTTGAGCAGAGCAGACAGATGTGTCCAGATGTATTAACCCTTGTTTTCTGGTCATATTTTTGTTACTCAAGCAATGTTTGTTGGTCTGGTGGACCCGCTGCATTTTTGGGGTTTTTAATTCAACACAATCAAACAATTTTATGTTAAAATACTCTACAGATGTTTACTTCATCCCAATTTCAAGCAATATAAACAACAAGGTTTTTTGGTATAACTATCATGTATTATTCATTTACAACTTTTTTACAACTTTGAACATTTACAAAACATAAGTAAGATCTCAATCTCAGCTCGGCTGCTGACCACTTGGTCCTGGGGCCTGCTGCTGTCTAGCTGTGGTTCATTCTCATTTAGGAGATAGCTGATGATTAATGTCATCCTCTTCTAAAAGTCACTGTCAGACTCTGAATTAGATCTTCATATTCTGAAACCTCCTCCCCCACATTGTCATCAAATGTGTCTGTCTTGACCAAAATCAATTTCAAGGCCTTGTGTGCGATGAATCTTTTGGTTGTTGCGGAGAATCGGTTGTATTAGTAGTTATCACTGGGAAAGCTATATTTATTGCCCCCCCCCCCAAAAAAAAGAGGAATATGATAACAGGTGCAAGTGCTTGAATGTCGGTTTGACACACGCACATATGTATAATTACAACAAACAGTTTGAAAGTAGTGTTTGTTTTACAGATCACCAAGAAGCTGGCTGGCGCTATTGGGGACAGTGCTGCATGGATGACAAACATCGGCAACGAGTTTGGCCAGGTTCTGAACTCTGTTCTGACGACGGGTGAAGGTGCAGGGTTGGAAGAGTTGTGCCATGGCATCGTCACTCGATACAAGAATGCGGGCCAAGCTGAACCTGAGGTCATCTATGTTGACCGGGACTGCTGCAGCCAGTCAGGTGGGTAAAAATGATAAAATTCTTTATCAAATATACGTTTGAAAAACTGTGTGCCACACACACACACACTGTTACCACTCCACTTGTGGGAGGAGGGGTACTGGCAATTGGGCAGCGGCTGACTTTGTTTTTCACAGGTGTGTCTTCAGTGGTCAAACTCTTCCACCCATGGAGGTCTGCAGTGCGCTTGGACAGCTTCCATTTCATGCGGCGTTTTAACTGCGGCGTTAAGTTTACATTAAGTGTCTGTCTGTCTGTTCGCAGATGATTGCTCGTCTGTTACTGTGTGATTATTGTTACAATGTTAATAAAGTTTGATCATTTTACTTGAACCAAGAACAGCCTTCACATTTTTATTTAATTTCCATTTGCAAAACAGGACGACAGTGAGTGTGAGTGACATCCATTTAATGCAATTGTCAAAAGTGAAGCCGGAATTACTTGGAGAATTATTTTACATTTATTAATAAAACCCAACACTCTTTGTCTCAACCAAAGATTTTTTAAAAATACTTTCTTTGCTCAATTTGGAATTTGTTTCATTCACTTGTGTTGCACAAATAGTGATACAGATAGATAGCTAGTGTTAGCCCGGTTTTTTCATTGGAAGCCCAAGAACAAGCTGGAGAAATCGTTTATTAAAAAAGTATTTATCAGTGGTCACATAGTAAAGTATATTGCAGCTGGACTCGGATTGCCAGAGCTCCCGCAGGAAATCCGTCAGGCCAAGCCCCGATATCCGGAAACATGTCATATTTATATTCAGCTTTATCTCACAGAAGTTGTTTTCACACTTGTCAGAGTATAATTGGCCAGTTTTGAGTGGCATGATCAGGCCAGCTGCTGTCCTTGTTGTGTTCTTTGGATGTGAGAAACAATGTGTGTGTGTGTGTGAGTGCTGTTTTAGGCGTGGATCTAATGTACCAGACCTATCTACTCTACTAGAGATGTTTTGTCTGACCCAGTTGTTTATGTCATTCTAAAGTCTTGGACCCTTTTAAGGTCATCGATTGTGCAGTATGAGCAGAGTGGAAAAGTACCAGCTAGGAACATTTAGGAAAATACAGAATATGAATTTATAATGTCTAAGATCAAAGCCAATTATAACACTAGTCTCTCAAATAATTGAGTGTACCAAAAAAAGAGGGGAAAAATGATGGGAGACTTATTTACATTTACAGTTATACACATTTTGTGTGCTGCCCCCTACAGTAGGCTTTAGTAACGTCCAAAGCACTGTGGTATGTTGGGGTGTTGCCACAATACAGGTTCGAATCCCACAAGAAACATGAAAATTAAATGGATGATAAACCTTGCAATAAGTGCAGAGGTGTGTGTAAACAATGTTGAGAAGATAAGAGAATAGAGAAAAGTGGATATAGTGTACGTTTTCTTCCTTTTTTTCTCCTTTTCTTTTTCTCTCTCCCCCCCCCCTCCTTCCTCTTTTTTTCCTTTTCCCCCCTTTCGGGCAGTCCCTTTTGCCCCATTTTTGGCCGAAAGGTCAGCACTCTGGACTTTGAATCCAGTGATCCGAGTTCAAATCTCGGTGGAACCTTCAGGTGTTTGCTGTCATGTTTGTGTTCTGGAAAGAAGATGAGTGGATGAGGTTAGTCAGTTGTCAAGTCACACCAGAGTGTGTGATTGACCAATTCCAAAGAGAGGGCTTAAATTGGTTAATGTTGAAAAAGTGAAACATTCAGCTGAGAGGGTCTGTGCTATTTGCCTTCTCACCTCTGGGTGTCACTAATTGAATCTATTTGATTTCTTCTTCCATATTAATTTGCAATGCATATATTTTTCCATGCTCTCCATTTGGAATTTGGACACAGAAGCCAAAGGAGAAGGAAACAGGAAAAACAATCCCATGGTAACAATCAGCGACAAGGAGAACTACTCAAAAGCCTGCACAATTAACCCGGTGCCCACCCATGGACCAACCAATCATCCAATTAAGGAGCAGCAATTTCTGCTTGCCGGAATCTGAGCGCACAAGTTGGTACTGATTTAGGAAAAAGAGGATTGTACAATTTTACTCCTTGGTATGGATACTCTTTCAAAAAAGTCCAAAAAATAAAATATGTGGTTGATAAAACTGTGTGACTCAGTCCTTCAACACAAAAGGCAGGCAAAGGAAAATCAGCTGTCCTCTGCATCTAATCATGGGAGGATGGCCTGACTACGATCAGGGACCTGAGCAGCAAAGAATAGATAGACATGATAAATAGTTATATATATGTACACACTAGTCTCCAATACTACTATGATAAAAAGAGATCCAATGTACAGGTCCAAGTTGTACAGGAATGTGTTGTAGAAATTTGTTCTATATTTTTGTTGTAAATCCACAACAGGTTTCATCATCTGCTAATCCTGGAGGAGACACTAGTTGTAAAAGAATTTATTAATACATAAAAATGCTTATATTATAAGACTGAAACACCCTTGAACAGCAGATCACTGTAAAGACATACATATAATATTGTGATTATGTCAGTGGAAATGTAAAGTCAACAATATTGTTGACTTTACATTTCTTTTAACATCTTGTAAAAATATAACAATGTAAACATAAAAACAGCAACCTCAAAACAAGACATAGCATGTTACCTGGATGGAAAACCATGCGTCTCTACAGCCTGTTGTTATTGGCAGCGTGTCGGTACATGATCTTTGTGAGCATTTGGAAAACATAAACCCCACAGAAACACATTAAACATTAACTACAATAATATAAGAATAATAAATGAATGAACTATTGTTCCATGTCTGATAGACATAAAGCTATACTTACCTTTCTGGCATGTAGCACAGCACTTAGTAAAAATTTAAACATGAACAACTCCCCCTCCCTCCAAAGTCTCACCCTCTTCCCCCAGCCTGACCTGTGACGCTCCCCTCCTCCCTGACGTGTGAGGTGAGAAAGTGATGGTGCGTTCCATCTCCCCCGGATGTCGGAGCGGAGAATGTTGTCAAGTTATCAGCGGTCCAGTTACCACGTCCATCAAGGCTATTCTTGTGCTTGCCGTGTCCGAATATAAACAACTTGTGATCTACCAGGCTAATGTTAGCACGGCCTGCGTTGTAGTTTGCGTGTAGTTTCAACACCTGGTGGCTTGCTTTTACATTTTAGTGCGCCATAAGCTTATTAGGAGCATTTTAAGATTACAAAAGAAAAGTGTAGAATTGCCAGAAAGAAAAGTATAGCTTTAACAAAATTAAGTTGAATATTATATCACACACTATAATCTCCATGGGGACACTGACCTTTCTTAAAGAAACATCTATTCCAAACATTACCACACCACATCTGTGAAATAAAAATGTATCAATTGTTTAATGCAGCTACATCGTGGTCCATTACACCAGATTCCAGAACTCTGCAGAATGTATGCCATAGACCATTTTTTAAATCAATATATAAATATATAATGTCCATGTGATGTCCTTTGCTGTCAGCTTACCTGATCAACTTGTGGTTGGTATCTTTATGTACGAGTGACAGAGGAGCTGCGACATTGTAGGTCCTTCTCACAACACATCCGAGGCTTGTCATTCTCTGTAGTATTCCTTGACTATCAACCCGGTGCATCGAATCCCACACTCTGTCCACTGAACTCTGTGGCCTAAAGCCCTAAGACGACCTTTTACCATTCTGTGACCTGTAGGAAAAGAAGTGAAAACCACTTTTATTTAAGATATATTGATTGATAATCATGTGAACAAACAATTTAGGCATTTAACTTTTTCTCAGGTATACATGCTATGATGACCGTTGTTATGATAATGTCCAGGACTCTCCACTAAGGCACAGACTAGAAAATTGAAAAAATAATATCGATAGCCTTTAGGCTATAAAAATAGCAGTCATTAAAGTAGCCGGCCCTCAGCTAGACTTAGTTGTGGAGGCTATATGGCCGGCAGCCGGTGCCTGTGGAAAGCCCTGTCATTTCAAATGTTACTTTTATGACACAAATCTTTTTATAATGCTATGGACAAGTGCATGATATAATGCAAAGAAAAACTTTCTGTAAAAAGCACCAACCCAAATTCTGGGAGTCTTGCTTGATGGCAGAGACCAAGCTGTCAAGTTCATCATCTGTCATTTTACTGTAGCCTTCCCTTTTTGAGAGGCCCCACTGTCGCATTCTGCGTTTCAGTGTTCTCACTGATACACCAGCAGTGTGGAAATACAGGGGGCAGAGAGGTCAATTTCAATCAAATGCTGGACGTGGTCTTTGGAAAAAAACATATGCCGGCTTGTTCACAGATACGAGACTTGTGTTCTTTTCACTGATTTTTACTGTGGTCTTCATCGTCGGCTTTCACCACAAGTACACCGTAGAACTGATAAAACACAAATGATGTACAAATATTACATTACACATGCCTCAACTAAAAGA
The DNA here is from genome assembly GCF_036924035.1 of Leuresthes tenuis. Classification (NCBI taxonomy): domain Eukaryota; kingdom Metazoa; phylum Chordata; class Actinopteri; order Atheriniformes; family Atherinopsidae; genus Leuresthes; species Leuresthes tenuis. Next base: position 7,627,251 of record NW_027325355.1, on the reverse strand, counting down.
AAATATATTATTTAAAAACATAAACTTATATACCACTTCGGCCTGCAAGTGGACAAACCGGTAAACTTAAAACCGCTTATGGTCTTCGTTGATTGCTTTCTTAATTGGATCCATATCAATGATACCAGTTTACCGGACCGCTTTTTAAAACCGGAAGTGACATCACGGTCACCTTAAACTAAACTTATCAAGTTTTAACTTTTAACTTTTACCTAACACCAAATGTTATTAACTATATCCTTTAAACATTGCTAAACAATAAATATAAACATCAAAACACTTAAAACAAACGTGTTATACGGACTTCCTCTATGGCCATAAAATCATAGCTGCATCTAGTGGCGAAACATAAATATAACTGCCGTTAAATTGCTTATTTGACAGTTTAAAGTGGCTGCACGTGCACTTTTTCTATCTGGCCTCAGTACATTTCTGAAATGTATTAATTTGTGTTTGGAAAACATTGGCTTCTGAGCCCACATCAGTGGGTTCTGGTTGTTAACACATAGATGAGGAGACAGTTCAGTGTGTGAGGATAAAAGAAGAGGAGAACCTGGGACATCTGAGCAGATCTGGGATCAGCACCTTGGATATCAGCAGGGATTCTTAGGAAGGAAGGAAATGGGATGAATCTGCAGACTGCAGGAAGATCTGTTAACAGTCTGCAGACTAACGTGAGACAATAATATTTGTGTGTGTTTGGTATCCAGAAGAATTGAGACAGATGAAGTCACTGTGAGCTGAGCAGTGCTGGAAGATGATATGATGATATGAATGAGGGCCAAACAACCCTGGAAATACCCGACCTCGTCTGATCTTGGAAGCCAAGCAGGGTTGGGCCTGGTTAGTACTTGGATGGGAGATTGCTTGGGAATACCAGCTGCTGTAAACTTTTTCTCTTCTCACTACCCCCTGCATGTTTTTTGTTGCAACGTCTGATCACCCTGTGACACATGAGGAAGTTGGGCATCTTCAGCTGCTGCTGCTTTGTTGGCAGACACGAAGTGATCTGAGAGTCTCAGTTTCCGCTGGAGAGAATAATCACGACAGAGAAGAATATGTGCCCAATACGCATCAGCCTTTCTCTGCAATTATCTGGTTACATAGAGGAACTGTATGATTCCAGCACCTATATAATGCATATTTGTGACAGGCATTGTTGCTTACGGCCACACCACCCTGAATATGCCCGACCTCGTCTGATCTCGGAAGCCAAGCAGGGTTGGGCCTGGTTAGGACTTGGATGGGAGACTGCTTGGGAATACCAGGTGCTGTAAGCTTTTTCTCTTCTCTCTAGCACCTGCATGTCTTTTGTTGCAACGTCTGATCACCCTGTGACACATGAGGAAGTTGGTCATCTTCAGCTGCTGCTGCTTTGTTGGCAGACACGAATTGATCTGAGAGTCTCAGTTTCCGCTGGAGAGAATAATCACGTCAGGGAAGAAAATGTGCCCACTACAAGTTAGCCTTTCTCGGCAATTATCTGGTTACATAGAGGAACTGTATGATTCCAGTACCGATATAATGCACATTTGTCACAGACATTATTGCTTACGGCCACACCACCCTGAACATGCCCGACCTCATCTGATCTAGGAAGCCAAGCAGGGTTGTGCCTGGTTAGTAGTTGGATGGGAGACAGCTTGGGAATACCAGGTGCTGTAAGCTTTTTCTCTTCTCTCTAGCACCTGCATGTCTTTTGTTGCAACGTCTGATCACCCTGTGACACATGAGGAAGTTGGTCATCTTCAGCTGCTGCTGCTTTGTTGGCAGACACGAATTGATCTGAGAGTCTCAGTTTCCGCTGGAGAGAATAATCACGACAGGGAAGAAGATGTGTCCAATACGCATCAGCCTTTCTCTGCAATTATCTGGTTACATAGAGGAACTGTATGATTCCAGGGCCTATATAATGCACATTTGTTACAGACATTGTTGCTTACGGCCACACCACCCTGAATATGCCTGACCTCGTCTGATCTCGGAAGCCAAGGAGGGTTGGGCCTGGTTAGTACTTGGATGGGAGACCGCTTGGGAATACCAGGTGCTGTAAGCTATTTCTCTTCTCTCTACCACCTGCATGTCTTTTGTTGCAACGTCTGATCACCCTGTGACACATGAGGAAGTTGGTCATCTTCAGCTGCTGCTGCTTTGTTGGCAGACACGAAGTGATCTGAGAGTCTCAGTTTCAACTGCAGGTAATAATCACATCAGGGAGGAAGATGTGCCCACTACAAGTTAGCCTTTCTCGGCAATGATCTGGTTACATAGAGGAACTGTATGATTCCAGTACCTATATAATGCACATTTGTCACAGACATTGTTGCTTACGGCCACACCACCCTGAAAATACCTGATCTCGGAAGCCAAGCGGGGTTGGGCCTGGTTAGTACTTGGATGGGAGACCGCTTTGGAATGCCAGGTGCTGTAAGCTTTTTCTCTTCTCTCTACAACCTGCATGTCTTTTGTTGCAACGTCTGATGACCCTGTGACACGTGAGGAAGTTGGTCATCTTCAGCTGCTGCTGCTTTTTTGGCAGACACAAAGTGATCTGAGATCTCTGTTTCCGCTGGTGAGAATAATAACGACAGGGAAGAAGATGTGCCCAATACGCATCAGCCTTTCTCGGCAATTATCTGGTTACATAGAGGAACTGTATGATTCCAGTACCTATATAATGCACATTTGTGACAGACATTGTTGCTTACGGCCACACCACCTTGAATATGCCCGATCTCGTCTGATCTCGGAGGCCAAGCAGGGTTGGGCCTTGTTAGTACTTGGATTGGAGACCGCTTGGGAATACCAGGTGCTGTAAGCTTTTTCTCTTCTCTCTACCACCTGCATGTCTTTTGTTGCAACGTCTGATCACCCTGTGACACATGAGGAAGTTGGTCATCTTCAGCTGCTGCTGCTTTGTTGGCAGACACGAAGTGATCTAAGAGTCTCAGTTTCCACTGGAGAGAATAATCACGACAGGGAAGAAGATGTGCCCACTACGCATCAGCCTTTCTCGGCAAATATCTGGTTACATAGAGGAACTGTATGATTCCAGTACCTATATAATGCACATTTGTCACAGACATTGTTGCTTACGGCCACACCACCCTGAACATGCCCAACCTCATCTGATCTCGGAAGCCAAGCAGGGTTGGGCCTGGTTAGTACTTGGATGGGAGAACGCTTGGGAATACCAGGTGCTGTAAGCTTTTTCTCTTCTCTCTCTTACCTGCATGTCTTTTGTTGCAACGTCTGATCACCCTGTGACACATGAGGAAGTTGGTCATCTTCAGCTGCTGCTGCTTTGTTGGCAGACACGAAGTGATCTAAGAGTCTCAGTTTCCACTGGAGAGAATAATCACGACAGGGAAGAAGATGTGCCCACTACGCATCAGCCTTTCTCGGCAAATATCTGGTTACATTGAGGAACTGTATGATACCAGTACCTATATAATGCACATTTGTCACAGACATTGTTGCTTACGGCCACACCACCCTGAACATGCCCGACCTCGTCTGATCTCGGAAGCCAATTAGGGTTGGGCCTTGTTAGTACTTGGATGGGAGACTGCTTGGGAATACCAGGTGCTGTAAGCTATTTCTCTTCTCTCTACCACCTGCATGTCTTTTGTTGCAACGTCTGATCACCATGTGACACATGAGGAAGTTGGTCATCTTCAGCTGCTGCTGCTTTGTTGGCAGACACAAAGTGATCTGAGAGTCTCAGTTTCAACTGCAGGTAATAATCACATCAGGGATGAAGATGTGCCCACTACAAGTTAGCCTTTCTCGGCAATTATCTGGTTACATAGAGGAACCGTATGATTCCAGTACCTATAAAATGCACATTTGTCACATATATTGTTGCTTATGGCCACACCACCCTGAACATGCCCAACCTCGTCTGATCTCGGAAGCCAAGCAGGGTTGGGCCTGGTTAGTACTTGGATGGGAGACCGCTTTGGAATGCCAGGTGCTGTAAGCTTTTTCTCTTCTCTCTACCACCTGCATGTCTTTTGTTGCAACGTCTGATCACCCTGTGACACATGAGGAAGTTGGTCATCTTCAGCTGCTGCTGCTTTTTTGGCAGACACAAAGTGATCTGAGATCTCTGTTTCCGCTGGTGAGAATAATAACGACAGGGAAGAAGATGTGCCCAATACGCATCAGCCTTTCTCTGCAATTATCTGGTTACATAGAGGAACTGTATGATTCCAGTACCTATATAATGCACATTTGTGACAGACATTGTTGCTTACGGCCACACCACCTTGAATATGTCTGATCTCGGAGGCCAAGCAGGGTTGGGCCTGGTTAGTACTTGGATGGGAGACCGCTTGGGAATACCAGGTGCTGTAAGCTTTTTCTCTTCTCTCTACCACCTGCATGTCTTTTGTTGCAACGTCTGATCACCCTGTGACACATGAGGAAGTTGGTCATCTTCAGCTGCTGCTGCTTTGTTGGCAGACACGAAGTGATCTGAGAGTCTCAGTTTCCGCTGGAGATAATAATCACGACAGGGAAGAAGATGTGCCCAATACGCATCAGCCTTTCTCGGCAATTATCTGGTTACATAGAGGAACTGTATGATTCCAGTACCTATGTAATGCACATTTGTGACAGACATTGTTGCTTACGGCCACAACACCTTGAATATGCCCGATCTCGTCTGATCTCGGAGGCCAAGCAGGGTTGGGCCTGGTTAGTACTTGGATGGGAGACCGCTTGGGAATACCAGGTGCTGTAAGCTATTTCTCTTCTCTCTACCACCTGCATGTCTTTTGTTGCAACGTCTGATCACCCTGTGACACATGAGGAAGTTGGTCATCTTCAGCTGCTGCTGCTTTGTTGGCAGACACGAATTGATGTGAGAATCTCAGTTTCAACTACAGGTAGTAATCACATCAAGGATGAAGATATGCCCACTACATATCAGCCTTTCTCGGCAATTATCTGGTTACATAGAGGAACTGTATGATTCCAGTACCTATATAATGCACATTTGTCACAGACATTGTTGCTTACGGCCACACCACCCTGAACATGCCCGACCTCGTCTGATCTCGGAAGCCAAGCAGGGTTGGGCCTGGTTAGTACTTGGAACGGAGACTACTTGGGAATACCAGGTGCTGTAAGCTTTTTCTCTTCTCTCTAGCACCTGCATGGCTTTTGTTGTAACGTCTGATGACTCTGTGACACATGAGGAAGTTGGTCATCTTCAGCTGCTGCTGCTTTGTTGGCAGACACGAAGTGATCTAAGAGTCTCAGTTTCCGCTGGAGAGAATAATCACGACAGGGAAGAAGATGTGCCCACTACGCATCAGCCTTTCTCGGCAAATATCTGGTTACATTGAGGAACTGTATGATACCAGTACCTATATAATGCACATTTGTCACAGACATTGTTGCTTACGGCCACACCACCCTGAACATGCCCGACCTCGTCTGATCTCGGAAGCCAATTAGGGTTGGGCCTTGTTAGTACTTGGATGGGAGACTGCTTGGGAATACCAGGTGCTGTAAGCAATTCCTCTTCTCTCTACCACCTGCATGTCTTTTGTTGCAACGTCTGATCACCATGTGACACATGAGGAAGTTGGTCATCTTCAGCTGCTGCTGCTTTGTTGGCAGACACAAAGTGATCTGAGAGTCTCAGATTCAACTGCAGGTAATAATCACATCAGGGATGAAGATGTGCCCACTACAAGTTAGCCTTTCTCTGCAATTATCTGGTTACATAGAGGAACCGTATGATTCCAGTACCTATAAAATGCACATTGTTCACAGATATTGTTGCTTACGGCCACACCACCCTGAACATGCCCAACCTCGTCTGATCTCGGAAGCCAAGCAGGGTTGGGCCTGGTTAGTACTTGGATGGGAGACTACTTGGGAATACCAGGTGCTGTAAGCTTTTTCTCTTCTCTCTACCACCTGCATGTCTTTTGTTGCAACGTCTGTTCACCCTGTGACACATGAGGAAGTTGGTCATCTTCAGCTGCTGCTGCTTTGTTGGCAGACACGAAGTGATCTGAGAGTCTCAGTTTCCGCTGGAGAGAATAATCACGACAGAGAAGAATATGTGCCCAATACGCATCAGCCTTTCTCTGCAATTATCTGGTTACATAGAGGAACTGTATGATTCCAGCACCTATATAATGCATATTTGTGACAGGCATTGTTGCTTACGGCCACACCACCCTGAATATGCCCGACCTCGTCTGATCTCGGAAGCCAAGCAGGGTTGGGCCTGGTTAGGACTTGGATGGGAGACTGCTTGGGAATACCAGGTGCTGTAAGCTTTTTCTCTTCTCTCTACCACCTGCATGTGTTTTGTTGCAACGTCTGATCACCCTGTGACACATGAGGAAGTTGGTCATCTTCAGCTGCTGCTTTTTTGTTGGCAGACACGAAGTGATCTGAGATTCTCAGTTTCAACTGCAGATAATAATCACGACAGTGAAGAAGATGTGCCCACTACGCATCAGCCTTTCTCGGCAATTATCTGGTTACATCAAGGAACTATATGATTCCAGTACGTATATAATGCACATTTGTCACAGACATTGTCTCTTACGGCCACACCACCCTGAACATGCCCGACCTCGTCTGATCTGGGAAGCCAAGCAGGGTTGTACCTGGTTAGTAGTTGGATGGGAGACCGCTTGGGAATACCAGGTGCTGTAAGCTTTTTCTCTTCTCTCTAGCACCTGCATGTCTTTTGTTGCAACGTCTGATCACCCTGTGACACATGAGGAAGTTGGTCATCTTCAGCTGCTGCTGCTTTGTTGGCAGACACGAAGTGATCTGAGAGTCTCAGTTTCCGCTGGAGAGAATAATCACGACAGGGAAGAAGATGTGCCCACTACATATCAGCCTTTCTCGGCAATTATCTGGTTAGATAGAGGAACTGTATGATTCCAGTACCTATATAATGCACATTTGTCACTGATGTTGTTGCTTATGGCCACACCACCCTGAACATGACCGACCTCGTCTGATCTCGGAAGCCAAGCAGGGTTGGGCTTGGTTAGTACTTGGATGGGAGACTGCTTGGGAATACCAGGTGCTGTAAGCTTTTTCTCTTCTCTCTACCACCTGCATGTCTTTTGTTGCAACGTCTGATCACCCTGTGACACATGAGGAAGTTGGTCATCTTCAGCTGCTGCTGCTTTTTTGGCAGACACAAAGTGATCTGAGATCTCTGTTTCCGCTGGTGAGAATAATAACGACAGGGAAGAAGATGTGCCCAATACGCATCAGCCTTTCTCTGCAATTATCTGGTTACATAGAGGAACTGTATGATTCCAGTACCTATATAATGCACATTTGTGACAGACATTGTTGCTTACGGCCACACCACCTTGAATATGTCTGATCTCGGAGGCCAAGCAGGGTTGGGCCTGGTTAGTACTTGGATGGGAGACCGCTTGGGAATACCAGGTGCTGTAAGCTTTTTCTCTTCTCTCTACCACCTGCATGTCTTTTGTTGCAACGTCTGATCACCCTGTGACACATGAGGAAGTTGGTCATCTTCAGCTGCTGCTGCTTTGTTGGCAGACACGAAGTGATCTGAGAGTCTCAGTTTCCGCTGGAGATAATAATCACGACAGGGAAGAAGATGTGCCCAATACGCATCAGCCTTTCTCGGCAATTATCTGGTTACATAGAGGAACTGTATGATTCCAGTACCTATATAATGCACATTTGTGACAGACATTGTTGCTTACGGCCACAACACCTTGAATATGCCCGATCTCGTCTGATCTCGGAGGCCAAGCAGGGTTGGGCCTGGTTAGTACTTGGATGGGAGACCGCTTGGGAATACCAGGTGCTGTAAGCTTTTTCTCTTCTCTCTACCACCTGCATGTCTTTTGTTGCAACGTCTGATCACCCTGTGACACATGAGGAAGTTGGTCATCTTCAGCTGCTGCTGCTTTGTTGGCAGACACGAATTGATCTGAGAATCTCAGTTTCAACTACAGGTAGTAATCACATCAAGGATGAAGATATGCCCACTACATATCAGCCTTTCTCGGCAATTATCTGGTTACATAGAGGAACTGTATGATTCCAGTACCTATATAATGCACATTTGTCACAGACATTGTTGCTTACGGCCACACCACCCTGAACATGCCCGACCTCGTCTGATCTCGGAAGCCAAGCAGGGTTGGGCCTGGTTAGTACTTGGAACGGAGACTACTTGGGAATACCAGGTGCTGTAAGCTTTTTCTCTTCTCTCTAGCACCTGCATGTCTTTTGTTGTAACGTCTGATGACTCTGTGACACATGAGGAAGTTGGTCATCTTCAGCTGCTGCTGCTTTGTTGGCAGACACGAAGTGATCTAAGAGTCTCAGTTTCCGCAGGAGAGAATAATCACGACAGGGAAGAAGATGTGCCCACTACGCATCAGCCTTTCTCGGCAAATATCTGGTTACATTGAGGAACTGTATGATACCAGTACCTATATAATGCACATTTGTCACAGACATTGTTGCTTACGGCCACACCACCCTGAACATGCCCGACCTCGTCTGATCTCGGAAGCCAATTAGGGTTGGGCCTTGTTAGTACTTGGATGGGAGACTGCTTGGGAATACCAGGTGCTGTAAGCTATTTCTCTTCTTTCTACCACCTGCATGTCTTTTGTTGCACCGTCTGATCACCATGTGACACATGAGGAAGTTGGTCATCTTCAGCTGCTGCTGCTTTGTTGGCAGACACAAAGTGATCTGAGAGTCTCAGTTTCAACTGCAGGTAATAATCACATCAGGGATGAAGATGTGCCCACTACAAGTTAGCCTTTCTCTGCAATTATCTGGTTACATCAAGGAACTGTATGATTCCAGTACGTATATAATGCACATTTGTCACAGACATTGTCTCTTACGGCCACACCACCCTGAACATGCCCGACCTCGTCTGATCTGGGAAGCCAAGCAGGGTTGTACCTGGTTAGTAGTTGGATGGGAGACCGCTTGGGAATACCAGGTGCTGTAAGCTTTTTCTCTTCTCTCTAGCACCTGCATGTCTTTTGTTGCAACGTCTGATCACCCTGTGACACATGAGGAAGTTGGTCATCTTCAGCTGCTGCTGCTTTGTTGGCAGACACGAAGTGATCTGAGAGTCTCAGTTTCCGCTGGAGAGAATAATCACGACAGGGAAGAAGATGTGCCCACTACATATCAGCCTTTCTCGGCAATTATCTGGTTAGATAGAGGAACTGTATGATTCCAGTACCTATATAATGCACATTTGTCACTGATGTTGTTGCTTATGGCCACACCACCCTGAACATGACCGACCTCGTCTGATCTCGGAAGCCAAGTAGGGTTGGGCTTGGTTAGTACTTGGATGGGAGACTGCTTGGCAATACCAGGTGCTGTAAGCTTTTTCTCTTCTCTCTACCACCTGCATGTCTTTTGTTGCAACGTCTGATCACCCTGTGACACATGAGGAAGTTGGTCATCTTCAGCTGCTGCTGCTTTTTTGGCAGACACAAAGTGATCTGAGATCTCTGTTTCCGCTGGTGAGAATAATAACGACAGGGAAGAAGATGTGCCCAATACGCATCAGCCTTTCTCTGCAATTATCTGGTTACATAGAGGAACTGTATGATTCCAGTACCTATATAATGCACATTTGTGACAGACATTGTTGCTTACGGCCACACCACCTTGAATATGTCTGATCTCGGAGGCCAAGCAGGGTTGGGCCTGGTTAGTACTTGGATGGGAGACCGCTTGGGAATACCAGGTGCTGTAAGCTTTTTCTCTTCTCTCTACCACCTGCATGTCTTTTGTTGCAACGTCTGATCACCCTGTGACACATGAGGAAGTTGGTCATCTTCAGCTGCTGCTGCTTTGTTGGCAGACACGAAGTGATCTGAGAGTCTCAGTTTCCGCTGGAGATAATAATCACGACAGGGAAGAAGATGTGCCCAATACGCATCAGCCTTTCTCGGCAATTATCTGGTTACATAGAGGAACTGTATGATTCCAGTACCTATATAATGCACATTTGTGACAGACATTGTTGCTTACGGCCACAACACCTTGAATATGCCCGATCTCGTCTGATCTCGGAGGCCAAGCAGGGTTGGGCCTGGTTAGTACTTGGATGGGAGACCGCTTGGGAATACCAGGTGCTGTAAGCTTTTTCTCTTCTCTCTACCACCTGCATGTCTTTTGTTGCAACGTCTGATCACCCTGTGACACATGAGGAAGTTGGTCATCTTCAGCTGCTGCTGCTTTGTTGGCAGACACGAATTGATCTGAGAATCTCAGTTTCAACTACAGGTAGTAATCACATCAAGGATGAAGATATGCCCACTACATATCAGCCTTTCTCGGCAATTATCTGGTTACATAGAGGAACTGTATGATTCCAGTACCTATATAATGCACATTTGTCACAGACATTGTTGCTTACGGCCACACCACCCTGAACATGCCCGACCTCGTCTGATCTCGGAAGCCAAGCAGGGTTGGGCCTGGTTAGTACTTGGAACGGAGACTACTTGGGAATACCAGGTGCTGTAAGCTTTTTCTCTTCTCTCTAGCACCTGCATGTCTTTTGTTGTAACGTCTGATGACTCTGTGACACATGAGGAAGTTGGTCATCTTCAGCTGCTGCTGCTTTGTTGGCAGACACGAAGTGATCTAAGAGTCTCAGTTTCCGCTGGAGAGAATAATCACGACAGGGAAGAAGATGTGCCCACTACGCATCAGCCTTTCTCGGCAAATATCTGGTTACATTGAGGAACTGTATGATACCAGTACCTATATAATGCACATTTGTCACAGACATTGTTGCTTACGGCCACACCACCCTGAACATGCCCGACCTCGTCTGATCTCGGAAGCCAATTAGGGTTGGGCCTTGTTAGTACTTGGATGGGAGACTGCTTGGGAATACCAGGTGCTGTAAGCTATTTCTCTTCTCTCTACCACCTGCATGTCTTTTGTTGCACCGTCTGATCACCATGTGACACATGAGGAAGTTGGTCATCTTCAGCTGCTGCTGCTTTGTTGGCAGACACAAAGTGATCTGAGAGTCTCAGTTTCAACTGCAGGTAATAATCACATCAGGGATGAAGATGTGCCCACTACAAGTTAGCCTTTCTCTGCAATTATCTGGTTACATAGAGGAACCGTATGATTCCAGTACCTATAAAATGCACATTGTTCACAGATATTGTTGCTTACGGCCACACCACCCTGAACATGCCCAACCTCGTCTGATCTCGGAAGCCAAGCAGGGTTGGGCCTGGTTAGTACTTGGATGGGAGACTACTTGGGAATACCAGGTGCTGTAAGCTTTTTCTCTTCTCTCTACCACCTGCATGTCTTTTGTTGCAACGTCTGTTCACCCTGTGACACATGAGGAAGTTGGTCATCTTCAGCTGCTGCTGCTTTGTTGGCAGACACGAAGTGATCTGAGAGTCTCAGTTTCCGCTGGAGAGAATAATCACGACAGAGAAGAATATGTGCCCAATACGCATCAGCCTTTCTCTGCAATTATCTGGTTACATAGAGGAACTGTATGATTCCAGCACCTATATAATGCATATTTGTGACAGACATTGTTGCTTACAGCCACACCACCCTGAATATGCCCGACCTCGTCTGATCTCGGAAGCCAAGCAGGGTTGGGCCTGGTTAGGACTTGGATGGGAGACTGCTTGGGAATACCAGGTGCTGTAAGCTTTTTCTCTTCTCTCTACCACCTGCATGTGTTTTGTTGCAACGTCTGATCACCCTGTGACACATGAGGAAGTTGGTCATCTTCAGCTGCTGCTTTTTTGTTGGCAGACACGAAGTGATCTGAGATTCTCAGTTTCAACTGCAGATAATAATCACGACAGTGAAGAAGATGTGCCCACTACGCATCAGCCTTTCTCGGCAATTATCTGGTTACATCAAGGAACTGTATGATTCCAGTACCTATATAATGCACATTTGTCACAGACATTGTTGCTTACGGCCACACCACCCTGAATATGCCCGACCTCGTCTGGTCTCGGAAGCCAATTAGGGTTGGGCCTTGTTAGTACTTGGATGGGAGACTGCTTGGGAATACCAGGTGCTGTAAGCTTTTTCTCTTCTCTCTAGCACCTGCATGTCTTTTGTTGCAACGTCTGATGACCCTGTGACACATGAGGAAGTTGGTCATCTTCAGCTGCTGCTGCTTTGTTGGCAGACACGAAGTGATCTGAGTTTCTAAGTTTCAACTGCAGATAATAATCACGTCAGGGAAGAAGATGTGCCCACTACAAGTTAGCCTTTCTCGGCAATTATCTGGTTACATAGAGGAACTGTATGATTCCAGTACCGATATAATGCACATTTGTCACAGACATTATTGCTTACGGCCACACCACCCTGAACATGCCCGACCTCGTCTGATCTAGGAAGCCAAGCAGGGTTGTACCTGGTTAGTAGTTGGATGGGAGACCGCTTGGGAATACCAGGTGCTGTAAGCTTTTTCTCTTCTCTCTAGCACCTGCATGTCTTTTGTTGCAACGTCTGATCACCCTGTGACACATGAGGAAGTTGGTCATCTTCAGCTGCTGCTGCTTTGTTGGCAGACACGAAGTGATCTGAGAGTCTCAGTTTCCGCTGGAGAGAATAATCACGACAGGGAAGAAGATGTGCCCAATACGCATCAGCCTTTCTCTGCAATTATCTGGTTACATAGAGGAACTGTATGATTCCAGTGCCTATATAATGCACATTTGTTACAGACATTGTTGCTTACGGCCACACCACCCTGAATATGCCCGACCTCGTCTGATCTCGAAAGCCAAGCAGGGTTGGGCTTGGTTAGTACTTGGATGGGAGACCGCTTGGGAATACCAGGTGCTGTAAGCTTTTTCTCTTCTCTCTACCACCTGCATGTCTTTTGTTGCAACGCCTGATCACCCTGTGACACATGAGGAAGTTGGTCATCTTCAGCTGCTGCTGCTTTGTTGGCAGACACGAAGTGATCTGAGAGTCTCAGTTTCAGCTGGAGAGAATAATCACGACAGGGAAGAAGATGTGCCCACTACATATCAGCCTTTCTCGGCAATTATCTGGTTAGATAGAGGAACTGTATGATTCCAGTACCTATATAATGCACATTTGTCACTGATGTTGTTGCTTATGGCCACACCACCCTGAACATGCCCGACCTCGTCTGATCTCGGAAGCCAAGTAGGGTTGGGCTTGGTTAGTACTTGGATGGGAGACTGCTTGGGAATACCAGGTGCTGTAAGCTTTTTCTTTTCTCTCTACCACCTGCATGTCTTTTGTTGCAACGTCTGATCACCCTGTGACACATGAGGAAGTTGGTCATCTTCAGCTGCTGCTGCTTTTTTGGCAGACACAAAGTAATCTGAGATCTCTGTTTCCGCTGGAGAGAATAATAACGACAGGGAAGAAGATGTGCCCAATACGCATCAGCCTTTCTCGGCAGTTATCTGGTTACATAGAGGAACTGTATGATTCCAGTGCCTATATAATGCACATTTGTTACAGATATTGTTGCTTACGGCCACACCACCCTGAATATGCCCGACCTCGTCTGATCTCGGAAGCCAAGTAGGGTTGGGCTTGGTTAGTACTTGGATGGGAGACTGCTTGGGAATACCAGGTGCTCTAAGCTATTTCTCTTCTCTCTACCACCTGCATGTCTTTTGTTGCAACGTCTGATCACCCTGTGACACATGAGGAAGTTGGTCATCTTCAGCTGCTGCTGCTTTGTTGGCAGACACAAAGTGATCTGAGAGTCTCAGTTTCCGCTGGAGATAATAATCACGACAGGGAAGAAGATGTGCCCAATACGCATCAGCCTTTCTCGGCAATTATCTGGTTACATAGAGGAACTCTATGATTCCAGTACCTATATAATGCACATTTGTGACAGACATTGTTGCTTACGGCCACACCACCTTGAATATGCCCGATCTCGTCTGATCTCGGAGGCCAAGCAGGGTTGGGCCTGGTTAGTACTTGGATGGGAGACCGCTTGGGAATACCAGGTGCTGTAAGCTTTTTCTCTTCTCTCTACCACCTACATGTCTTTTGTTGCAACGTCTGATCACCCTGTGACACATGAGGAAGTTGGTCATCTTCAGCTGCTGCTGCTTTGTTGGCAGACACGAAGTGATCTGAGAATCTCAGTTTCAACTACAGGTAGTAATCACATCAAGGATGAAGATATGCCCAGTACATATCAGCCTTTCTCTGCAATTATCTGGTTACATAGAGGAACTGTATGATTCCAGTACCTATATAATGCACATTTGTGACAGACATTGTTGCTTGCGGCCACACCACCCTGAACATGCCCGACCTCGTCTGAGCTCGGAAGCCAAGCAGGGTTAGGCTTGGTTAGTACTTGGATGGGAGACTACTTGGGAATACCAGGTGCTGTAAGCTTTTTCTCTTCTCTCTACCACCTGCATGTCTTTTGTTGCAACGTCTGATCACCCTGTGACACATGAGGAAGTTGGTCATCTTCAGCTGCTGCTGCTTTTTTGGCAGACACAAAGTGATCTTAGATCTCTGTTTCCGCTGGAGAGAATAATAACGACAGGGAAGAAGATGTGCCCAATACGCATCAGCCTTTCTCGGCAGTTATCTGGTTACATAGAGGAACTGTATGATTCCAGTGCCTATATAATGCACATTTGTTACAGACATTGTTGCTTACGGCCACACCACCCTGAATATGCCCGACCTCGTCTGATCTCGGAAGCCAAGTAGGGTTGGGCCTGGTTAGTACTTGGATGGGAGACTGCTTGGGAATACCAGGTGCTCTAAGCTATTTCTCTTCTCTCTACCACCTGCATGTCTTTTGTTGCAACGTCTGATCACCCTGTGACACATGAGGAAGTTGGTCATCTTCAGCTGCTGCTGCTTTGTTGGCAGACACAAAGTGATCTGAGAGTCTCAGTTTCCGCTGGAGATAATAATCACGACAGGGAAGAAGATGTGCCCAATACGCATCAGCCTTTCTCGGCAATTATCTGGTTACATAGAGGAACTGTATGATTCCAGTACCTATATAATGCACATTTGTGACAGACATTGTTGCTTACGGACACACCACCTTGAATATGCCCGATCTCGTCTGATCTCGGAGGCCAAGCAGGGTTGGGCCTGGTTAGTACTTGGATGGGAGACAGCTTGGGAATACCAGGTGCTGTAAGCTTTTTCTCTTCTCTCTACCACCTACATGTCTTTTGTTGCAACGTCTGATCACCCTGTGACACATGAGGAAGTTGGTCATCTTCAGCTGCTGCTGCTTTGTTGGCAGACACGAAGTGATCTGAGAATCTCAGTTTCAACTACAGGTAGTAATCACATCAAGGATGAAGATATGCCCAGTACATATCAGCCTTTCTCTGCAATTATCTGGTTACATAGAGGAACTGTATGATTCCAGTACCTATATAATGCACATTTGTGACAGACATTGTTGCTTGCGGCCACACCACCCTGAACATGCCCGACCTCGTCTGATCTCGGAAGCCAAGCAGGATTAGGCCTGGTTAGTACTTGGATGGGAGACTACTTGGGAATACCAGGTGCTGTAAGCTTTTTCTCTTCTCTCTAGCACCTGCATGTCTTTTGTTGTAACGTCTGATGACCCTGTGACACATGAGGAAGTTGGTCATCTTCAGCTGCTGCTGCTTTGTTGGCAGACACGAAGTGATCTAAGAGTCTCAGTTTCCGCTGGAGAGAATAATCACATCAGGGAAGAAGATGTGCCCACTACGCATCAGCCTTTCTCGGCAAATATCTGGTTACATTGAGGAACTGTATGATACCAGTACCGATATAATGCACATTTGTCACAGATATTGTTGCTTATGGCCACACCACCCTGAACATGCCCGACCTCGTCTGATCTCGGAAGCCAAGCAGGGTTGGGCCTGGTTAGTACTTGAATGGGAGACCGCTTGGGAATACCAGGTGCTGTAAGCTCTTTCTCTTCTCTCTACCACCTACATGTCTTTTGTTGCAACGTCTGATCACCCTGTGACACATGAGGAAGTTGGTCATCTTCAGCTGCTGCTGCTTTGTTGGCAGACACGAAGTGATCTGAGATTCTAAGTTTCAACTGTAGATAATAATCACGTCAGGGATGAAGATGTGCCCACTACAAGTTAGCCTTTCTCTGCAATTATCTGGTTACATAGAGGAACCGTATGATTCCAGTACCGATATAATGCACATTTGTCACAGACATTATTGCTTACGGCCACACCACCCTGAACATGCCCGACCTCGTCTGAGCTCGGAAGCCAAGCAGGGTTGGGCTTGGTTAGTACTTGGATGGGAGACTGCTTGGGAATACCAGGTGCTCTAAGCTATTTCTCTTCTCTCTACCACCTGCATGTCTTTTGTTGCAACGTCTGATCACCCTGTGACACATGAGGAAGTTGGTCATCTTCAGCTGCTGCTGCTTTGTTGGCAGACACAAAGTGATCTGAGAGTCTCTGTTTCCGCTGGAGATAATAATCACGACAGGGAAGAAGATGTGCCCAATACGCATCAGCCTTTCTCGGCAATTATCTGGTTACATAGAGGAACTGTATGATTCCAGTACCTATATAATGCACATTTGTGACAGACATTGTTGCTTACGGCCACACCACCTTGAATATGCCCGATCTCGTCTGATCTCGGAGGCCAAGCAGGGTTGGGCCTGGTTAGTACTTGGATGGGAGACCGCTTGGGAATACCAGGTGCTGTAAGCTTTTTCTCTTCTCTCTACCACCTACATGTCTTTTGTTGCAACGTCTGATCACCCTGTGACACATGAGGAAGTTGGTCATCTTCAGCTGCTGCTGCTTTGTTGGCAGACACGAAGTGATCTGAGAATCTCAGTTTCAACTACAGGTAGTAATCACATCAAGGATGAAGATATGCCCAGTACATATCAGCCTTTCTCTGCAATTATCTGGTTACATAGAGGAACTGTATGATTCCAGTACCTATATAATGCACATTTGTCACAGACATTGTTGCTTGCGGCCACACCACCCTGAACATGCCCGACCTCGTCTGATCTCGGAAGCCAAGCAGGATTAGGCCTGGTTAGTACTTGGATGGGAGACTACTTGGGAATACCAGGTGCTGTAAGCTTTTTCTCTTCTCTCTAGCAACTGCATGTCTTTTGTTGTAACGTCTGATGACCCTGTGACACATGAGGAAGTTGGTCATCTTCAGCTGCTGCTGCTTTGTTGGCAGACACGAAGTGATCTAAGAGTCTCAGTTTCCGCTGGATAGAATAATCACGACAGGGAAGAAGATGTGCCCACTACGCATCAGCCTTTCTCGGCAAATATCTGGTTACATTGAGGAACCGTATGATTCCAGTACCTATAAAATGCACATTGTTCACAGACATTATTGCTTACGGCCACACCACCCTGAACATGCCCGACCTCATCTGATCTAGGAAGCCAAGCAGGGTTGTGCCTGGTTAGTACTTGGATGGGAGACCGCTTGGGAAAACCAGGTGCTGTAAGCTATTTCTCTTTTCTCTACCACCTGCATGTCTTTTGTTGCAACGTCTGATCACCCTGTGACACATGAAGAAGTTGGTCATCTTCAGCTGCTGCTGCTTTGTTTGCAGACACGAAGTGATCTGAGAGTCTCAGTTTCAACTGCTGGTAATAATCACATCAGGGATGAAGATGTGCCCACTACATATCAGCCTTTCTCAGCAATTATCTGGTTACATAGAGTAACCGTATGATTCCAGTACCTATATAATGCACATTTGTGACAGACATTGTTGCTTACGGCTACACCACCCTGAATATCCCCGACCTTGTCCGATCTCGGAAGCCAAGCAGGGTTGGGCCTGGTTAGTACTTGGATGGGAGACCGCTTGGGAATACAAGGTGCTGTAAGCTTTTTCTCTTCTCTCTACCACCTGCATGTCTTTTGTTGCAACGTCTGATGACCCTGTGACACGAGGAATTTGGTCATCTTCAGCTACTGCTGCTTTATTGCCAGACACGAAGTGATCTGAGAGTCTCAGTTTCAGCTGGAGAGAATTATCACATCAGGGAAGAAGATGTGCCCACTACAAGTCAGCCTTTCTCGGCAATTATCTGGTTACATAGAGGAACCGTATGATTCCAGTACCTATATAATGCACATTTGTCACAGACATTGTTGACCTTAATAAGTTTAACTTATTAAACAGGTCTCGGTTGTGTCCGTGTTGCATGAGTAAACATTTCAGACAAGGGGCGGAGCTACCAGCCATCAAACACCTACGTCATGTACCTGTGGAACCCAGGAAAGACCTCGGAGAAGGAGCTAAAATGGTTCTAGGAACTGATTGCTTTGGTCCCTGGTTCCTGTATGTCCGAATGCACGAAAAAACGGCCCTATTCCTGAAAAGGTTATAGGAACTGCAAAAGGTTCCTACAGTGGGAATGCTTCTTTGCTCCACTTCTGCTACTCTTAAAACATACGTTAAAGACAGCAAGGGTTATGATCTTCTTCGTTGTGTATGACGAGGTTTCTCAAAGACAATGAAAACACTTCCTCGTAGACATATTCGCTGTTCTGAACAGCCAATCAGAGCGGACTCAACAATAGCCAAGACAACGTTTCTGACAGTTGAATTGTACTGGAGTCCACTGGAGTCCAACAATGGTAACAGGGATCAAGCACCAAAAATACAAGAGCGAGAGACGTTTATTGGAGCTCCAAACGTGTCTGATGGACGACTGTTTGGTGTCTCAGGTCCCAAAGATGCTTGAATTAGAAACTGAAGGCCAAACTACACACTGTTAGGTTTAAGCTTTAACATTTGTATCAGCCAGTAAACCAGTTGGGTTGTGTGTTTTTATAAAAAGTGTCACTTAAACTGTGATCTGTCACATTCTGAGCCTGGATAGCTCAGTTGGTAGAGCATCAGACTTTTAATCTGAGGGTCCAGGGTTCCAGTCCCTGTTCAGGTGATATTACCTCTGAAAATATAATGGTTACTATCATTGCAGTATCTTATACTTCTGTGAATGCAGAGAACAACTCTACACTGGTCACTTTAAAGCCAATAGGTGCATTTGGACAGAGATTTCTTAGAACTGTCCACCTCCAATTTAGCTATAAGAACTGCCCTTCCCCAGTGGAACTGTTTCATTTTGCATTCGCACATGAGTAACGGACCTTGATCGGGACTGATGTGACGCAACCGTCTGCGACAGATGTGTTACTTTAGCGTCACTCAACAACAAAACCCGCGAAAAGTAAGAAGAGAAGAAAACAACACCACCAAGAAGCTAACATGGAGAGTCAGGAGGCCACCGTGTTCATGGTCTGCATGACGGTGATATTAATCATGGACGATCACATCAGGCGTCTATGATGGAGGCTGGAAGAGCACACAGCGAGAGTCAGGAGACGAAGAATCCAGCAGCGGGCGATACTTCTTCGTTTCATGGAGGAAAGAAGGAGAGCAGAGCGCTGCAGACAAAGGAGACAACGTCTAAGTTTAACTTATTAAACAGGCGCCGGTTGTGTGCGTGTCGTATGAGCAAATATTTCAGACAAGGGGCGGAGCTACCAGCCACCAAACATCTACGTCATATGTGTTCCTGTAGAACCCAGAAAAGACCTCGGAGAAGGAGCTAAAATGGTTCTAGGAACTGAGGGCCATGGTCCCTAGTTCCTGTATGTCCGAATGCACGAAAAAACGGCCCTATTCCTGAAAAGGTTATAGGAACTGCAAAAGGTTCCTACAGTGGGAATGCTTCTTTGCTCCACTTCTGCTACTCTTAAAACATACGTTAAAGACAGCAAGGGTTATGATCTTCTTCGTTGTGTATGACGAGGTTTCTCAAAGACAATGAAAACACTTCCTCGTAGACATATTCGCTGTGCTGAACAGCCAGTGTGAGAAGACTCTTCACCAAAAAGCCAAGACAACGTTTCTGACAGTTGAATCGTACCGGAGTCCGCTGGAGTCCAACAACGGTAACTGGGATCAAGCACCAAAAATACAAGAGCCAGAGACGTTCATTGAGGCTCCAAACGTGTCTGATGGACGACTGTTTGGTGTCTAAGGTCCCAAAGATGCTTGAATTAGAAACTGAAGGCCAAACTACACACTGTTAGGTTTAAGCTTTAACATTTGTATCAGCCAGTAAACCAGTTGGGTTGTGTGTTTTTATAAAAAGTGTCACTTAAACTGTGATCTGTCACTTTCAGAGCCTGGATAGCTCAGTTGGTAGAGCATCAGACTTTTAATCTGAGGGTCCAGGGTTCCAGTCCCTGTTCAGGCGATGCTACCTCTGAATATGTCATGGTTACTATCTTTGCATTATCCTACACTTTGGGACTGATGTGACGCAACAGACATTTAACTTTAGCGCCACTGAACAACAAAACTCGCAAAAAGTAAGGAGAGAAGAAAACAACACCACCAAGAAGCTAACATGGAGAGCGAGGAGGCCACCGTGTTTATGCATTGCATGACAGCGATATTAATCATAGACGATGACATCGGGGGTCTAAGATGGAGGCTGGAAGAGCACACAGCGAGAGTCAGGAGACGAAGTATCCAGCAGCGGGCGATACTTCTTCGTTTCATGAAGGAGAGAAGAGCGCCGCAGACAAAGGAGACAACGTCTAAGTTTAACTTATTAAACAGGCGCCGGTTGTGTCCGTGTTGTATGAGTAAATATTTCAGACAAGGGGCGGAGCTACCAGCCACCAAACACCTACGTCATATTTGTTCCTGTTGAACCCAGAAAATACCTCGGAGAAGGAGCTAAAATGGTTCTAGGAACTGAGGGCCGTGGTCCATAGTTCCTCTATGTCCGAATGCACGAAAAAACGGCCCTATTCCTGAACAGGTTCCAGGAACTGCAAAAGGTTCCTAAAGTGGGAATGCTTCTTTGCTCCACTTCTGCTACTCTTAAAACATACGTTAAAGACAGCAAGGGTTATGATCTTCTTCGTTGTGTATGACGAGGTTTCTCAAAGACAATGAAAACACTTCCTCGTAGACATATTCACCGTTCTGAACTGCCAGTGTGAGAGGACTCTTCACCAAAAAGCCAAGACAACGTTTCTGACAGTTGAATCGTACTGGAGTCTGCTGGAGTCCAACAACGATAACTGGGATCAAGC
The DNA here is from genome assembly GCF_036924035.1 of Leuresthes tenuis. NCBI lineage: Eukaryota > Metazoa > Chordata > Actinopteri > Atheriniformes > Atherinopsidae > Leuresthes > Leuresthes tenuis. The sequence continues at coordinate 7,606,098 of NW_027325355.1, read as the reverse complement.
ACCAAAAATACAAGAGCGAGAGACGTTCATTGGAGCTACAAACGTGTCTGATGGACGGCTGTTTGGTGTCTCAGGTCCCAAAGATGCTTGAATTAGAAACTGAAGGCCAAACTACACACTATTAGGTTTAAGCTTTAACATTTGTATCAGCCAGTAAACCAGTTGGGTTGTGTGTTTTTATAAAAAGTGTCACTTAAACTGTGATCTGTCACATTCAGAGCATGGGTAGCTCAGTTGGTAGAGCATCAGACTTTTAATCTGAGGGTCCAGGGTTCCAGTACCTTTTCAGGTGATGCTTTCTCCAAATATGCAATGGTTGTTCTGATGTTCTGCAGCACAATGTGAAGCAAGAACATCCAGATTTTTTAAAATGAAAGAGGACGCGTTTTCTTTTTCACATGAATGCAACTACAGGAAGAACCAGAGGAAACCAAAGCAACTGGGTGTAGCAGAGCATGATGGCTTCAGAGGATGCTTAGTATGATTATTCCCCCAACTTTAACACAGAGATTGTTTATCACCTGGCGTGGCTGTAGCTCAGGAGGAATCAGCAATCAGGAGGTCAGTAGTTCAACTCCAGCTTCCCGACACTGAACCCCCAATGTATCCATCAGTGTATGAATGGACTAACCCAGTTTTAGAATGCATGTAGTTATGTGTAGACTTAAGATGTGTTGTATGAGCATGAGTGCATATAGTGTTAGAAGCACCTTGAGTGGTCAGTTAGACAAGAAAAGCACTATACAAGTCCATTTACCCACATGAGCTGAAGCAACTCATGAAGTTCAATTCAATTTTATTGATATAGCGCCAGATTACAACAATTGTCATCTCAAGGCACTTAAGTTATATAGTCCAATTCAAGCCGATTGGAAGTCAATTCATTGTAATCATAATCATATTAATTCATATAGAGCCAATTCAAAAAATTAATATCCTAGCTAAGGAAACCAACAGATTGCACCGAAACTTGTCTTCAGTCCAATCTCCCGTCCTGAGCGTGCCTGTGGCGACTGTAGAAAGGAACGACTCCCTTTTAACAGGAAGAAACCTCTAGCAGAACCAGACTCAGGAAGGGTGGCCATCCGCCTCGACCAGCTGGGGTTTGAGAAGACAGAAAAGAGGGAAAAGAGGGGGGAAAAACACCATAACGCCATTCAAAGGATATCTGTTGGAACAGGGAAACATACGTTAATAACCACAATAATGTCACATGTACATAAAATCAATTGTGAAATTAAACAGGGGGAAAAAGAGAGCAAAGTGAGGAAAGGTGTGACAGATGAGGTCCCCCAGCAGTCTAAACCAAGCCTATAGCAGCTTAACTATGGGATGTTTCAGGATTACCTGAGCCATCCCTAACTATAAGCTTTATCAAAAAGAAAAGTTTTAAGCCTAATCTTAAAAGTGGAAAGGGTGTCTGCTTCCCGGACATTTACTGGCAGCTTATTCCACAAGAGAGGGGCCTGATAACTGAAGGCTCTACCTCCCATTCTACTTTTAGAAACTCTGGGAACAACAAGTAAACCTGCAGTTTGGGAGCGAAGTGCTCTGTTAGGAAAATACCTTACAATTAGATCTTTAAGATATGATGGAGCTCGGTCATTAAGAACTTTATATGTGAGAAGAAGAATCTTAAATTCTATTCTGAATTTAACAGGGAGCCAATGAAGAGAAGCTAAAACTGGAGAAACATGATCTCTCCTGTTAGTTCTCATCAGAACTCTGGCTGCAGCATTTTGGATCAGCTGGAGGCTTTTCAGAGAATATGTGGGCCAGCCCAATAATAAGGAATTACAGTAGTCCAATCTTGAAGTAACAAATGCATGAACTAGTTTCTCTGCATCACCCTGAGACAGGATGTTCCTGATTTTAGCAATATTACGAAGGTGAAAGAAGGCAGTCCTAGAAACCAGTTTTATATGTGCGTCAAATGATAAATTCTGGTCAAAAATAACTCCAAGGTTCCTCACTGTAGAACTAGAAGCCAAGGAAATACCATCTAGAGTAACTATATAACTAGACAATTTCTCCCTGAAGCGCTCAGGTCCAAAGAGAACAACTTCAGTTTTGTCTGAATTTAGAAGCAGACAGTTCTGAGTCATCCAGGTCTTTATGTCTTTAAGACAGGCTTGTAGTCTGACCAACCTATTGGTTTCATCTGGTTTCATAGATAAGTACAGCTGAGTATCATCAGCATAACAATGGAAATGTATGCCATGCTGTCTGATAATGTTACCTAATGGAAGTATGTATAAAGTAAAAAGAATCGGTCCAAGCACAGAACCCCGAGGAACTCCATGACTTACTCCAACGTGTGAGGAAGATTCTTCATTTACAAGAACAAACTGGAATCTATCAGATAAATATGACTTAAACCAGCCTAATGCAGTTCCTTTAATCCCAATAACATGTTCAAGTCTCTGTAACAGAATGCTGTGATCGATCGTATCAAATGCAGCACTGAGATCCAACAGGACAAGCACAGAAACAAGTCCGCTATCAGAAGCTGACAGGAGATCATTGGTAACTTTCACCAGTGATGTTTCTGTGCTATGATGCACTCTGAATCCTGACTGAAACTCTTCAAACAGATTATTTCTATGTAAATAATCACAAAGTTGAACTGCAACTATTTTTTCAAGAACTTTAGACAAAAAAGGGAGATTGTATATAGGTCGATAATTAGCCAACACTTCTGAATCAAGAGTAGGTTTTTTAAGTAAAGGTTTAATTACAACAACCTTAAAAGTCTGAGGTACATATCCTATCAACAAAGACAGATTGATCAAATCCAATATGGAATTGTCAATTAAGGGGAAAACCTCCTTGAACAGTCTGGTTGGGATTGGGTCTAACATACAAGTTGATGGTTTAGAAGAGACTATTGCTGTTGTTAGATCAGAAAGATCAACTGGACAGAAGCTGTCTAAATACAATTCAGGTTCGAAAGATACTTCTAAAGCTGCTCTACTTGATGATACATCAGTGATAATAATGGGAAGGATTCCATTAATCTTCTCTCTGATAGAAACAATTTTATTGATGAAGAATCTCATGAAATCATCACTGCTGAGAGTTAAAGGAATACATGGCTCAACAGAGCTCGGACTCTTTGTCAGCCTGGCAACAGTGCTGAAAAGAAACCTGGGATTATTCTTATTCTCTTCTATCAATAATGAATAATAAGCAGTTCTAGCTTTACGAAGTGCTTTCTTATACGTTATTAAACTATCTTTCCAGACTAATTGAGACTCTTCTAAATTAGAGGAACGCCACTGTCTCTCCAGCTTTCTTGCAGTCTGCTTTAACGCACACAGCTGTGAGTTATACCAAGGAGCCAACCTCTTCTGACTGATTACCTTCCTTTTCAGAGGGGCAACATTGTCCAGTGTTGTACGCATTTAAGCTATAGTGCTGTCAACAAGAGAGTCAAGTTCTACTGGAGTAAAATTTAGGTAGCCGTCCTCTGTCATATCTGCACATGGCAGTGAAGAAAAGGATGATGAAATCAACTCTTTAAATCTGGTTACAGCATTCTCTGACAGACACCTTCTATATGTAGAATTCTTCTCAGAAACCGTGTAGTCAAGTAATGTAAATTCAAAAGTTATTAAAAAATGGTCAGACAAGACAGGGTTATGAGGGAACACTGTTAACTGTTCACTCTCAATGCCATAAGTCAGCACAAGGTCAAGGGTATGATTAAGGCAGTGAGTAGGTCTGTGAACACCCTGAGAAAATCCAATAGAGTCTAATATAGAATTAAAGTTAATATTTAGGCTGTCATTTTCAACATCTACATGAATATTAAAGTCACCCACTACAAGTGATTTCATCTGTACTCAGCACTAACTGGGATAAAAACTCTGAGAATTCAGACAGAAACTCAGAATAAGGGCCAGGTGGACGCTACACAACAACAAACACAAGAGGTTTTTGTGATTTCCATTTTGGGTGGGAAAAACTGAGAATCAGAGATTCAAAAGAGCTAAAACTAATCTTGGGTCTAGGACTGATTAGTAACCCTGATCTGAAGATAGCTGCCACTCCTCCTCCTCTGCCTGTGGTTCTAGGAACATGAACATTTAAATAGTCAGAGGGAGTTGATTCATTAATGCTAACATTATCCTCCTGCTGCTGCCAGGTTTCTGTAAAACAAAATATATCAATATGATGATCACAAATCAAATCATTCACTAACAGAGACTTCGAAGGGAGAGATCTAATATTCAGCAAACCACATGATGTGTAAAGAAACAGGACAGAGTTAAGAAAAGGAATCAAAGTGAAACTGTAAATACAGTCAAACCTGCTTCTTCATTATTTGTTTATTGTAGGGTTTGTGTTTAAGTTATGGGGAAGTTTGAAATCTGAAAGTATAGATATTTCTCAGGTTTGTGAATATACCCACATCTGGCCGCCCATCTCCCCCTACACACTTCCAGATTATAAGAGTCTGGAGTTCAACTATATCTCGTTGGTACGGCTCCACCTTACACACCGGCTCTGGCTCCTTCCTTGTTTGTGATGCCAGGAATCAGGCCAAGGCCCCTGCCTTCACTCACTGCCCACTTCATAATGCAAACTCCAACTCAATGTTTCTCCCTGCAGGTGGTGAGTCTTCCTCTGTGATCAGACAGGCTGCAGACACACAAAACAACACTCAGGAAGACACTGAAAGACTGACTCTGAAATGAAAGCTGAACATTTCTCCTATCATTGGATCTGTGTTTAAGGTCTGAGTTTATGAGTACACAACTCAGTTTGTGACTAATTTCATATTTTCATTTTCAACAGTCGTTACAGTGATTTCCTCTGACAGCTCTCTGCCTCCTTTAAGGAGATGTTCTTCAACTCTAAACCTAAATACTGATCAAGAGATGATAAATAATCCAAGTTCCCTTCTTTCAAAGGGAAGAAAACAAAATGAACACTAAATGCTGTTATTTTTTTGAGCTGAGATAAATTCTGCATCTGTACACAAACATTAGATTACTCATTGTGTAGGGATAACTCTTTTGTAACCAAAGTTGTGTAATTTATATCCTCCACTCAATCTGATAGCTGTCAAATACTGTGTCTTCTGAGCTGGCTGGTTTGGTGGTTCAATATCAACTACAAAACAAATGTAATGAAGTTTTAAAAATGCAGCGAAAGAGTTGGGAATAAATGGAGATCTGTCATTATGAACTACAGGACAGTTAATATTAGCTGTTTGCATGAAGATAAAACAGATTTTAAAGGTGTTGCATCTAACATTCAGAAACTCTAGAGCACCAGAGCCTCTGACCAAAAGAAACGCTAAAATAAACCTATTTACTTGAACTTCACCAGTTTATAAGGCACTTTCTCTCGTGAATGGGTGACTCTGGTCTTATCTCGCTCTGTGCTAGAGGCCTTTTAGGCCAAAGGATGTGAGCTCTTAGGATAACTGTGACCTGGATTACTGAGAATCTTCATCAATATGTTAACTGTAAAGATGTGAATTTCGGACAGGAGATCTGCTTGTTGTATGAGGACAGAGTGTGTCTTATATGGAGGTGGGAGCCTGGCTCAAATACAGAAATAATTTATTTGTATGTTTCTGATTTAAATGTGTCCTCTCAGGAGCTCTGAAGTACTGTCAGTAATAATGAGCGGGACTCTGCATTGATGGTGATTTGTTTCCCTCTGGTGGCGAATATATGAACTGCAAGACGTTAGTTTAATGAACACAGAAGCGTTCAACTTTAGGAGGAAGTGAAACTCTTCCAGTGGTTCCTGCAGAATCCTGACTTATTGGATGGTTCCAGCCACGAAGAAGCACCGTCTGCAGAAGATGAGCAAAACGGACACAGTGGACCTGATGCTGGAGATGTACTGAACACTACAGATGCAATGGTTGGGACAAAGATGGTTGGAGAGAAGACACAGAGGAGTGAAGGTCAGCTGGAGAAAGAGAAGCACCTCCAATTCTATCTGATACTAATATCAGTGAAAATGGTCTTCTTCCAGTTATACATCGCTCAGGTTCAGTCTTGATTGGGTTGGGTTTACTTTCTCTCACAGCCTGCTGTGTTTTTCACTAACTGATTTTATCTGAGTGTGTGTGTGTGTGTGTGTGTGTACTGTATTTAGTCGACGTAAAGGTGTCTTTAACAGAAGGCACGAGGCTGTTCTCTTAAGATTTATCTCTGTGCTTCACCCCGGCAGAAGCAAACAGTGAGGGGGCGGGGCTTGTTCCAGACTCTCAGCTGCTCTCCCATTGGTTATTGCTGATGACGTCAGAGACGGACAAAGTTCCTACTGGCTCCTGAAGCCGGTGTAGTGAGTGTGTTTCTGGAGGAACGGCAGCAGTGACACTTGTAATGTTCACAGCTTCTGTTTGACACCTCAGAGTTTATAAAACTCATACAACACTATCAGAACACATTGTCATTGTCATGGACCTTTATGAGCACACACACACACTCAGGACCTACATGATTACCGTGCTTAGTAATGAGTGTATAAGTGTACACACAATCCACAGCGACCCGAGAGGGCCAAGCGCCCCAGACATGCCCACAGGTGGGTGAAGCAGCGGGGAGAGACAATCCTATAAATGATGTGATCATGTGACCGGCACTAAAGACTAAAATACTTTATAAAGAATCATTTAAAATGTAGAATATTCAAGTTACACAAAGAGCAGAGAGACCTCGATAAAATGAAAACTGACTTTTCAACAACATTTCTTTGTCTTTTGTGGAGTCTTTTTTGTCCAAAGTTTTGGTCGACTTTCTTTAAAAAGTGATAAATCAGCTATATTCCTGAGGAGCCCTCTCCACATCTGCTGAATACAGAAAGTTTGGACGTGTTTGTAGCTGCTGCTGCTGTCCCAGCCATGATGTGTCCACACTGTGTGTTCAGAATAAAGGATTAGAAATGAGTGGATCTGAAGTGGAGGCCAGAGGCAGCTGGGAACAACAAGACGCTCCTGGACACAATTCATGCATGTTATCAGAATCAGAAATACTTTATTAATCCCCGAGGGGAAATTATTTAGAAACAAGAGTTTAAAAAAAAAAGATAAGAATGCTCAGTGTGAGCAGCCAAACGACATCTTTTCACAGAGGAGAGATGAAGGTGTGGCTGCACACACTGATGAAGGATAAGAAGCTGTCTGGGTTAAACAAAAAGATTTAAAAGATATGATTTAAAAGCTGTCAGGGCAGCTTCTGTATAATTCATCATTGTTGAAGTGACATGAACGTTTTTCTTTTATCTTGGCGTAACTCTTTATTAATAATATCAATAAGCACTGATCAGCTGACTTCCTTTACTTAAAGCCAAGCAGCTCCCTCATGATGGATCACATGACGTGTCAACATGAATCAGATGAAACTGAGCTGTGAGCCTCTGCTGGTAGATGAGGTGATGACAGAAATCTGACAACATTCCAGCTGACAGCAGCAGTTTACCTGCAACAATGTCAGGGAGCCTCATTGTTCAGGTGGGAGTCGCACAGACTCACACAGACTCTGATGAGTTTGTTCAAAGCTTCCACCTGTTGAAGTGACCCACAGTCAAAGCTCTGACAGGACTGCTGCAGAACAGATGTTCACACATCACTGAGCCTCTCTGTCTGTCTGTTTCTGTGTGTGACTTCAGCTGTTTTATCTTTCCTCCATCAGGAAACTCAACGTTCCAGAGAACTGAACCTTCAGGTTTACAGGTAAGGTGGAACAGAGAAGAGTCATCTTAAAGCAGGGCCGGGTGTGAGTCCGTCAGTGTTTCCAGCTCATCCTCCGTCTGTCAGCGCTCTGCAGCTCCAACCACCCAACTGCTCCATCTCTGAGGGAAACCAGGACTCTGCCGTGAGTCTCTTTCATGTTTCAGCTTCTTTTGTCTGTCAGAGTGTTGCTGCTTCAGCAGGAAACAGCTGATCAGAATGACTGCAGAAACTTTATTGATCCTGCAGGGAAACAGCTCTGTTACAGCACGCAGTTAAGAAAGGAGGAAGCAGGGGAGGGGAAATAAATCCCAGTCAGAATATGAAGAAGGCAGAAAGTGTGAAAACATGATGAGATGTGTTCAGATGTTAGGTTGTGGGCTGGATATTTGTTTTTAAATGTGTGAACACGGAGCGTCCCGGCCTCCACAGGAGTGAACGTCAGACTTCAGCTCAGAGTTACAGACTCATCCCACCTGTTTACTGCCGTCGGGTTTGTTCAGAAGCAGCTGGAGACAAATGCAGGAAGTTTTTAGACAAACAGCTGACAGTATGCAGCCAGTGGTTCTGTCCTCATCTGTCTGCAGCAGCAGCTGTTTGCACATGCTCAGATGTGTTGCTGTGGCTGCTCACACAGGGTGTGGTGTGTAGGAGGAGGACACTGTTCATCACGTCCAGTTCATTAAACACCTGCTGGCTTTATCAATGATCTCTGTGGAATGCAGTTTCAGTCAATATAAAGAAAGAAATACTTTAAGAATAATGTCAGTAAGATAAATGAATAAACCTCTGAAATAAATACTAAACATAAATATAAAGAAATGCTGTAGTTAAATAAACATATTTATTGATCTGAATGTCTGAATGTAGATCAATATTTCAAAGCTGTTTCTGTCTCCATGTTTTAATTCCTGATGAGGATTTCGAAGAAGAAAACAATGTGACTTTAAAAAATATAAAGAAGTTTTCCACTGAAGATTGTTCATTCTAATATAAAATAATTTTTATTGTTCTTTATCAGTTCTATATATTTATCTATATTCTTTATTTATTACTTTCAGGATTTATTTCAAAGGTGTATTTATCTTTTTAAGTATTACTTTATTGAATATTGATTGAAACAACATCCCATAAATCTCCACCCTCTGGTTTTTGATTGTTTGTCAGACTCACTGATCTAAACTCTGACCTTCAGGCAGATTTGAGGAGACACTCACATATTATCATGAATTATTTTACTGTTTTATTTATTTCATATGTGACTGTATGTTAAAATATCTAAAGGAATGATTGTTGGTCTGCTTTCTGTGTGCTTCTGCTGTGTTTGTTGTGAATGAAACCAGCCAACAGAATATAAAGTGTTTCCATCAGCTCAGCCTTAAACTGAAGCAGCAACAGGACTACAAACATGTTTGTAAAACAGAATTACAGATGATTTGACAACATGTAGATCTGGTTTTATCTGATCATGTGGCCCTCTGCTGCCCCCTTCAGGAATGTTACAGTAACAGCAGGCAGGAACACTCTTCTTCTATTACACTGTATGATCATCTGTGTGAATAAATAACATAATAACACCTGAGTGAATACTTGGGACCTTGTCTGATGTTGGTCTGAACCAATCACCGATCCCCACCAACACCATTACAAACAGAAACAGTAAACATCAGTAAAATAGCAGCAATATATTCAATAATGTAAGTGAGGCTCTAAAAGCTGAAACAGCACAGAGGAATGGGTCAACAGAGTAACACAGCGGTTACTGATCCAATATCCCTCTGAGGAACTCTGTTCTGATTTTTACTGCCACTAACTGGCTGTTCAGCACCTTAGAGTTCATATCTGCAGAATGAATGCAACCAGAGAAAAAGTCTCTGAAGGTTTGTTGTACTTCAGGAACCAAAGGCTCTGATCTGAAATCCTCCAGAGACAGGACACAACTTCCTGTGTGTTTGTTTAGATGTTTTTTGGGGCAGAATCTTATTTCAGAAGGGTTTGAACATCTTTTGGCAGTGATTGTAACTCTGAGTGCTGCAGAGCGGAACTTCGATCAGCTGAGAAAGAAATGACTGAACTGTAACTCTCAGTCAGGAAATGTTCTCATGGATTAAGCAGTCATGACCATTATATGTGATCTGTGAGAACAGATTATCAAATGACTCCAGAGAACAGGAAGTGTGTCTGTGTGCTGCTGTGATGGTGTTCAACCTGCATCAACAGGCGACAATCGTGACCTTTGGACTGTTTCTCATGTTTGTTGAACCTGAGCCATGGACAGAACCTGACTGTAAATCAACATATTTTAAACCTTTTCTTTTCTCGTTGAGAAAGGTCCTACCTGTGCTGCCTCCATCACAGGTGGAGCTCTGACTCATTCCAGGAAGCAACTCACCTGTGTCTCAGTCTGTTGTGTTCACACGTCGAGTGGAGCGTCGTCTTCTTCAACACTTGGTTTGAACAAACTGTGAGTCTGAACTTTGTCTTCAGTAACTTTCCTGTTTGTTTCTGCTCTGTAATGTTTGGGGAACATGTTCACTTCTTATTTCAGATCCAGTTTGATCACTGTTGAGTTTGAAGATAAATCTGCATGATTATCATTTACATTGTTATTGATTAGAAACATATTATTTATTGTTTTATTCACAAAATAAATCACATTGTGTTTTAATTTGTGGGAATAACTGTGGTTTCATCCATTAAAGTCAGACACAGAAACTCACTGCTGTTTATCTTTGATTCCTTTAAAGACAAACAGTAACATCCTGGATGAAGGTGTGGTTTTATTGCTGTATAACAGGAGTCAGGCAGGTTTAAGTTTCATGACCTTGATCACAACCCTCCTCCATGTTCCTGTACAGTCAGAACATGTCAGACCAGTTTTTCCTTGTTTCTCACTGTTCAGTTTCTTGTCTTCACTGAATAAAAATGTCTCTTCATCCCACAAACAAATTTAAAATCCAGAATGTTTTAAATCTGCTTTATGGTGTCACTAAATTAGAGCTGAAAAAACATGTAATTTGTCTGGAGATTATCTGAAAATCAATGCATTATTGTTTTTATTTGTTCATTTTTCAAATGAAAAACATTACATTTTTCTAGTATCTATTATTTTCTAGTTTTGTTTTACACTTTTGTAACTAAATATTTCAGACTTAAAAATAAAAAAAAACTGTTTTTACTGGCGTCTCTAATACAAGTTTCTCTGTATGAACAGTGAAATTGCTGGAACTGGAGTTTTGAAAAGCTTCTTCTTTAAGTTTTACCTTTTATTGCATGTATTAATTTAAAATATCTGTTTTATTTTGCTGAGACTCCAGAAAAACAATTAGTAACAATAAGGATTCAACTCAGACTGATATGAAACAGAGAATCAAAACCAATCAGAGGAGCAGCTGATCTTTTTACAGCCCAAATGATGGAGAGGAGGATTTGAGTTGATGTGCAGAAGAATGATTTGTGTTTCCTCTGCAGATGAAGGTAGAAAGTGTGTGAGCTGATGTGAATTCAGCAGCATGGATCAGTGTGAGGACACTAAAACCACTCTGTGTGGGGAACATGAGAGCCAGAGCAAAGCTCAGAGGTGAGATGACCATCTCTAACTGTCCATGACCCTGCTCCATGTCAGAGCTCAGCACTCACATCACCAAACCACCTTTATTCACAGGAACCAACCTGAACCTGAACCTGAACCAGAACCCAGCTGTGTGTCCTTTAAGAGCGACCAGTCAAAGGATTGGTTTATTCATTTCCAACATGATGTTCCATCAGCCCAACAGTGAGTATCTGTCAGTATTCAGTGGAGGCTGCATCATGTTTCAGATGATAAGCAGTTTTCAGCTGAATTACTTGAGACTTGGATCAGTTCTTGATGTCTCTGATGAGACTAATTAGCTGCATCATGTGTGTAATGTGATATTTTAGTTCAGTCCTGCAGCTCTTTATCAAAACAAAGGGAGAATATTGCTGAATATCTGTCCACTGATGTGGCTTTTTCACAGGAGCTGATTATGTAGTGAACAGGGCGGCTGATGTAGAAATATTACGTTCTCACACGTTGTGTTTAATGACATCAGTTTAAAACGACCTTCTGAAGAAACAAGAACAAAATTACCAAATCAACCCAGTAACTGATCTGTTATTAATTCTCTCCTTATAAACCTACTCATGTTATCTGATGAAAAGATCAAATTGTTTTAATCTGACACTTTATATTCCAGAAAAATCAAATATTCAAAGTTGGTGTTTTCCAGTGTGGTGCAGCTGCAGTTTGTCTCTGAAAGAGCAGAATGAATCTGATCACACAAACAGTAAAGACTGAGTCAGGGAACCATACTGAAAGCTCAGAGCTTCAGTCTTCCTGTTTTCTCTCAGTAAAATTACATCCAGCTTCCAGTTTCACACACCTGCTGACGTCTGCCTGCAGAGTGGCAGAACTGCCACAAGGGGGAGCTGTAACATTGTTCCACAGCAGCCACACTGACTCTCTGACAGGCCGTCTCACTGCAGACTCAAACACTATCACTGAATACTTTAGTTTGAAGAAAACAAGTGTTTTTCTCTCAGGATCCATCAGAGACTCAGACCTGGACCTGGAACCAGCTGTGTGTCCATGAAGAGCGACGAGTCAATGAATCGTCCTATTTTATTCAAATCAGACCAACATCCATCCTTTAAGAGGTGAGCTGAGTGTAAATATTGTCTTTACAGAGTCAGTTTGAACAGTTTTTATTCCAACATGTGTTTAAAGTGAGCTCAGCTCTGTTTCACATCCATTTCTATGTTCATATGTGAAGCGGTGTGTGTTGGATGTTTTCCACAAACACAGCAGTCAAAGAGGAAAGAATGGATGTTGGAGGAGGTGTTTCTGAGTGTCTGTAGGACACCAGCAGGTCCAGCAGGTGTCACTTTGTGCTTTGGCTCTAACACAGTGTAGGTAGGAACTTCCACTCAGGTGGCAGGTGTTGCTGGATGGAGGAGGACAGATATATTTATTTAGAATTAAAAACCTGTACGTCTGAACCACATCAAGCTGATGGAGGTGTGATGTGTTCCAGGATCAGAAGAGGAACAGTCAGCAGGGTGCTGGTTAGCTGCTTAAAGCTTTGAGAAGTTAAATGAAACTTGGTAAACCGACAGTAACTCTGCTTCTTCCAGTTAACTAAACAGAGCTTTTGGAAGCTACAATGAAAGTTTGTCTCCTGTCTTTGGGAAATAATCATCAGATGATGTTGTACAGTCATCGTCTGAGGCCTTCACACTGGGAGCTGCCCAGTACAACCAGTCTGATCCAAGCACACACTGGCTCTGGCTGCCTTGCTCCAGGGCACTTCAGCAGGGAGGGAAAGCTTTCTGAAGGGGTTGCTGAGAGCTGTTGGGACCCAACCAAAGTGAGCTGAAAGCTCCAAGCAGCTGCAGACTGAGCCGTTGATTCTCAGTGGGATCAGCAGGACTAGTAAAGCTTTCCACTACAGGGAGTCCTCTGATTCACTGTTCACATCCACACATCACTTCATGGAGCTTTACCTTGTGTTTGTCTCTGTGTGGACAGACAGAATGTGAGCTCATTCTTCATGATTCCTCCACAGAGTGGACCAGCAGAGCTCAGAGGTTCCCAGTGGTCAGTCTGCCCAGCAGCATCAAACACAGCTGGACTCCATATTTATGGTCTGTACATGTACAACAACTACTTTTCCATCTATTCTGTTCACAGTCATCTCCATGCTGCACTTTGTAGACCAGTGGATTGTCAGTGTGTCCAACATGGATCTGATGTTTGGCTCCATGACTTCAGTCTGATTGGCTCATTCATATAGTATTCTGTTCCAGCTGCTGGAGGACAACATGGTCACTTTTGTGAAGGAGGAGCTGAAGAAGATCCAGAAGGTTCTGAGTCCAGATTACCCAGAATGCTTCGAGAGTCAGAGGGGGGAGGATGAGGATGAAGAGCAGAGGTGGAGCAGAGAGGCATTAGTGAAGATCACAGTTAACTTCCTGAGGAGAATGAAGCAGGAGGAGCTGGCTGACCGTCTGCAGAGCAGTAAGAGGATTTCTCTAAAGATTTAACCTGCTGGATAAATGACACATTTACTGATGTCTCAACACACAGAACAACACATGTTCAAATACTCATTCTTTACAGGGTTGAAATGTTTATTTACTGATGTTATTTGTTGTCTTCATTTAGAACTATTGGCTGCAATTTGTGGACGTAAACTTAAATCTGCTCTGAAGAAGAAGTTCCAGTGTGTGTTTGAGGGGATTCCTAAAGCAGGAAACCCAACCCCTCTGAATCAGATCTACACAGAGCTCTACATCACAGAGGGAGGGACTGGAGAGGTCAATGATGAACATGAGGTCAGACAGATTGAAACAGCATCCAGGAAAGCAGACAGAGCAGAAACAACCATCAGACAAGGAGACATCTTTAAACTCCCACCTGGAAGAGATGAACCAATCAGAACAGTGATGACAAAGGGAGTGGCTGGCATTGGGAAAACAGTCTTAACACAGAAGTTCACTCTGGACTGGGCTGAAGGCAAAGCCAACCAGGACATCCAGTTCACGTTTCCATTCACTTTCAGAGAGCTGAATGTGCTGAAAGAGAAAAAGTTCAGCTTGGTGGAACTTGTTCATCACTTCTTTACTGAAACCAAAGAAGCAGGAATCTGCAGCTTTGAAGAGTTCCAGGTTGTGTTCATCTTTGACGGTCTGGATGAGTGTCGACTTCCTCTGGACTTCCACAACAAGGAGCCCCTGACTGATGTTACAGAGTCCACCTCAGTGGATGTGCTGCTGACAAACCTCATCAGGGGGAAACTGCTTCCCTCTGCTCGCCTCTGGATAACCACACGACCTGCAGCAGCCAATCAGATCCCTCCTGACTGTGTTGACATGGTGACTGAGGTCAGAGGGTTCACTGACCCACAGAAGGAGAAATACTTCAGGAAGAGATTCAGAGATGAGGAGCAGGCCAGCAGGATCATCTCCCACATCAAGACATCACGAACCCTCCACATCATGTGCCATATCCCAGTCTTCTGCTGGATCACTGCTACAGTTCTGGAGGATGTGTTGAAAACCAGAGAGGGAGGAGAGCTGCCCAAGACCCTGACTGAGATGTACATCCACTTCCTGGTGGTTCAGGCCAAAGTGAAGAAGGTCAAGTATGATGGAGGAGCTGAGACAGATCCACACTGGAGTCCAGAGAGCAGGAAGATGATTGAGTCTCTGGGAAAACTGGCTTTTGAGCAGCTGCAGAAAGGAAACCTGATCTTCTATGAATCAGACCTGACAGAGTGTGGCATCGATATCTCAGCAGCCTCAGTGTACTCAGGAGTGTTCACACAGATCTTTAAAGAGGAGAGAGAGCTGTACCAGGAGAAGGTGTTCTGCTTCATCCATCTGAGTGTTCAGGAGTTTCTGGCTGCTCTTCATGTCCATCTGACCTTCATCAACTCTGGAGTTGACTTGCTGCAACAAGACAAAATAAGCTCTTGCTGGTACAAACTAAAAAAAGAAAAACTAAAACATCTCCATCAGAGTGCTGTGAACAAGGCCTTACAGAGTCCAAATGGACACCTGGACCTGTTCCTCCGCTTCCTCCTGGGTCTTTCACTGCAGACCAATCAGAGTCTCCTACGAGGCCTGCTGACACAGACAAGAAGTAGCTCACAGACCAATCAGAAAACAGTCCATTACATCAAGGCAAAGATCAGTGAGAATCTGTCTGCAGAGAGAAGCATCAATCTGTTCCACTGTCTGAATGAACTGAATGATCGTTCTCTAGTGGAGGAGATCCAACAGTCCCTGAGTTCAGGAAGTCTCTCCACAGATAAACTGTCTCCTGCTCAGTGGTCAGCTCTGGTCTTCATCTTACTGTCATCAGGAAAAGATCTGGATGTGTTTGACCTGAAGAAATACTCTGCTTCAGAGGAGGCTCTTCTGAGGCTGCTGCCAGTGGTCAAAGCCTCCAACAAAGCTCTGTTAGTACAGAGATAGACATATTTATTTTTAATTACATAGTTTGCTTATCAACTGGACAAAAACAGCAGAATCAGCGTTAAACTCATTTTCAAATTAACTTCAGTTTATCTATAAAGTGTCAGTTCACAACAAAATATCATCTTACAAGTGATGTGAGATGATACTTTGTTGGAAATAGAAACTCGGCAGTTCCTCTGAGGAAGAACTTGGTGACAGTTATTGATCTAATTTAGAGTTAATTTCTTTAATTAATGAATTCATTAATTAATCAGTTTATTTGCTCCCATCTCATTAGATAGTTATCTGGATTAACTAACTCTAACAATCAATGCAAATTAGACACATGTAGATATAGTTTTACTCTAAAAAACTGTGTTTAGCTTATTTTATTTTATTTCTATACTTTATTTCCATGGACAAATAAACAGAAACAAACAGGGAAACATAATTCTTCCACTAATCAAATATGAATGTAGTTTGATTGATTAATGGATCAAGTTATTTCCTTCCATCTCATTTCCTCCTCAGACTGAGTGGCTGTAACCTCTCAGAGAGAAGCTGTGCAGCTCTGTCCTCAGCTCTCAGCTCCCAGTCCTGCAATCTGACAGAACTGGGCCTGAGTAACAACAACCTGCAGGATTCAGGAGTGAAGCAGCTTTCTGCTGGACTGAAGAGTCCAAACTGCAGACTGGAAACACTGAGGTAAGGATTCATGAACTTTTCAGTTGAGAGCTGATATAATTCTGGATTAAATAGATGAACAAACAGCTTCCAGGTACCTTGATCAATGAAACAGGTTGATCTGTTCTGCATTTTGATCATCAGGCTTAAATAACTCTGATCATGAAGATAATGAAATATAACACACACAGTTTTAAGAAATGCCAAAGTGCTCTTTTACTTGAACTCCTTTCCATTCCCGTAGATTTGTCCTAAAACACAGATCCATCACATACCCAAAGTAAACTACTTTACAGAAATATGAGTTGTTTTTTCCTCTAAATGTGAGCATCAAACCTCCTTTAAATGTGGACACACTGCACTGGAACAAAGTGATGATATCTGTATGGTTATTGCTCTGAAACTTCTCTTTGATCCAATCTCCCTTCCTGAGCGTGCACGAGGAGATTGTGGAGAGAAAAAACTCCCTTTTAACAGGAAGAAACCTCCATCAGAACCAGAACCAGGAGGGGTGTTCATCTGCTTCGACCAGCTGGGGGTTGAGAGGAAAGGAAAGAGGGGACAACAAGCACCATAACACCAGGCCAGAGATATCTGCTGAGGAAGAGAAACACAAGATAATGACAACGATGTCATATGAACATGGAGAATAAAGAGAGCAGAGGGAGGAGAGGTGAATCATGGGAGCTCCCCCAGTAGTCTGGGCCTATAGCAGCATAACTATGGGATGTTTCAGGGTCACCTGAGCCATCCCTAACTATAAGCTTTATCAGAAAGGAAAGTTTTAAG
Organism: Leuresthes tenuis; assembly: GCF_036924035.1. NCBI lineage: Eukaryota > Metazoa > Chordata > Actinopteri > Atheriniformes > Atherinopsidae > Leuresthes > Leuresthes tenuis. The sequence goes on along the minus strand of NW_027325355.1, from coordinate 7,588,949 downwards.
CCTAATCTTAAAGGTAGAGAGGGTGTCTGCTTCCTGAAGCCAAACTGGCAGCTGGTTCCACAGAGAGGGGCCTGATACCTGAAGGCTCTGCCTTCCATTCTACTTTTAGAAACTCTGGGAACCACAAGTAAACCTGCAGTCTGAGAGCAAAGTGCTCTGTTGGGAAAATCTCCAACTATGAGATGTTTCTCACTCAGTCCACAGAGTTTCAGCGTCAGACAGACTTCAGCCAGTAACTGGATTCTGCTCCTCTGCATGTGAACAGTTACAAGGATGGTGTTCCAGTTAAATGGTCCAGTCAGGCTGTGAGCAAAGCTCCACTCAAATGTGCACGTAACTGTGCTGACTGATACAGCCAACAGCTGCAGAGTCAGCAGAATATCTGTGGAGATGACAGGACTCTGGGGTGTAGTGGAAGTCTGAGGTGTGCAGAGTGAAGAGAAACAGTGAGAGTACAGTGAAGAGTGAAATGTTGAAATATTCACAATAATCTAAAGTTTTTATTCTCAGAGGTTTTCTTTTCATTCAGGTTTTTCATTCACTGCTGCCATGTTTCCTCTTTGTTTGTCACCGAAGGTTGTTCATATTTTCTTCTCATTTTATCTGAAACTCTTTGTTATTGGAGCAAAATGATGAAAATCATCTTTAAAGTTATTTCAAACACATCTAATGAATCACATAAAATAGATAAAGAACATAAATCAGATCCTGTTTGCAGACTAAAGATTCAACCATTTTCCTCTGTGTGTGAAGTCACATGTTCAGCATGCAGCATGTTTTTATTCTTCCTTTAACATGAACACTTTTCAGCATGTTTGAATGTTATTAACATCTCCTGCAGTTTGAAATGTTGAAGCTGATCCACCAGTTTGGTTCAGACTGAAATGTCTCAACATCTCATAGATTGTGATGTCATTTGTTTCATGTCGTCCTCAAAGGGACCAGTTACAGTAGTTGATGATTCTCTGACTTTTATTCAGTTCCATCATCAGGTCAACATTTGGTGACATTCAGCTTCAGTTTCAGAGCACGCTCCCACAGAATCAGACCAGTTTCTGGTGGACCATCACTTTTTGGAACAACACCGGTCCTCAGCCCATCGCCCCGATGCTGTCCTTCTGCCACCTGATGTGTCGACTCGTTTCTGATCCCACCATTTCTTTTTTTATCTCTGCAGGGTCCTTTGCTCACACTTTACAGAGTTGATTCTTCTGTTTCTTTTTTCCATCCAGCAGCTTTTCTTCTGTTGGTGATTTCAGAACTAAGATCAGCAAATAAAACAGATTAAATTTTCTCTGCTTCACTGATGAGCGTCTCAGTTTCACATTTGTTAAATCAGCTTCTTCTTTACTGCTGCTCTCACTGTGGTGCAGACCATATTTTATCTGAAAAGGACTCAGTAGGGGAGTGTCTGCATGTATTTGTGGCTAAAATGATCAGGTTAATCCACGTGTGTAGTTTGATTCTGACTCAGATTTATGAAGACACAAAGTCTGTACTGTGAGACAGTTCCAGTTTCTCTAAACATTTGATGACATTCAGCTTCAGTTTCAGAGCAGTTCTCTCAGAGTTTCTGTGTTGTTTTGTGTGTCTGCAGCCTGTCAGGCTGTATGATCACAGAGGAAGGCTGCGCTTCTCTGGCTGAAGCTGTGACCTCCAACCCCTCCCATCTGAGAGAGCTGGACCTGAGCTACAACCATCCAGGAGACTCAGGAGTGAAGCTGCTGACGGCTGCACTGAAGGATCCACACAAACTCAGGTATGGAGAGGCCTGCTGCAGCCACACACAATGTCTGATAGAGGAGGAAGAGCTGGAAACATGTTCTCTGTCCTGCACTCAGCCCTGTGTTTTTGCTTCCTGCTGAGTGTTACATGAACAATCACACATGTAGGAGCCTTTTTCCTTTGCTCACAGCAGAAACACTGGTTGAACAGAAACAGCAGATATTTGTGGAGGAGGTCTCCAAGGAGAACATCTGTAGGAACAACAGTGAGAAGTGTCTGTTGGTCCTCTGACCCTGGATCAGATACAAAGATGGGTCCAGAACATGTTAGCCTAGCTTAGCACAAAAAATTATAAAACCATGTTTGCCGCACATCTGGAAATGTGTACAAGTGGATTAGACCTGTGTCCCTCCCTCCATACGCCTACATGGGGGATCTTCAGCTGGACTGGCTCTCTGACAGCTCCAACACTGGACCTGGATGTGTTTCAGCTCAGAGATAAAGCCACCAGAGCAAACTTCAACAATCCTCTGAGCTCCACATGACTTGATATCAGACTTACTGACAGAGCACACAGATCCCTGCTCTGGAGTTTGTGTGATGTTAGTGATCACTGCTCCATCACCTGTGTCAGAGACACTAAAATCACTCAGTCTCTAATGGTCAGTACAGGAAATGAGAAGCATTTGAATCTTCAGGATGTTTGAAATTACTCTGATCATATATTCTCTGTTACTGATCCTGCCGTGGCTCTGGAAGACTTTTCACAGTGTTTGAATGTTCCTGCTGACAGATGTGGCCCTTATAAAAGCACAGAATCAGAATCAGAACCAGATCCAGTCCTTGGTTCTCCACTCAGCTCTCTGAAGCCATCCACAGCAGAGACAAAGCCTGGTCCAGCTCTGCTTCATTTCTCCTAACAGAACGGGCAGTTTGTCCGTGCTGGGCAGAAGGAGAACTGTGGGTATATGAAGGGACATTTCTTCAGATCCTTTTCAGGCAGCTGTTAGAATGAGTCACATTGTGTTAGAAAGTGTAGCTGTGTCTCCACAGTGTTGCTGTTGGACTGTGTACATCCTCTCTGCTCCACAGGGAGCCATGATCTCTGATAGAGGCCCGTCTCAGTGGCCAGTGTGTGTGCACTGAGTGTGTCCTCTGTTAACGTGGTTCTGTGTTGCTGTTCAGTCTCTGTGCTCAGGTGTTCCTCCACAGCTGATGCTCGTCTTAAGGCCAGATAGCTCTGCATCTGACTGTGTTTGTGTGTCCCAGTGGCTGATGTCATTGTGTTAGTGTAGTGTGTAGCAGTCAGACTGTGGAAGCAGATGAGCTTTCTCAGAGATCACACAGTACCAGGTCCAAAGAGTTCTGCCCTTCTGTGGTTCTGATCGTCCTTCCAGATGAGAACCAAGTAGACCAAAGTTGAACTGGAGCTGTGTTTGGTTGTTCTTCATCCCAAGAAAAAAGGTGGGGGACAATCCAATAAACACTATCCAAGGAATTCCAGAGAAACAGGAAGAGAGGGACACTGGGGGAAGGAGAGGAAGAGGCTGGAGGCTTTTCAGTCTGTTTCAGATTCCTGAAAAGTGATCAGGCTGAAATAAATAAGTGATTCTGATCAATAAACCACAACATCTGGCAGCTAATATACTTCCAATGACTATAGATTCTCCTCTGATCTTATTCTGAGCCTTTAATGTTCAGTGTGGAGGGTGGAATGAGGGGAGTGTTTCTAGTCTAACTTTTCTAGATGAATGTCTTCCCCTGGCTGGCTGTGCAGCATTCAGATGGACCAATAGGTCTGAGAAACGATCTGGATGTTTGGCTGCCCTGAAACATACTGAGAGGAGGAGTCAGCAGAAACAAAGTGACCATCAGGAGAGACCATAATGTCAGAAACTGAAGTGATTTCATTTGAATTCTTAAAGCTCATATTTGGATTCAGAAATGAGTGAAAATTCTTCCAAACTTGAAGAGTTGAATTCAGAGACAGAACCTTCATCTCCGTAATCTTACTGCAGAAAACATTTGGTGCTTTTAAACAGATGCAAGGTCCTTTCAAAGTCAGAATGTTTATTCAGGATAAACAATTCGTGATTCTCCCGAACATAGCGAAAACAAGAGGCTGTGAAAAACCTGAAGCACTCTCCTCAATAAGTATATTTGAGGAGGGTGCAGCTATGAAAATGATCAAAACAAAAACTCTCTCCACTCTAGGAGGAAAACAGAAAAGGCTGTAAAAGGTAACAAGTAAACTCTTCACGCTCTCCTAAATGAGGCGGAATAAACAAAGAATGCTTTCCCCGGTAAACAGAGGCACAATCACTAATAAATTCAAAATCTCTCCACTAAGGGAGGCACTATGAAATGTTACTCTTAACACTAAAACAGTCCTCTAACGGAGGTTCTATGAAGCTTGAGCAAGAACAGAAAATCACTCCTTAACGGAGGAAACAAAACAGACTGAAACTTACCGTGGGCTAAGCTATGACTATGGAAAAATTGCAAACAAGGATTGCTCTGTAGGAGGCTCGCTCGACTACAGGCTCGAGGCTTCGAGACTATGGCTTCTGTAGTACAAGGCGCTAGAGTGAAGAACGTGGCAAGTTACGACACACTGGCCAAGACAAAGGAGACGCAGACCATTTAAACACATGAGGAGCCATGGGGAACAAGTGGAAACACTTTGGAATCAGGGAAGACAATCAGACACTTGACACGAGAGGAAGAGCAAGATACCTGAAACGAGAGGGGTAGTTAGTATTTCAAAATAAAACAGGAAATGACAAGACAAGACATGAATCAAAACATAAAATGTGACACTTCAGAATGAGTTCACAGATTTCCTTCCACCCATTGTTCTTCTTTCTTTACTTATTCTTTCCTCATTTTTCTGAGCTCTGACACCCCCCCCCTCTCTCCTTTCAGGGTGGAGCCTGCTGGAGAACGATGGTTGACACCAGGTCTGAGGAAGTGTAAGTGTGTTCTTCATCTGATTCATGACATCCAACCATCTTCACACTGTCACATCACTCGTTGATCAAAGTGAACAGATGATAGATCAATAACTGCAGCTGGATTGTGTTTGTTCTCTCCATCAGATTCCTGTCAACTCACAATCGACACAAACACAGTGAGCAGACAACTGAAACTGTCTGACAACAACAGGAAGGTGACACGTGTGGAGGAGGTTCAGTCATATCCTGATCATCCAGACAGATTTGATGGCAGGTGTCAGCTGCTGTGTAGAAATATTCTGATTGGTCGCTGTTACTGGGAGGTCGAGTGGAGAGGAGGAGTTGATATATCAGTGAGTTACAGAGGAATTAGAAGGAGAGGAAGCAGTGCCTGTGAGTTTGGATGGAATGATCAGTCCTGGAGTCTGAGCTGCTCTGATGGAGGTTACTCTGTCTGGCACAAAAACAGAAAAACAGCCATCTCCTCCTCCTCCTCCTCCTCCTCCTCCTCCTCCTCCTCTGTCTCTGACAGAGCAGCAGTGTATGTGGACCGTCCTGCTGGCACTCTGTCCTTCTACAGAGTCTCCTCTGACACACTGATCCAACTCCACACCTTCAACATCACATTCACTGAAAAACCTCTGCATCCTGGATTTAAGTTCAGGTCATCTGGTTCCCGGTTGTCTCTGTGTTGAGTATAAAGAGTTTCCTCCTGTCAGAGAATCACTGTTGAACAGATAGTTCAGTCTGTACATGTCTGTCTCTTTCACTCAGAAACACCTTTTCAGATTCATGGATTCAGTCAGTTTCTGTTTGAAACTCTTCTGAATGATTCCTTGGAAACTTCTTCCTCTTCCAGTCCTTTAAAGATGGAAGCTGCCATTCTTCCAGGATGTTGTTTTTCTGTGTGTTTCCAGTCAAAGCTTCACACTGAATATCAGTATGTTGTGTTTCTCTGCAGCTCACTTCAACTGAGACCATTCAGTTCATGTCAGCTGCAGTTAGTTTGCTGCACATGTGACAAACTGTGATATCAGAGAGGAATCACTGAGCTCCAATCAGCTAGGATGAATTTCCAACCTGCTGACAGATCTTCACTGATTCTGCTCCAATGTTTAGAGACTTTAAACTGATAGAATTACTCAGTTCTGTCAGAGACAGTCGAGTTCTGTTAGAAAACCTTCTTCCTGCCCCTGGTTAACTTGTCATAGGCGTGATGACTCTGAGATGATACCAGCAGAGAGTTTGACAAAAGCCTGTCTCATATATCTTACTAAGACCTCAGAAAATTGGGTCAAATTGTTAGGGAAGAAAAAGGCAGATGTGTGTTTCTATTCAAATGTGTTTTAGTTTGTGTTGCAAAAGCTTTAAAAAAAACATGGATCATATAAAGAAAGCATCAGAACGGAGTGTTTGTGTTGATATAGTGTTATCTACTCTAAATATTGTTTTCATTCTATCTGTTCTGTTTCCTGTCAGAGAAATAATAGGATACCTTCGATCAAACTCATTTTGACAGGTGACCTCTGAGGGCCAATGGGTGGACAGGGGAGGGGTTTCGAGTAAAGGATAAAAACCCTGAGACAGTCAGTGTGTAGAGAACGACTTTGGGGTGAAAGATAGCTGATTCAAGATGCCCAGGACAAGAAGCAGAGTGAGTGTAGAGGAGAAATCTACACAGGCACCGGAGAGGACGTGTGCTCTGCAGTCTCTCATTTGTGAGACTCCGGTAACGATATTTGAAGATCAGCCCTTGATACCAAATGCTCCCAAGAAAAGGATGGTGTTTCTGTGCAGAACGCAGCAACCGCCGCCCGTGTCTCTACAGGAAGAATGGTCACTGGAGCCTTATGGACTGCGGAGAAGATGGGGCTATGTGTTCATGTATGAAACAGGTGACCTCTGTCTGTATCAGCTTGACGAGGGTGGTGAGAAGCCGGGACCTCTGACCACTGTGAGTATGCTAACTTCCAACGACTGTGGAGTGTTGAAACTAGCGATACCGCGTCATATAGAAGGAGGCAAGGGCTCGGCTGAGGAGCCTGAGAAATTCAACAGCTGGGTCAGAGCCAGTGACCTTCACGAGGTATAAAGGGGGCCATCGCTACTCCTAGCCCGCTACATTACACCATGAACCGAACGGTAGAGGATGAGGGGTTTTATATCACCCTGCCCTCCAACGCTAGTCTCTACGTCTTTAAGAATAATACCAGTTCCAGTTTCCGTGTGGATTTAGCCCAGCATATCGATTTGGAAGGTTCGTGGCAGGTTGCCTTGACGAAGATTTCTTATCTGTACACATGGCATAACGCCCCCAAGGACCAGGCTTTTTTTGAATGGAGGAAAGCGGGACTGGAAAAGTTCTACCGCCAGAATATAGGATGCGGACATTTCAAGGATTTGAATCAGCTCAAAGCCGAGATTGAGGGTCACCTTAGAAAAATAGGTTCTGATATTTATTTAGTCGTGAACACGGTGGAAAATAGACTCATGTATCAGGCAGGTGCCCAGTAGCACCTGCGTTTTTATCCACCACTGAGCTACACGCTAGGTGTGGAGCCTGGCAAATGGATCGTATTTGATGTCAAAGACCTCTTCAACAGATGGCTAATCTATGTCAAACAAAGGTCACACGTCAAAATAGCTTGATCGATCGATAAGAGGTCAAAAGTCATATCCCCAGATGTCAGCAAACGGATGTCAAACAAAGGTCACCTGTCATATTAATTTGATTGATCGATATGAGGTCAGAGGTCACCTGTCAAAATGAGTTTGATCGAAGGTATCCTTTTATTTCTCTAACGTTTCTGGCAGTTGAATCGTACTGGAGTCCGCTGGAGTCCAACAATGGTAACTCGGATCAAGCACTAAAAACACAAGAGCGAGAGACGTTCATTGGAGCTCCAAACGTGTCTGATGGACGACTGTTTGGTGTCTAAGGTCCCAAAGATGCTTAAATTAGAAACTGAAGGCCAAACTACACACTGTTAGGTTTAAGCTTTAACATTCGTATCAGCCAATAAACCAGTCGGGTTGTGTGTTTTTATAAAAACTGTCATTTAAACTGTGATCTGTCACATTCAGAGCCTGGGTAGCTCAGTCGGTAGAGCATCAGACTTTTAATCTGAGGGTCCAGGGTTCCAGTCCCTGTTCAGGCGATACTACCCTTGAATATGTCATGGTTACTATCATTGCATTATCTTATACTTCTATGAATGCAGAGAACAACTCTACACTGGTCACTTTAAAGCCAATAGGTGCATTTGGACAGAGAGTTCTAAGAACTGTACACCTCCAATTTAACTATAAGAACTGCCCTTCCCCAGTGGAACTGTTTCATTTTCGATTCGCACATGAGTCGGGAACCTTGATCGGGACTGATGTGACGCAGCCGTCAGCGACAGACGTGTTACTTTAGCGCCACACTCAACAACAAAACAAAACCTGCGAGGAGGCCACCGTGTTTATGGTCTGCATGACGGTGATATTAATCATGGATGATCACATCAGGCGTCTAAGATGGAGGCTGGAAGAGCACACAGCGAGAGTCAGGAGATGAAGAATCCAGCAGCGGGCGATACTTCTTCATTTCATGAAGGAGAGAAGAGCGCCGCAGGCAAAGGAGACAACGTCTAAGTTTAACTTATTAAACAGGCGCCGGTTGTGTCCGTGTTGTATGAGTAAATATTTCAGACAAGGGGCGGAGCTACCAGCCACCAAACACCTACGTCATATGTGTTCCTGTTGAACCCAGAAAAGACCTCGGAGAAGGAGCTAAAATGGTTCTAGGAACTGAGGGCCGTGGTCCATAGTTCCTCTATGTCCGAATGCACGAAAAAACAGCCCTATTCCTGAACAGGTTCCAGGAACTGCAAAAGGTTCCTACAGTGGGAATGCTTCTTTGCTCCACTTCTGCTACTCTTAAAACATACGTTAAAGACAGCAAGGGTTATGATCTTCTTCGTTGTGTATGACGAGGTTTCTCAAAGACAATGAAAACACTTCCTCGTAGACATATTCACCGTTCTGAACAGCCAATGTGAGAGGACTCTTCACCAAAAAGCCAAGACAACGTTTCTGACAGTTGAATCGTATTGGAGTCTGCTGAAGTCCAACAATGGTAACTGGGATCAAGCACCAAAAATACAAGAGCGAGAGACGTTCATTGGAGCTCCAAACGTGTCTGATGGACGACTGTTTGGTGTCTAAGGTCCCAAAGATGTTTAAATTAGAAACTGAAGGCCAAACTACACACTGTTAGGTTTAAGCATTAACATTTGTATCAGCCAATAAACCAGTCGGGTTGTGTGTTTTTATAAAAACTGTCATTTAAACTGTGATCTGTCACATTCAGAGCCTGGGTAGCTCAGTCGGTAGAGCATCAGACTTTTAATCTGAGGGTCCAGGGTTCCAGTTCCTGTTCAGGCGATGCTACCTCTGAATATGTCATAGTTACTGTCATTGCATTATCCTACACTTCGGGATTGATGTGACGCAACAGACATGTAACTTTAGCGCCACTCAACAACAAAGCCCGTGAAAAGTAAGGAGAGAAGAAAACAAAACAACACCACCAAGAAGCTAACATGGAGAGCGAGGAGGCCACCGTGTTCATGGTCTGCATGACGGTGATATTAATCATGGACGATCACATCAGGCGTCTAAGATGGAGGCTGGAAGAGCGCACAGCGAGAGTCAGGAGATGAAGAATCGAGCAGCAGGCGATACTTCTTCTTTTCATGAAGACAAGAAGGAGAGCAGAACGCCGCGGACAAAGGAGACGACGTTAATAAGTTTAACTTATTAAACAGGTGCCAGTTGTGTCCGTGTTGCATGAGTAAACATTTCAGACAAGGGGCGGAGCTACCAGCCATCAAACACCTACATCATGTTCCTGTGGAACCCAGAAAAGAGAAGGAGCTAAAATGGTTCTAGGAACTGAGTGCTGTGGTCCCTGGTTCCTGTATGTCCGAATGCACGAAAAAACGGCCATATTTCTGAAAAGGTTATAGGAACTGCAAATGGTTCCTACAGTGGGAATGCACCTAATGTGTTCTTTGCTCCACTTCTGCTACTCTTAAAACATACGTTAAAGACAGCAAGGGTTATGATCTTCTTTGTTGTGTATGACGAGGTTTCTCAAAGACAATGAAAACACTTCCTCATAGACATATTCGCTGTTCTGAACAGCCAATCAGAGCGGACTCACCAATAGACAAGACAACGTTTCTGACAGATACTACCTCTGAATATGTCATGGTTACTATCATCTTACACTTCTATGAATGCACCGTCAGGTAGACTGATCACTATTAGTACAAGTGCGTTTACTTCATTCATTTTTGTTTCCCCACGCTTCTCCTGAGCAACGACTGTTGCAGTGGGTGATTTGTGGATGCACCACACCCACCATCTGTATCTAACAAACATCCTAGAAAAGTCTTGATGTTCTGCTGCACAGTTTGTGAAGCAAGAACGTCCAGATTTTTTAAAATGAAAGAGGACACGTTTTCTTTTTCACATGAATGCAATGCAATTACAGGAAGAACCAGAGGAAACCAAAGCAACTGGGTGTAGCAGAGCATGATGTCTTCAGAGGATGCTTAGTATGATTATTCCCCCGGCTTTAACACAGAGATTGTTTATCACCTGGCGTGGCTGTAGCTCAGGAGGAATCAGCAATCAGGAGGTCAGTGGTTCAACACCAGCTTCCAGACACTGAACCCCCAATGTATCCATCAGTGTATGAATGGACTAACCCAGTGTTGGAATGCATGTAGTTATGTGTAGACTTAAGATGTGCTGTGTGAGTGCATGTAGTGTTAGAAGCACTTTGAGTGGTCAGTTAGACAAGAAAAGCACTATACAAGTCCATTTACCCACATGAGCTGAAGCAACTCATGATGTTAAGAAGGCATTTCACTTCAAAGACACAACATGAACTGGTGTACAGCGCAGAGCCATTATTTATCTTGCATCTTCTAAAAAGTCAGGCAAATCTCTTCCTCTGCAGATGTAACTCGACATTTAAACGTCTGAAGGCTGGTGCAAAAAAATATAAAATAAAATGTCAATCAAGTTTATCAAATCAATTCACAATTTTAATCATACAATCCAAAGCGCTCTGCTAATCAATACAAACAGTTTAACAATGCCTTTACAGGTTTGCAAGCGTTTTCATGACAATTATCTTCCAATCGAGGATATTTCCCTGAAAAAAATGGCAAATACATCACAACTATTTTCATTAAATGACTTAAAAACATCACGCCTCAGTTACAGTTTACATCAGTTCCATTTTTACACCCACCCCTCATATGTGAATGAATTACCATACAATCTATAATCAGAAGAAGTCGAAGTAAGTTCCTCATTATTGTCCCATTATTCAGAACAATATTATTCAGTCTTTAAAAAGACACATTAAAGTGATAAAATTCATTCTTACAAATTAGGACACAAACTGTCTAAAGTGCATTAGCAGATACATCAACATATGTTTGGATTTTCTTATTCAAAAGTGATGAAGCAAGTCTGCAGCTATGCATGCGACACAAAGAGGACAAAGTCGGACACAGTGTTCACTAATTTGACCTGATCAAAGCTTCCATCTCACAGATGAATTTGAGTTGAAATTTATGATCAGATGTGTCCCAGCTATGTGTTGCGTTCCTTTTAGGGATAACCAGTGCATATGGACCTGATTGACCGATCTCCTGCTCCACCCAGTACCTTAAAATGTAAACATGAGCAATATTAATAGCATTCATAGTACAGCTAATGCACTTAATTAAATCAAACAAGTTCAGTGTTGCAAGAAACAAACAGCTGACATCAAATCCTGGTGAAACAATAGTTTATACTTTGAATTTGCATTAAAACTAAATCCTTTCTTTTTCTGTCTCAGCACCGGGCCGTAGTCGTGGTCAATATTTATTTTTACTTACCCAAGAGTGTCGTTGCGTCCATCAATCCAGAACCAGGTGTTGTCAGTTTCTTTTAACCCAATCCAGTATCCATGGTTAGGGCTCTGGTAATACCGGATGTTTTTACTGACAAATTCCTGGAAGTCATGACATGGCGGATCATCGGAATCATTCACACTTTAGTAAAGGCATCAGTTATAATAATTTAAAAGAAAATGGAAATTTGGAAAATGCCATTTATGCTCTTTATAGCTCACCTGTTCTTGCAGATTATCAATAACAACCAGATCTGCAGCTTTGTCTTTGCAATAAGTTCGACTTTGTGGCCATGTCTTCCAACTTGGGGGTTCATCATAAAACAGGTAGCACTTTTCCTGGTAAAGAATCCAGCCGTCCCGACAGGGCTGACACTCACGAAATGGGCGGAGAAATTGATTAATTATTAAATCTAACATGTCAAAATCAAATGACAGCCTTTTTAAACTGACTGAAATTATACGGATTAGACCAACTTGGATTTTAATGAATGTGATTTAATTGGAATCTTATTACAATGAATTGGATTACAATTAGTTTAAAATAGACTGTAGTTGAAATGCCTCGAGATAACATTTGTTGCGATTTGATGGTATGTAAATAAAACTGAATGATAACAAATTATAAAACCTTGAAAGACTTATGACTGTTATCCTACATGAGGAACTATAAATCTATCTACTTCTAATATTTCCATTCTGGAGCATCTTTCTTGGAAGGACGTTTTCTTCCAGAATAAATCCAGCAGGTATAAACTCAAGATATTAAATGTTTTTTTTCAACTTTATTAGTTGCATTTCAGGTCTGAAAAATGTTTTTAAAAAGTTGTGATGTGGGTTAGTAATAAAGAAAATTAGACATCAGATGATAGTTATTATGATTTGGCACAAAAGATGTTCAGAGGAGCTAAAGTTTGTCCTCAAATGTGATTAAAAACAATGTTCCTCAGAGAAAGACTGGAAGGGATCTGCATATTTCTGCCTCTACAGAGCAGAATATCATTAAAGCATTCAAGGAATCTGAAGGAGTTTCAGTGTAAAGGACAAGGGAGCAAGCCTAAGCTGGACACCCGTGACCTCTGACCCCCCAGACGGCGTTGCATCAAGAACCGTCATTCATCAACAGCTGATAGAAGCACATGGACAAGGGATTACTGTGGAAACTTTTGTCAAGCACTACAATACAGAGTTCCATTCACAAGCTTTACTGTGCAGAAAAGAAGCCTCAGAAAAGAGGCGGCGTCCACTTCTCTGGGCTCGGAGGCATCTGGGATGGACCATCACACGGTGGAAACGTGTACTGTGGTCAGACCCATCAGTATTCCAGATCTTTGTTGGAAGAAATGGAGCAAAGAGCAAAAGCAGTATCCAGCCTGCTGTCAGCAACCAGTCCCTGCAGCCAGGCTCTGTGATGGTATGGGGTTGGATCAGGGCCCTCGGCAAAGCTCATTTCCACTTCTGTGATGGCAGCATTAATGCAGAAAAGCTCACTGAGATTTTACAGCAACATATGCTGCCTTCAAGGCCACATCTTTTCCAGGGACGTCCAAGCATTGTTCAAGCAGACCATGGAAAACCACATTCTGACACATTCCAAAGGCCTGGCTGAGGAAGAAGAGGGTACGGGTGCTGGAATGGCTGCCTGAACTTTGAAATGACAAATATGGTTATGTGCCTGAACTGCTGCACAGTTTAAGATGATTTTACTGGAAGAAAAGCTCTTCATCACTTGATATTCTCAATGCCTGAATGTCTTTTCAGTGTCATGAGAAGGAAGATTATAAAGCTTTACAGGCATGCATTTTACAGGCCTGAAATGCATAAAGAGATATACACGACCAAGATGACGAAACAATGACGTCAAGGCTACTTTTTTTTGTTTTGGGACTCTCTAAAACAAGGCTTCTGAAAGCAGAGGGTTTTCTGATCAACATGAAACTCATGTTTTAATTCTCACTTTCTGAAGAAATCAGAAACATGACATCAAAATTGAAAATGTTGATGCAGGTCAGACGTTGCATCAGGGTTGAAAGGTAAGAATGTGTTCAAAACGGTTTAAATCTCTTCAAAGAAGGCAGAGAAGATTTTACTTTTGGAAAAACTAAAGTAACGCTTGTAGAATAAATAACTTATAGAAAACTGCATGCTTTTTATTCTAAATAAACTTTAAAAAGGGTATAAAGTACTGAATTTACCATCCTGCTAATAACATTTGGGTGTTTTTTTATGAAGTATAATGTTGTTAAATTACTTTATTATGTACTTACTTTTGTCAGGGCAGAATTAATTCACTGGAAATTTGTTGAATTTCAGGATGACTTCCAGCGTCCAGTTGAAGTCGTCTTTCTGTCTGTTCAGGTGCTTGGTCTGATTTTCTAAGATTTCAATCTCCACCATCATCAGATCGGTCCGATTCTTCAGGACTCTGTTGTCGGCAGTCAGCTGCTCGGTCCGATTTTTTAAGACTTTCATCAGCTGCTCATTTTCTGCTTCGAGGTTTGCTTCCTGTTTGTTCATTACAATGGTAACTGAACGAAAAGAGAGAGCACGTCAGTCAGTCAATATATATCATATTTGCAGTTGATATGTCCATAATGCTACTGTTATAATTGGCTTTGATCTTAGACATTATAAATTCATATTCTGTATTTTCCTAAATAACGTTCCTCGCTGGTACTTTTCCACTTTGCTCATACTGCACAACAGATGACCTTAAATGGTCCAAGACCTTAGAATGACATAAACAACTGGGTCAGACAAAACATCTCTATTAGGGCAGATAGGTCTGGTACATTAGATCCACGCCTAAAACAGCACACACACACACATTGTTTATCACATCCAAAGAACACAACAAGGACAGCAGCTGGCCTGAGCATGTCACCCAAAACTGGCCAATTATACTCTGACAAGTGTGAAAACAACTTCTGTGAGATAAAGCTGAATATAAATATGAAATGTTTCCGGATAACGGGGCTCGGCCTGACGGATTTCCTGCGGGAGCTCTGGCACTCCGAGTCCAGCGCTGCAATATACTTTATTTGTGACCACTAATAAATACTTTTTTAATAAACGATTTCTCCAGCTTGTTCTTGAGCTTCCAATGAAAAAACCGGGCTAACAAAGTACATCTGTGAACACGTTCACCAAAGATTCAGCTGCTCTTTTCTCCACTGTGGAAACCTCTCGACCAAACTCAGTAGTTATTGTGTTGAGAGATTTCAACTCGTGTAACCTCTTCCAGGAACTGACGAGCTCCAAACAGCTGGTGACATGCGCCACGCAGGACAGCAACACACTGGACCACTTCTACTCCATCATAAAACCCTCATACCGCTCCATCCCCCACGCTGCCCTTGGACACTCCGACCACTGCATCATACAGATGGTCCCCACATACAGGCAGCAACTGAGAAGGGCCAAACCATCCAGGACTACAGTAAGGAGGTGGACTCCAGAGGCAAGGGACATGCTTCAGGACTGCATGGAGTCTACTGACTGGGAGTCACTGAGGGGCCCTGAGGATGACAACGGCAGCTTTTCTGACACTGTATGTTGCTGCATCAGCTTCCGTGAGCAGGTCTGCCTCCCAACCAAAACCATCACAAGGCACAATAACCAAAAGCCCTGGTTCTCCAAGCAGCTCAGAGAGCTCAGGCGCTGGAAAGAGCAGGCATACAGAAAGGGTGACATGGACACATTCAGACTGGCCAGACAGGGCCTCAAGAAGGCCATCAAAAATGCTAAAGAGGACTATAGAGCCAGACTGGAGAGTGATTCAGGCACCAACGACCCTGCAGTTGTGTGGAGTCCCCTCAGAACCATCACAAACGTCCCCTCCCCCGGACTAGCTGACGATCTCAACACATTCTACACCAGGTTTGAGAGACCCCCTGCTGCTCCATTGTCTATATTATTGAATATATCCTCTTACCTATCCTTCTCTCCTCACTCTCCTCAATCTCAAAACTATCTCTCACTTAACTCCCCAAACTATCTCCAAACTATATTAATGCTTTCCAAACTCTAGTATCCAAACGATCCAAACTCAAAACCTGAACTGACTGTAACTCTCCATAAAAAAACACATTTTAAATGGAGACTGAGGGGTTTATATACCTGTCAATACTTAAGACAAAATCTGAACCGCGTCCTGAAGCAGTCACGTCGTACGGCCGCATAGCGAAGCATAGACATATACAGTAGCGAGCCTTCTGACGTCATCATTTCCGGCTCCTCCCCTAAATGCAGCAAACCGGTCCCTCCGTTACTCCAGACAAGCCTCAGTCGCAACATCTCTGAACATCACAACAGGAAGCTGCGTACAGGTAAGTCAAGAAAATAATACATGTAGCGGTCAAACATTTGCAGAAATGCCTTCAAATTGCTCTGTGTCATTGGTTTGATTCCTGCAGCTGGACACGGGCAGTCAGAACATGCACCAGAGAGTGAAAAAGTTTAAATAACCTGGCTGCTATTCACAGTTAGCATGTCCTGCTAATGCTAATGCTAATGCTCTGCAATACCAGACACACAGCCTCAGCTATAAATTTCCCTAAGCCGGCCAGATGGACAAATAACATGGAGCTTTATCCTTTTAGCTGTGTGTGAAACATACTTCTGGGCCCTTTTCTAACCGTTTTTAACAGTTTTTTTATAAACTTCTTTCTGTAGTTTTGCTGAAATCTTTTGTCATTTAAAAAGTTTGATGATCATTGTAAAATTTAGAATAGTTCTTTCCAGGCTTATCTGGGTATCGTTTGGCTTTTTGATAAAACTGGAGCACAAACATGAAGAGGAGTCATAGCATTATTATAAAAACTTGTCGGTGATCCAGGAAAGTATCACACGAGCAGAAGAAATACACAGTTATCCTCAGTATCAGTGTCCGATTTCTCAGATTTACACTCTGAGAAAGACACCATTAAAAGACAGTCTGACTGTCCTCTTCAGAAGTGTCTCATGAAAACTTCATTATTCAGTTTTCTTTATATATCCAATATTTTCTTTTATCCACGAATCAACAAGGATTGATGGCATTATAAAAAGGTTGTACATATATTTACTCATAAAGCCCACATCTGGAGTTAAAATGGAGCTAAAATGATCTTTATTAGGAGGATCTGTGCAACTTTTAGGAGCTGATACTCTGATCTGACCACAACACAAGATCACTTTTACTCTTCAACTGGACACATAAGTTTACCAGTTAAGATCATTTTGTAATTAAAATAAAGGAGATTGTAGGTTATTTGGGTTGAAAAACATTTCAGAGTTTTAAGGGTCTGAGAGTTTCCTTCATCTCAAATTTTAGGTTTCACTAAAGCAGCTTTCTGGAATGAATCACTGGACGGGCACTTCTGATGCCAGAAAAACACTCCTTTATATTTAAATGACGGCCTCAGAATGGTCCACTTCATGTTGTTCTTCAGACTGTCTCAGATCAGTCAGACAGCTCCTACTGACGTGCTGTTAGCCACACAGAACTAGATCATTCCCCACTGAAACATCACATCTTCTCAGTTTCAAGCCTCAGTCTAGACTGAAGCTCCCTGATAACTGAACTGTTCAAAAATGGGCTTCAGAGTGTAAATGTGACAAATCTGAGATTACTCTGTGTTGCTTTCCTGGATCCCTGACAGCTCTTGGAAATGAGAACAAATTTAGAAATAGAGAAAATCTGAACTTCAGGCTTTGGGATGATATTGGGACCCTTTCCTCAAACAATATCTTTGTCTTAATGTAGTAAAAAGATTTAAGTTGATCATTTTACACTGACACAGATGAGATTCATGGGATATTGCACACAGTGGGTGTCATTCTACAGAGTGTATTATTACATTTTTTCTGAATTTGATCAAAAAGCTCCAAATATTTTGAACTGTGACCTTAGTGGGTCTTTAAAGAACCAGTTTAAAGTTCACAGGAATTTGAATAAAAACCACAGTTAAAAGTTTAATGAAATGTGACTAGATGGTTAGAAACTGTTCAGAAAGCTTATCAAGAGAAGAAGAAAAGTGGGTGTGGTTTAACATTCTGCACGCCACAGCTGGATCTTATTGTATGTACTGACAGTTTCAGACAGAGTCCATCAGTCGGAGGACCAGGACCAGAATGGAGCAGCAGAACCAGGATCCGAACCCCTCCACCAGGAACAGAGCCGGCTCATCCTCTGGTTCCACCGGACTACAGGTCAGTGTGGAGGACGCTAAAGACATGTGGACGAGTTTTGAAGTTCCGTGTATCCTCCGCTTGTTCTGGTGTTTCCTGGTTTCATCTCCTCTCTCTCTGAACTGGAGATACAGATGTGCTGCAGGCTAAATGATCTGCTGGAAGAAAATCAGTGGGCAGATTGTTGTGGTGGGCTTCAGATTTGAGAGGTTCAGGAGCTAATCTTCATTATTTGTGTTTATAGTCTCTGGATTACATTAATTAAACCTGGTGGTGGTAATACTTTAATGGTTAAATGTTAAATGACAGGTTTGTAGAGCTCTCTACCTCAGTGTAAATAGTTGTTTTAGAGTAAAGCTAAGACTATTTCCCTGTTTGCTGTTGAGCTGAATGGCTGTAGACCACTGGGTTGTAAGCTGGAACAAAGGGTTAGTGTAAAGAATGCTATGTATTACCACAACTGTTACTTTTATTAATTTAAACCATTATTCATCAACCTTTTTCAGCCCAACCTTTAAATGGTGTTTAAGTGTACAACTTGGACAAGACTGTGCTTCCTTCTATCATTTAGAATTATTGTAGCACAAATTCCCTTTCAAAGTTTCATCTTGACAAAAAATAATTAGTAAAAGAGCAAAAAGCAAGAGTTTACTGCTTAAAACCCTGAATGTGTGCTGAACACATCAGAGCATAGTACTGATAGCTGAGGGTACTTATAAACACACCCTCAGCCTTCACGTTTGATCGGAAATATTGAGACCTGTGTGGATAGGTCCGTCCAGGTCCAGTTAGAATATGTTGGTTAGCAAAGGTTAGATTAGAGAAATCTTTTGTGTTAACTTCAAAAGGATCAAAGTCTTCTTCCTCTCTGTCATTGCAGAAACATATAGCCCAAGAGGGATCCAGATGGTGCCGTTATAAGCACTGTGGGGAAGTTTTCAAAAGATCATCACATCTGAGGTATCATCAGAAGCTTCATAAAGGAGAGAAACCTTACAGCTGTTGTCAGTGTCGGGCAGCTTTCACTAAGACTTCCCATCTTAAGACACACCAACGTATTCACACAGGAGAGAAACCTTACAGCTGTGGTCAGTGTGGAGCAGCTTTCACTACATCTTCCAATCTTAAGACACACAAACGTATTCACACAGGAGAAAAACCATACAGCTGTGGTCAGTGTGGGGCAGGTTTCACTCAATTAGCTAATCTACAGAGACACCAACGTATTCACACAGGAGAGAAACCATACAGCTGTGGTCAGTGTGGGGCAGCTTTCACCGCATTATCTGGTCTAAAGAAACACCAACGTATTCACACAGGTGAGAAACCATACAGCTGTGGTCAGTGTGGAGCAGCTTTCACTACATCTTCCAATCTTAAGACACACAAACGTATTCACACAGGAGAGAAACCTTACAGCTGTGGTCAGTGTGGAACAGCTTTCACTCACTTATCTAGTCTAAAGACACACCAACGTATTCACACAGGAGAGAAACCATACAGCTGTGGTCAGTGTGGGGCAGCTTTCACTCAATTATCTCACCTAAAGAAACACCAACGTATTCACACAGGAGAGAAACCATACAGCTGTGGTCAGTGTGGGGCAGCTTTCACTCAATCATCTAGTCTAAAGAAACACCAACGTATTCACACAGGAGAGAAACCATACAGCTGTGGTCAATGTGGGGCAGGTTTCACAGCATTATCTGGTGTAGAGAAACACCAACATATTCACACAGGAGAGAAACCATACAGCTGTGGTCAGTGTGGGGCAGCTTTCACTCAATCATCTAGTCTAAAGAAACACCAACGTATTCACACAGGAGAGAAACCATACAGCTGTGGTCAATATGGGGCAGGTTTCACAGCATTATCTGGTGTAGAGAAACACCAACATATTCACACAGGAGAGAAACCATACAGCTGTGGTCATTGTGAAGCAGCTTTCACTCAATTATCTAGTCTAAAGAGACACGAACATACTCACACTGCAGATAAATGACTGGTTTAAATCAACAAATTTTATAGCATATAAGACAACGTTAACTTGGGAGCAGGAACAGTAACTACCAATCAAAAGCCTTTCTTTTGTTCAGATTAAAACTATTTTGTGTGGATTACCACCTTCTCTTGTCAAGACTTTTGTTCTGAATTTTCTGTGGGTAGCACATGTTTGAAGAACTATTGAAAGTGCTTTATAAATTGTTGGGATTGTTTTAACTGTGGCCAGCTCTCCCACCATTCAAGACAAACATGGCATCGATTATGAGTGTATGGACAGAACTATATGCAATCTGTTTGAAACTAGAAACATATTTTATTCTGTTATACTGAACATTTATATTTTGTTTAAAGTTAAGATTCACGAAGTAGCTTTGCACAAGCTGTGGGTATTTATGTAAATATACAACATCTGTAGACACAATATATAATTTCATTTTAATGTGAAGTCTAGCTTTACACTAGTCTGTATTTCATTGTTCTGCATTTTATTAAAGGTCAGATGTCAACACTTCTCATGCTTTTCAGAGATATTTTTGAAGAAAATGTGTGTTTGGTTACGGGGGAAAGTTGGACTTATATTCCCCAAAGACCCAGAAATCTTTAACAGTCTGAAAAAGGTTTGGATTTGTTCCCTGTACTTTCCAGATAACTGTTTAATGACTGAAGTTGAAAGTTAAGGCTGTTCCAACACTAAAAGGGCACAAGGCTCAACTTCAAGCTGTGAAACTGTTTCAAATGTCTGTTGTGTTGGTGTCAAGAAAATTCTCTCAAAATGAGACTCAGAGACAATTAACACAAAACATTTATTTTCATAGCAAGGTGTCTGCATGACATATCAGGAAACTGACACAGAGTTGTCTGAGTTAAAAAGATTATACTATTGCTATTTATGCCACACAAGGTCATGAGACATTCAGTAAAACAAGGTTTAGATGGAAGCTGAAATAAGATAGATAGGCCTTCTCCAGCACCCTTGACCCTTGTACCTGTGACGGTCCTTAAACAATACGTGGAACAGGACAATGAGAGTTGAACAGTTCTCAGCCCCACCACAAAATCTCAAAATTTCTTCATCATATTCTCATTAATGATCAGAGCTGAGTAAGATTTCTTTGAAAAGACAGAATAAACAGGACTTGATGGCTTTCAGTTTTCTTCCAGAGCAGAAATCACAGGCCACATCTTCAGGTCCAGCATGGCAGTGATCAGCAGGAGCAGCTTGGAGTCCAGTCTTCTTCAGCTGCTTCATTAAATCAGCTAACATGGTGCTTTTCTCCAGGACAGGCCTCGGTGTGAAAGTTTTCCTGCAATGAGGGCATCTGTGAATTCCCTTCTTATTCTTTCCATTCCAGTAGCCTTTAATACAGTTCATGCAGTAGCTGTGCCCACAGGGAATAGTCACCGGATCCTTCAGTAGATCCAGACAGATCGAACAAGAGAAAGTTTCCAAGTCCAGTTTAACACTTTTCTGAGCCATTTCCTCCATTTGGCAGAGCAGTGTGTGACTCTCAGAGCAGAAACACCGTCTGTACTGTGATATAAAACTAATTCCACCTCCTTTTGTTGCAGCTGATCTTCACTTAAGAGCTCCTCTACTATCACACAATGGTTTCACACATCCTCCCACCTTCAGATCAGTTTAGGGAGGGAACAAGGAAGTTTCCGCTTGAAATTCTTAAATCATGATCTTCTTCTGAAATGTTAACCTAAATCTTCTCCCTGGTGCATTCAAGTGCGTGACATGAAACATGAGCTCTCATACGGCTGCTGGACTTCAGAATAGGTAAAAACCTGCAGAGTTGAGCTGCCTGAAAACTAAAGCTGACCCCTAACCTGCAAACTTTCTGTACTCCTGGCTGGCTGGACCAGAGTCCAGAGAAGAGTCCAATATTAGCTCTTAACTCACATGTAGATTTGACCTATTAAAGGTTTGTTAAGACTGCATTGTCATTTCAATTTTCACTTAAATAATATAGTCCAATTCAAGCCAATTGGAATTCAATTAATTAATTTCAAAATAATCAAATTAATTCATGTAGAGCCAATTAAAAAAAAATATCCTAGCTAAGGAAACCAACAGATTGCACTGAAACTTGTCTTCAGTCTAATCTCCCGTCCTGAGCGTGCCTGTGGCGACTGTAGAAAGGAACGACTCCCTTTTAACAGGAAGAAACCTCTGGCAGGACCAGACTCAGGAAGGGTGGCCATCCGCCTCGACCAGCTGGGGTTTGAGAAGACAGAAAAGAGGGGGGAAAAACATCATACCACCATTCAAAGGACACCTGTTGGAACAGGGAAACAGAAATTAATAACCACAATAATGTCACATGTACATAATAGCAATTGAGAAATTAAACAGGGGGAAAAAGAGAGCAAAGTGAGGAAAGGTGTGACAGATGAGGTCCCCCAGCAGTCTAAGCCTATAGCAGCTTAACTATGGGATGTTTCAGGATCACCTGAGCCATCCCTAACTATAAGCTTTATCGAAAAGAAAAGTTTTAAGTCTAATCTTAAAAGTGGAAAGGGTGTCTGCTTCCCGGACATTTACTGGCAGCTTATTCCACAAGAGAGGGGCCTGATAACTGAAGGCTCTACCTCCCATTCTACTTTTAGAAACTCTGGGAACAACAAGTAAACCTGCAGTTTGGGAGCGAAGTGCTCTGTTAGGAAAATATCTTACAATTAAATCTTTAAGATATGATGGAGCTCGGTCATTAAGAACTTTATATGTGAGAAGAAGAATCTTAAATTCTATTCTGAATTTAACAGGGAGCCAATGAAGAGAAGCTAAAACTGGAGAAACATGATCTCTCCAGTTAGTTCTCATCAGAACTCTGGCTGCAGCATTTTGGATCAGCTGGAGGCTTTTCAGAGAATATGTGGGACAGCCCAATAATAAGGAATTACAGTAGTCCAATCTTGAAGTAACAAATGCATGAACTAGTTTCTCTGCATCACCTTGAGACAGGATGTTCCTGATTTTGGCAATATTACGAAGGTGAAAGAAGGCAGTCCTAGAAACCAGTTTTATATGTGCGTCAAATGATAAATTCTGGTCAAAAATAACTCCAAGGTTCCTCACTGTAGAACTAGAAGCCAAGGAAATACCATCTAGAGTAACTATATAACTAGACAATTTCTCCCTGAAGTGCTCAGGTCCAAAGAGAACAACTTCAGTTTTGTCTGAATTTAAAAGCAGACCGTTCTGAGTCATCCAGGTCTTTATTCAATTCAATTCAATTCAATTTTATTTATATAGCGCCAGATTACAACAATTGTCATCTCAAGGCACTTAAGTAATATAGTCCAATTCAAGCCAATTGGAATTCAATTCATTGTAATCATAATCCAATTAATTCATATAGAGCTAATTAAAAAAATTTAATATCCTAGCTAAGGAAACCAACAGATTGCACCGAAACGTGTCTTCAGTCCAATCTCCCGTCCTGAGCGTGCCTGTGGCAACTGTGGAAAGGAACGACTCCCTTTTAACAGGAAGAAACCTCTGGCAGAACCAGACTCAGGAAGGGTGGCCATCCGCCTCGACCAGCTGGGGTTTGAGAAGACAGAAAAGAGGGAAAAGAGGGGGGAAAAAACACCATAACGCCATTCAAAGGATATCTGTTGGAACAGGGAAACATAGGTTAATAATCACAATAATGTCACATGTACATAAAATCAATTTTGAAATTAAACAGGGGGAAAAAGAGAGCAAAGTGAGGAAAGGTGTGACAGATGAGGTCCCCCAGCAGTCTAAGCCTATAGCAGCTTAACTATGGGATGTTTCAGGATTTTTTGTCTTTATGTCTTTAAGACAGGCTTGTAGTCTGACCAACCTGTAGGTTTCATCTGGTTTCATAGATAAGTACAGCTGAGTATCATCAGCATAACAATGGAAATTTATGCCATGCTGTCTGATAATGTTACCTAATGGAAGCATGTATAAAGTAAAAAGAATCGGTCCAAGCACAGAACCCTGAGGAACTCCATGACTTACTCCAAAGTGTGAGGAAGATTCCTCATTTACAAGAACAAACTGGAATCTATCAGATAAATATGACTTAAACCAGCCTAATGCAGTTCCTTTAATCCCAATAACATGTTCAAGTCTCTGTAACAGAATGCTGTGATCGATCGTATCAAATGCAGCACTGAGATCCAACAGGACAAGCACAGAAACAAGTCCGCTATCAGAAGCTAACAGGAGATCATTGGTAACTTTCACCAGTGCCGTTTCTGTGCTATGATGCACTCTGAATCCTGACTGAAACTCTTCAAACAGATTATTTCTATGTAAATGATCACAAAGTTGAACTGCAACTATTTTTTCAAGAACTTTGGACAAAAAAGGGAGATTGGATATAGGTCGATAATTAGCCAACACTTCTGAATCAAGAGTAGGTTTTTTAAGTAAAGGTTTAATTACAGCAACCTTAAAAGTCTGAGGTACATATCCTATCAACAAAGACCGATTGATCAAATCCAATATGGAAGTGTCAATTAAGGGGAAAACCTCCTTGAACAGTCTGGTTGGGATTGGGTCTAACATACAAGTTGATGGTTTAGAAGAGACTATTGCTGTTGTTAGCTCAGAAAGATCAACTGGACAGAAGCTGTCTAAATACAATTCAGGTTCGAAAGATACTTCTAAAGCTCCTCTACTTGATGATACATCAGTGATAATAATGGGAAGGATTCCATTAATCTTCTCTCTGATAGAAACAATTTTATTGATGAAGAATCTCATGAAATCATCACTGCTGAGAGTTAAAGGAATACATGGCTCAACAGAGCTCGGACTCTTTGTCAGCCTGGCAACAGTGCTGAAAAGAAACCTGGGATTATTCTTATTCTCTTCTATCAATAATGAATAATAAGCAGTTCTAGCTTTACGAAGTGCTTTCTTATACGTTATTAAACTATCTTTCCAGACTAATTGAGACTCTTCTAAATTAGAGGAACGCCACTGTCTCTCCAGCTTTCTTGCAGTCTGCTTTAACGCACGCAGCTGTGAATTATACCAAGGAGCCAACCTCTTCTGACTGATTACCTTCCTTTTCAGATGGGCAACATTGTCCAGTGTTGTACGCATTGAAGCTGTAGTGCTGTCAACAAGAGAGTCAAGTTCTACTGGAGTAAAATTTAGGTAGCCATCCTGTGTCATATCAGCACATGGCAGTGAAGAAAAGGATGATGAAATCAACTCTTTAAATCTGGTTACAGCATTCTCTGACAGACACCTTCTATATGTAGAATTCTTCTCAGAAACCATGTAGTCAAGTAATGTAAATTCAAAAGTTATTAAAAAATGGTCAGACAAGACAGGGTTATGAGGGAACACTGTTAACTGTTCACTCTCAATGCCATAAGTCAGCACAAGGTAAAGGGTATGATTAAGGCAGTGAGTAGGTCTGTGAACACCCTGAGAAAATCCAATAGAGTCTAATATAGAATTAAAGTTAATATTTAGGCTGTCATTTTCAACATCTACATGAATATTAAAGTCACCCACTACAATGACTTTATCTGTACTCAGCACTAACTGGGATAAAAACTCTGAGAATTCAGAGAGAAACTCAGAATAAGGGCCAGGTGGACGATACACAACAACAAACACAAGAGGTTTTTGTGATTTCCACTTTGGGTGGGAAAAACTGAGAATCAGAGATTCAAAAGAGCTAAAACTAATCTTGGGTCTAGGACTGATTAGTAACCCTGATCTGAAGATAGCTGCCACTCCTCCTCCTCTACCTGTGGTTCTAGGAACATGAACATTTAAATAGTCAGAGGGAGTTGATTCATTAATGCTAACATGATCCTCCTGCTGCAGCCAGGTTTCTGTAAGACAAAATATATCAATATGATGATCACAAATCAAATCATTCACTAACAGAGACTTCAAAGGGAGAGATCTAATATTCAGCAAACCACATTTAATAGTTTGATGTTTTTGTTCAGTTAAAGTTTTTGTTTTAAATTTTTTTTGCACAAGAGGATTTGCTCCTTTTGTGTTTTTTGATTGAGGGGGGGGGGCAGCATCAGGTGGGAAGCCGCAGAGAAGTGTGTAAGACTACAACTCTGCATCCTGGTCTCAACCCTGGGATGTCATGTTTTTGGATGATTAATAAATTCGTCCATATTTCTAGAAATGAGAGCCGCTCCTTCCAAAGTGGGATGGATGCCGTCTCTCCTCATCAGACCAGGTTTTCTCCAGAAAGATTGCCAATTATCTATGTAGCCCACGTTGTTTGCTGGACACCATCTAGACAGCCAGCGATTGAATGAAGACATGCGGCAAAACATGTCATCGCTGGTCAGATTTGGCAGGGGTCCAGAGAAAACTACGGAGTCCGACATTGTTTTGGCAAAATTACACACCGATGCAACATTAATTTTAGTGACCTCCGATTGGCGTAACCGGGTGTCATTACCGCCGACGTGAATAACTATTTTACCGTATTTACGCTTATCCTTAGCCAGCAGTTTTAAATAGGATTCTATGTCGCCCGCTCTGGCCCCTGGAATGCATTTGACTATGGTCGCTGGTGTCTCTAATGCCACGTTTCTGACTATAGAGCTGCCAATTACCAGGGTTTTGTCCTCAGCGGGTGTGTCGCTGAGTGGAGAAAATCTATTTGAAACGTGGACAGGTTGATGGTGAACCACGGGCTTGACTTTAGGACTATGACTCCTCTTCCTGACAGTCACCCAGCCACTCTTAAGTCCCGGCTGCTCGGGATCTGCTCGGGGACGACTAACAGAGCTAGCTACGCTAGGTGGCTCCGCACTGACTAAAGGGGCCTGGCTCGCTATCGGGTGGTTTTCAACAGTGCAGAGCCGAGCTTCCAATTCAGATAACCTTGCCTCCAAAACTACAAAAAGACTACATTTGTTACATGTACCATTACCACTAAAGGAGGCAGAGGAGTAACTAAACATCTGACACACGGAGCAGGTGAAAGCAGGAGATAGAGGAAGAGAACTGGTAGCCATGCTAAGCTAGAGAACCAGACACACCGCTAAAAAGTGAAAAATAAAAACTAAAGATCTGTAAGAGTGAGCGTTAGAATATAACAAGTATGGGATAGAGTTAACTATGCAAGATGTGTAAATTATAGGGAGAAATAAGGTGATTATTAGTAGTTCAAGAAGAGCGAGAACTGTCACAGTGCACACACAAAGCAACGGGAAGTGATGCAATACGTCTTACCGCAAAGCAAAGCCGTTGGGACCCCATTATTGAAAAAGCACATTTTCAGGTCATTTTACCTACAACAATCACAAGAAGTTGAGAATAGCGATAAAAATATTTTCATTCAACCCAATAAAAGATGTAGAATGTCCAGAAATATCATGTCCAGAAATCCAGTTACTTTCTCAAGCTGTTCCTGTGATTCTGAACTCTCTCAAACATGATGCATAATTATGGAATGATGTTTACGTTTTGTCAGGCATCAGCAAAGGAGAGCAAATATTTCCAGACATAATCATTTAGTTGTAAAAATAAAAATAATTTCTTCTCCCCGTCGGGGAATCGAACCCCGGTCTCCCGCGTGACAGGCGGGGATACTCACCACTATACTAACGAGGAGATGACGTCTTCACTGTGATGATGCTTTCACGGCCCGTCAGAAATTCGAAAATTAATCATTTTTGGGGGAGACCATTGCTTATATCTAGTGTACTGCCTCCGCAGGGAATCCCATCTGTTCTTCATCTCTTTCGCTGACAGACAAAGTCAAGCTGTGAGCAAAGTCACATTTATAAAGTGCAAACAGAGGTTATGTGTTATAAATTCAGCATATTATTAATTAAAAAATAATTAAATAAATTAAAAAGTACCAAACAAAGCTGTTATTCAGCCATGAACAGCTATGAGTTAACAGTATCATATCACTTGTATATCTTTGATTTTGTTGGACTTTTAAGCTCCATAGCTGAGTGCTTCTGTACAGCTCAGAGGAACATAGAGATCCATACCTGATATAAGTGTCTCCCCAACCTGCTGCCAGAGCTCTGCTTTTACAGCTTAGTTGGCGTTGTGTTTTTCAGTGATGTCATAAAGAGCTCGTCTCTCTGAATCATGGTTATCAGCAGGTCCTCAGTTTATTCACTCCAGATGGGCAAGTTTCTGTTAAACTCTTGCTTGTGTGGAGAGATGCGTGATGCAAGAAGTCAGACATTTTGCTTCAGGGAGACATAAATAGTGAGAGAGCAACACTACTGTCTTGATGTGTTATCAGTGGTGCAACGAATGCTGGATCATATCTCTGGTCTGCTACCTGCTCATGAGTTTTGCTTTTAAATTGATCTTTTATTTCTGTTTTTCACTTTCTTGTCCCTGGTGGTTCCTGCAGGAATCCTCACATGCCTCTGCAGTTATCTGCACCTTTAAAAGGTGGATAAGGCACGAATGTCAGGGAGGGTTGCTGCTCCTGCAGTTAGATTTTTACTGTCGTTTCCTTTGCCTCTTTTGTTTCTACTTGCAGTTGAGTTGCTAACAGGGCAGGAGGGTTGACAGTATCTGGGTTCATGGAAACACATGAGTCAGTTACAGAGTACCACAGCTTCTGAAGGTGCTGCTTAGGCCCGACACCTTTTTAGATTGAGGTGAAACAACTTTCAGAGAATTGGTTCAGCATTTCAGAGAGGAGATCTACTTCCTGATGACACAGCACTCACTGTTTTTTTTAAATAAAGCTGCCTCGTCTGTAACTGCTGTGCTTTTCTTGCACAAACTGGGCGTGCACTGGACTGGCCTGCCTGCAGTCCTTGCCCAACAGAGAAGGTTGGAGAACTTTGAAACAACCACCACCCCGTGCTGTTGCACACCTTAAGATGTGTTTGCAGGAAGAATGGAAGAATAGGACAAATGTGGGTCCACACCTGTCAGCTGTGGACAGGGCAGTAAAAGCTAAACTGGATAGATAAGAAATCTTTAACACTTGGACAATAGCAGTAAATAATAACAGCAGATTATGATGGCTTTGAGGGAATAAAAATGGTTTAATAACCACAATAAATCAAATGTACATTTGTGGTGGAAATAGAAATAAACATAGTAACATAAAGTGTGAATACTGATTATATTCATTCTGTATTTTATTTGTTCTTTAACCACAACAACAGTAGAAAGTGTATGGAAATAATATTTACAAACACACATGACTACACACATGCATGCATTTATACATTAATAATATAATACATGTTTCAAAGAGAGAAAAATAAACAAGATCAAATTAAATGAATAATAAGATGTAAAAAATGACAAAAAAGGAGATAGAAAGACAGGACTCTTCTTTGAGCTTCAAACGTATTTGATTTCCATCAACTGGTTTGATTCATATGTGATTAAAATAATTGTCAGAATTTGTTTCTGAGACGTCAGTTTCATTTGATGGAGACGTGAGTTTAGTTCTCAGACTTGGTTCTGGAGATCTTTACCTGTATATAAAAGCAGCACACTTCAACAGACCCAACGCTCTGACGGATATGCTTAAATAATACGTCATATTTGTGTTGTGTAGACAGTCAGATTGTCGCTTTTTGTCCCTTTGTTTCCTCTGCTGTCATCCAGAAACAGTCTGATGTCCTGTTCACGTTTTTCACCATGTCAAAACGCAGACTTGGGCTTGAGAAGCCTGTTTAACATTTATTCTGTTTTACCCTGAAAAGACAGAGGCCATGTAATACCACCTGGGGGTCTCTGAAAGGCGTATTTCTGCTCTCTTGGTGGAAATAAAACAAAAAAAGATGTGAGTTCACAACAGGTTTGTTACTGCAGCACATTTACAGCAGCTTAGAAGAATGAAATGGGCTCAGTTTGTCATTTTGCTCCAAGAAAGTATCAGAAAATATGAGCCAGCTCTGTTTCATTCATCATCATAAGTTCTGCTCATTAAGTAAATTCATCTTGGCTGATTGCAGCTCAGTGATTCCTCTCTGATATCACAGTTTGTCACATGTGCAGCAAACTAACTGCAGCTGACATCAACTGAATGGTCTCAGCTGAGCTGCAGGGAAACAAAATGTAAATGTATGTACAGACTGAGCTTTCTGTTCTACAGGGTATTTCTCAGACATTAAGAGAATCTTTGTTCTAAACTCAACACAGAATCAGGGAAGACAATCAGACGCAGACACAGGAGGAAGGGCAAGGTACCTGAAAGGAGAGGGACGTTAGTGATTTCAAAATAAAACAGGAAATGACGAGACAAGACAAGAATCAAAACTTGAATCGTGACAGATTTCTTTTTTAAGAAAATCAGAGGTTTAAAAATACTTTTGACAGTAAAATTGCACATTGGAAAACAACTTAGACCCCAAAAAGTGACCAAAGTCCGACTGTGTTTTAAGTACTTGAGGGAACTGAAAAAATGACATTAACATTAACTATCATGGCACAAGAAGCTCTGACAATGAACACATTTTCTTAAAGTCCATGTGTGTGAAATGTTGGGATAATCTGTGTTTATATTTGAGTCACCTTCAAATGAAGAGAAGTTACAACATGAACAAGGGAACCCAGAGAAGGATGCAAGATTTGGATAGCAAGCATTTCCCAGCTGGTTGGCTATTGTCATGCTTCCTGAGCGATTTACACAAGTCAAACAAATTCCCAACATCTGACACTGAAACACATGTTTGGTCCTGCAGTAAACCTGGAGATTAAGAGGGGTTTATCCTTTCAAAATAAAGAATGAGCAGATTTCTCACTCATTTTGGTCACAGGCCCATTATACGTGACTTACAGTTTATCATAGAGGGAGAAGGACCAGGAGAGGAGCCGTTCATCCCTGCACTCTGTGGGGCTACAGACCGGTGCGCAGCCGCAGCTTCTCTGCAGACTCAGACTGAGTCAAATGAACACGGAGCAAACGACTCCCCTGCTCCATGGAAATTTAACTATGGCTGCAGCCCTGACGTTTAATGTACTCATAAACAACTGTTGCTTTCATTCGCGTGACATATTTTTCCTTCACCCACACTGTATTCAAAGTAAAAAAAAACTTCACCATTTCTCCAAGGAAAGACAGCGCCAGTGCATTATGAACTTCATTTATCCTCCTCTCTGCGTCAGACACATTCATGCTGCGTTCACTGAAAAAAACGTTATTTCCACGTTGCAAATTTGAAAGTCCGGCCAAAATGCCATCCTGTCAACTTGGTGAAAACGGAAAACTCGTGCTACAACATTTCAAATGTGGGACTTTCAAAGTAATTAGGCTTTGGAACTGTAAAAAGGTTTTAAGAAAATCACAGGACTATGGTGGGAAACCGCCCAAACTCGCTTTAACCATGGCCCGAACAGGCCAACGTTAGGCCTGTTTGAGTCACTGTAACAAATATATATTATATAGCTGCAGGAACCATATATTCCTTTTATTTTTTCACCTAATTGGCTTGAGAGGCTGATGCTGATCCTGCACATGTTCTTCTCTCTCGTGTTGGTTCTCTGCAGCTGAAAGTGAGACTCTCAGATAACTTTGTGTGTGTCGACCTCTTCTGTTCCCTGTGTGTAGTTTTGTGTTCAGCGTCACACAGAGAGACCGAGGCTGCTTAGTTAGATGAAATCATCACAAATTGCTCATTTTTAAACAGTTACATTATATTCTAGAAGTCAGAACACAGTAATAGATGTTGTTTCAGCATCTATAAAAAGCTGATTTGTGACTGATTCTCTCGCTTACGGCCATACCACCCTGAACACGCCCGATCTCGTCTGATCTCGGAAGCTAAGCAGGGTCGGGCCTGGTTAGTACTTGGATGGGAGACCGCCTGGGAATACCAGGTGCTGTAAGCTTTTTACACCTGCAGGAGGCGCTGCTGCTCACTCAACACGGACAGCTTCATGACATACTTCACATCAGGAAGGAAATCGGTCAAATAAATTCACTTTTCAATCTTTGTCAAAGACTGGAAATGAGCGCACACATAAACCTCATTTAGGTCACTCTGTCATATCATCTTCCAGCACTGCTCAGCTCACAGTGACTTCATCTGTCTCAATTCTTCTGGATACCAAACACACACAAATATTATTGTCTCACGTTAGTCTGCAGACTGTTAACAGATCTTCCTGCAGTCTGCAGATTCATCCCATTTCCTTCCTTCCTAAGAATCCCTGCTGATATCCAAGGTGCTGATCCCAGATCTGCTCAGATGTCCCAGGTTCTCCTCTGCTTTTATCCTCACACACTGAACTGTCTCCTCATCTATGTGTTAACAACCAGAACCCACTGATGTGGGCTCAGAAATAAAGTTTCCAATGTTTTCCAAACACAAATGAATAAATTACAGAGATTTGCTGAGGCCAGATAGAAAAAGTGCACGTGCAGCCACTTTAAACTGTCAAACAGGCAACTTTATATCTAACAGCAAACACTGAGAGCTGCTCTGCAGAATAAATACTTTTACTGGTGGAAGTGTTAGTAAATGTTGCTGATGACACTTTGATTCTTTTACCTGAGTGAGGTTTTAGATGCAGAACTTTTACTGGGAGTTGAATATTTCTCAGTGTGGCATCAGTGCTTGTAAAGGATCTACACCACTGTCACCTTTTATAAGTGAATTATAAGCGCAAGGCTTCCTGTTTGCCCCAGGTTAGGGTTAAGCTGATCCGGGTCAGGGGTTAAGTTGCACCGTCTGGGGGTGAACTGACCATCAAACTGAATCTAAATCAAAGCCATAAGAAATTTCAACCATAACTTACCTCTTTGAAAAACTGATTTAAAAGTCCATTATTGTTTTGTAAGTGGTCATATTCATTTTCTTCAGGATAACTTCACATTAAATCTGATAAAAAAAAATGTCATTAAAGTTGGAATCTTCCCTGAAACAGAAATGCTGAAGTGGAATGAATGAATAAATGTCCCCAAAACTTTCCATCCTTCCACTTTCTTTAAATCATGGTTTCAGGGGGACTGGAGCCTATCTGTCACAGAAACTCCTCAACATTCCAGTCTAATAACAAGTCTGAAACTAAAGCAAAAACTGCAGCCCCAAATGAACATTGGCATGATATAGGCTGTGTCAAATGCAAAAGCAGTCCCTGTTTCCCTTTTTGGAACTCATCCTTTCTAAGGACAAAGTTAAATGTATGAGGATCAAACACAACAAGTACCTGGGACATGTCAACAGATCCAGGAAATCCAGGAACCAGCAAACTGAGAGCCAAAGAGAAACTGAGGCGTCTGCCAACAAATCAGCAGCAGCTGAAGCTGATCAACTTCCTGATGTGTCATGAGGTGATCACATGTTTCAACAAAAGACATCAAATACCAGCTGAAGCTGCATTAAAGACAATAAGAGATGTGGAAGCAGCATCAAAGCTGAAAAATGGGAACTTTAAACCTTGTTGGATGTGAAATTAAATGTGCTGAAGAGCAGGATTTCTACACACGTCAGTCATCATCATGATGTGAGTGTTCAGCTGCATAGAAACATAAGAAGAAGAAGCTCCACTTTAAGACTGTGTGATTCCAGTGATGATCCAGCATTGATCACTTCCAGTTTCTGGAGAATTTGTTTAAAAAAAGAAGCTTTCTGGTGAATTGATTTGATTGTGGATGTGAAGTGTGTCAGCGCCCCCTGCAGGTTGTAGAGAAAAAGCTTACAGCACCTGGTATTCCCAGGCGGTCTCCCATCCAAATACTAACCAGGCCCCCTGCTTAGCTTTCGAGATCGGGATGTTCAGGGTGGTGTGGCCGTAAGCAAAAGTCACCGTAACAAATTTCTATTATATAGCTGCTTGAACCATATGTTTCTTTTAGTTTTTCACCTAATTGGCTTGAGAGGCTGATGCTGATCCTACACATGTTCTAATCTCTCGTGTTGGTTCTCTGCAGCTGAAAGTGAGACTCTCAGATAACTTTGTGTCTGTCGACCTCTTCTGTTCCCTGTGTGTAGTTTTGTGTTCAGCGTCACACAGAGAGACCGAGGCTGCTTAGTTAGATGAAATCATCACAAATTGCTCATTTTTAAACAGTTACATTATATTCTAGAAGTCAGAACACAGTGATAGATGTTGTTTCCGCATCTATAAAAAGCTGATTTGTCACTAATTCTCTCGCTTACGGCCATACCACCCTGAACACGCCCGATCTCGTCCGATCTCGGAAGCTAAGCAGGGTCGGGCCTGGTTAGTACTTGGATGGGAGACCGCCTGGGAATACCAGGTGCTGTAAGCTTTTTACACCTGCAGGAGGCGCTGCTGCTCACTCAACACGGACAGCTTCATGACATACTTCACATCAGGAAGGAAATCGGTCAAATAAATTCACTTTTCAATCTTTGTCAAAGACTGGAAATGAGCGCACACATAAAACTCATTTAGGTCACTCTGTCATATCATCTTCCAGCACTGCTCAGCTCACAGTGACTTCATCTGTCTCAATTCTTCTGGATACCAAACACACACAGATATTATTGTCTCACGTTAGTCTGCAGACTGTTAACAGATCTTCCTGCAGTCTGCAGATTCATCCCATGTCCTTCCTTCCTAAGAATCCCTGCTGATATCCAAGGTGCTGATCCCAGATCTGCTCAGGTGTCCCAGGTTCTCCTCTGCTTTTATCCTCACACACTGAACTGTCTCCTCATCTATGTGTTAACAACCAGAACCCACTGATGTGGGCTCAGAAATAAAGTTTCTAATGTTTTCCAAACACAAATGAATAAATTACAGAGATTTACTGAGGCCAGATAGAAAAAGTGCACGTGCAGCCACTTTAAACTGTCAAACAGGCAACTTTATATCTAACAGCAAACACTGAGAGCTGCTCTGCAGAATAAATACTTTTACTGGTGGAAGTGTTAGTAAATGTTGCTGATGACACTTTGATTCTTTTGCCTGAGTGAGGTTTTAGATGCAGAACTTTTACTGGGAGTTGAATATTTCTCAGTGTGGCATCAGTGCTTGTAAAGGATCTACACCACTGTCACCTGACTCAAAATCAACACTAATCAAATTGAAAGAAGTTCATAATCAGCTTTTATAAGTGAATTATAAGCTAAAGGCTTCCTGTTTGCCCCAGGTTAGGGCTAAGCTGATCCGGGTCAGGGGGTAAGTTGCACTGTCTGGGGGTGAACTGACCGTCAAACTGAATCTAAATCAAACCCATAAGAAATTTCAACCATAACTTACCTCTTTGAAAAACTGATTTAAAAGTCCATTATTGTTTTGTAAGTGGTCATATTAATTTTCTTCAGGATAACTTCACATTAAATCTGATAAACAAAAAAAATGTCATTAAAGTTGGAATCTTCCCTGAAACAGAAATGCTGAAGTGGAATGAATGAATAAATGTCCCCAAAACTTTCCATCCTTCCACTTTCTTTAATTCATGGTTTCAGGGGGACTGGAGCCTATCTGTCACAGAAACTCCTCAACATTCCAGCCTAATAACAAGTCTGAAACTAAAGCAAAAACTGCAGCCCCAAATGAACATTGGCATGATATAGGCTGTGTCAAATGCAAAAGCAGTCCCTGTTTCCCTTTTTGGAACTCATCCTTTCTCAGGACAAAGTTAAATGTATGAGGATCAAACACAACAAGTACCTGGGACATGTCAACAGATCCAGGAAATCCAGGAACCAGCAAACTGAGCCAAAGAGAAACTGAGGCGTCTGCCAACAAATCAGCAGCAGCTGAAGCTGATCAACTTCCTGATGTGTCATGAGGTGATCACATGTTTCAACTAAAGACATCAGACAGACATAGCTTTAACAGCTTTAACCGATATCAATACTTTCACAGTTTGTTCAGAAAATAGATAGTTTTATTGAAAACAACAGCTTATTGAATGAGAGTCAATATGGGTTTGGTTCAAATAGGTCTACAGCTGCAGCAATAATGAAGGTGACAGAAGAAATCCCAACTGCAACAGACAGAAAGAAGTTTACCATATGAACCATTCATTGAGCTGAAGAAAGCTTTTCACACTATTGATCATTCAATATAACTTTCAGAGTTAAATAGCTTTGGTGTGAGAGGAGTTGCTTTAATGGGGAACTCTGGTATTTTTAAACCTGGACCTTATTTCTGGCATGAAATACGTTTCATCTACTCACAGAACAGTTTGGCGAAAGTCGGCGTCCTTCGGGAGCTATTTAGAAAACTCGCGATCAGCGTATATCCATATAATGGAGTTAATGGGACGATGCAGCCTCTAAATAAGACATTATCTGTCTTAATTTCACCAATACTTTAAGAAAAATTAATGAACGAACGTGTACTATAGCTCTATTAGTTCATAGGTGCTGTTATGTAGCTACTTGCGGCTATAGGAGAGCTAACGGAGGGATTTCTACACAGGCCCTCTACTGGGACAACCAATTTAACCAATTTAAAACAAATGTGTATCTCAGCTGCTGGAGTCAAACTTTGGAATTCTCAACATAATGATTTAAAAGGTTTTTCAGATGTTTCCCCGTTCAAAAAAATGTATGAGGAGAAAACAATTGGACATTAAACAAGACATTAGACAGTGGAATCAGCTGCACCCATCTGTCCCAGACAGCCCTGATGAGAGCAGGCTGGTCAGATCTTTCTCTGGTGTCTCTGTTGTTCTCTTGATATCATTTGAAAGGTCTGAAGTGACATTATTGCTCGAAAATATTTCTGCCTGTCGATGCGTCCCAGAGACGATCAGTGGCCTCATTGCAGGATCTGTGCACTCCAGCAAAAAGAAGAAGCATCCAGGTGTTCCTCATCAGTGTCTTTCCACATGTTGCCATGGACTTTTGTTCCTTCAAGGTTTGACTCTTTTTAATGGCATAAATGGCTCAAAACATGTGTTGATGTCACTGATTCTGGTCACAGCAAACCCTGTGATTCCAGGAGTCATTTTGAGGACATCTGCAGCAGCTGCCCTGCCATCATGTACATCATGAGGTACTGAGCTCCAACACATCTTACCATTTTTGGACTTGAGTCTTTCAGCAGGAGCAGCTTCAGCACCGGTGACCTCCTCATCAGATGAGTGTCTTCTGGATGATATTCCACTTTGTCTTCCTCCTCAGAAACCTGCTCATCCGTATCTCCATGCTGCTCTGTGTCCTCTCCCTCATTTTCACCAGAAATATGATGCAGAACTTCTCTCACTGAGAATCTTCTTTTCCTTTTGGCATGCTGCACATTGGAGATGTGCACTCTGCAGGTCACCAACTCCACACTGAACTCAGCTCACATGTGTGGACATGCCCGTCTTTGCTTGTTCTGTTTCTGTGCAGGTAAACTGGATAACAAGGCAAACTGAGAATCCCCTAAAGCTCACATGATGAGGAGAGGAGCTGGCTGTCAGTGTGTTGGCTGACAGTGCCCTGATGATGTCATCTGTGGCTCTAATTATTGCTTTCTAATCTTATTTTTGTAACTGGGACGAAACCGACCCGAACAACACAGAAGTCATAATTTCAGCCTGAGCTTTTTACAATTTAGTTTTATTTTGGTTCCTGACAATAGATAAATCAACTCCAGTTAACTGTAAATATGAAAAACTGTGGTATTCATGTCTCATCCCATCATCACCATTACAGCACCGCTGCTGGAGCTGATACAGACACACAGGAGACTTCTAACATTTTATCAGTATCAGTTTTACACAGACAGCTGGATCCAGGATGACTCTGATTGCTGTGCAGACCTGAGAGATGTCACCTTGATGTGTTCACAGTTTGTCACATGATGACAGATGTTTTTAGTCTCTGTGCACACATCTGTTGCATCTGTAGCAGCACTAAAACTACAGAGCTCCTGCACAGTACAAATCCCAGTTTAAACCGTGGTTTTGATATATTTTCTGGTGATTATCAGCGACTTATTCTTATCCATCACTGTGAGCCTTCCCAACATTAGGACTGCTTTCAGCCTACATGGATGGGACAGTAATGGGTGGTGTTTCCATCGGCCGGTGACAGACGTCACAACAAAATAACTAGACAGAGAAGAAGAGACTGAGCGTGGCGTCTGTGACAAGAAGAGTCAGAAACTAATGACATGGATGAAAGTGAACTCTGCTCACAGAGCAGATTCAGAGCAGGAAGTTAGTTCTCACCCATCACTGTGTTTAACTGTTTGAAGCTGTCGGCTGGAAGAAGGATTCTTGGCAAATGTGTTGACAGTGTAGATTATCTTCAGTAATTCCTTCTTCATCCAGTTTAAAATCACAGAGATATAAGATTCCTCAGATCAGATGATGATCTGGACTCTTGCATTAGCTCTCTGATCTCAGTGAGACTTCCTGGTTGAATAAAGGTTACTTTAAATATAATATTAGACTTTATCTTAGTAACTTCAGTAGAAGACATGTTGATCGATGTGTTTGAGGGAAGTTACTTAATATCACTAAAGTTTCCTGAACTTATCAAGAAAAGCTCAGTTTTCTTGGTATTATTTTGATAGAATTATTTTTATAAATTTATATAAAGCTTTAAGTAAACACTGGTTTTTAATTGCTCTTAAACTCTTTGTTGGATGTATATTTCAGAGTTTAGTTTTACTCAAGCTGAAAGTGAAACTAAACTTCCATCTTTTTGTGACGCAGGTTATTTTCTCTGTCTGAAGTTAATAGAAGCTATTTTTAATGTTTGACTATAATATCTGCTGTTGGCAGCTTAGTTCAAGCAGAAACAGCCACAATCTACAGTTCCTGAGACATTGTCTTTTGGAGAGTGCCTTTCTGCCATTGGAGCTGTTGGTCTCAGAGAAAAGCTCCATAAGTTCTCAGCAGTCAATGCACTTCTGATGTTTCAGTCACTTCTGTCTGTAACCGAAGGACTCCGCAACCTCCTTCAGAAAGAGACTGTAGACCTGGCAGAAGCTTTGATCTGCAAACAAGCAGTGTGTGACACACTTAAGGGCAAACGCACTGATG
The DNA here is from genome assembly GCF_036924035.1 of Leuresthes tenuis. Classification (NCBI taxonomy): domain Eukaryota; kingdom Metazoa; phylum Chordata; class Actinopteri; order Atheriniformes; family Atherinopsidae; genus Leuresthes; species Leuresthes tenuis. Next base: position 7,550,256 of record NW_027325355.1, on the reverse strand, counting down.
CATTTGCCACAGAGCTGCATGAGAGAACCAAAGCCCTGTGTCACACCCACAGTATCTGTGGGTATCAGATTTTGTGCTGGAGGAAACTGCAGGTTTCACACACTGAAATAAAAACAACTCACGCATTGAAAAGAGAGTTACTTTTCCCTTGTGTGGATAGGATGGTTGGCAGGGCTACTGAAGGGCATTCAGGCATGTAGTCCTAGATGTGAATCACACACTTGAATGAACTTGCAAAACACAACAGCATTGACTTGAAAACAAAGTTCTGGTGGTCAGAAACTTTCTTGCCTGGAAAACAGAAGCTGGATGTTCACCCACAGATATATTGTCTGTAAACAACCTCCTTGATTCTCTTACCATCAGCTGATTTAAATGTTAATCTTTCTGTTGTTTCTCACCTCTACTGTCACGCCTTCTTCACGCAGTCTGACTGGATGTTGTGAAAATAAACACTGGTGTTGTCTGTGATAACTGAAAAGAATGACTCATAAAAGCACCTTCATCTGAACACATCCTTCTCACACCACATAACACACTGAAATGAGTAAAAACTAACAAGAAGATAGAAAAGTCATTTAAGTGCTCAATGTATAAAGTAAAGCAGTTGAAGTGTTAACAGTGAGTAAATTAGAGTTAAATCCTGCACATAAACACGGGGCTGAGCTCTGAAACAATATTTTTCACTAACTTTGCTGGAGACCAACCTCAGATTTGTTTTACTGTCACAATCACAACTTTTAGTGATTAACACGCATCTCCTGTGAGCGCTGATTCTCACGTGTCCCTGTCCTCTGACTGAAATGAACATTCCTGTAACATCTTCCTGGCCTGTGTGTGCCATACAGGTGATAAACTCTCAGAGCTGCTGTCAGATAACAGCTTGAGGAAAACTTTGAAGGATCCTGAAACATGTAGGCATTCATGTTTCTGAGGATCTGTTAAAGATCAAATTAAAACAGATACATATTAAACATTTTGGTACATAAAAAGTCAACATTGATGAAGACCAAAGGCAGCTTTTAAAAAGGAGCTGCATAACCTGAGCATTGTTTGGAGCTAATGATCCAAACATGACAGATGTGTAAATGTCCACTCCAGCCTTTATTCCCCTGAAGGGGGACAAAGAATTCATAATTAAAGATAAAATCATCTGTGATGAGTGTTGATGAGGTCGTGTGAACCATACTTTGGTCTCCCCTTGTTAGGGTTTAATCACAGAACTGGTTCCTGGTGTGCAGTGGTTGGCCTCCATCTCCAGTTACCTTCTGCTGGAGATCAGCCTCCAACATCAGCTTTTAGATCTTTTAGATCTTTTCTGTCTTTGTGAGAAACTCTGGACCCAACTGCTGCTGCCATTCACTCCTGTAACTTTGGCCAAGCAAAGTTTCAGGTCTGAACAACTTCTGTTCTTCTCTGGACTTTGACTTGTAAACCATCAGATATCAGTCAGATTCCAGTTCCTGCTTCCAGCCTCTGCTTTATTCCCATAAATCTTTACTCTAAACAACATTTAGTTTTGTTTAAAACTAAAAAGGCAGGTACAGTCTTCCTGCAGTACAATGCATCAAAGCTGATTGATGAGACTTCAGCTGCTTTATTGAACCAGCTGCAGACATTCAACACTTTTCTGACCATGAATTCGGGTCATTCTTTGACATTTTCAGCACAATCAAACAGTAAGATGTTTACGGGTTCTGTTAATCTCCTCAAACACAGTCATCATGAAATAAATAAGGCATGCTGTGTGAAACACAACAAGTTTCAGAGGTGTCAGAATACTTTTAAAGCTTCAAACTTAAGCAGGAACATGTTGTAGAGGGAGTGTTCAGCCAGGTCATCTGTTTCAGTCCTATTCATGCTCAGATGGACAGAAAATGCTCTCTTTCTATCCAACATCAGTGATGTTAATGAGCATGTTCCCTCCTCCATCTGATTGTTGCTTCAGAGTCAACATGACCAGTCTGCCTGATACCAAAGCAGGATGCTTCCAAGTCCCAGGCTGGCTGTGAGATGGTCAGTTACCATTCTGACCTCCATCATGATCCCTACCTAATGTGAGAAAACTCCTCAGTGAGACATGATGGAGGAAATAAGCAGATGATGGCTGATAGGAGTCAGGAGTGAGAGTAAGACTGATGAAACTGTTCATTCATTTCAAAACAAATCAGAAATGTTACAACAAGGTTACAAGCTGCTGTTAAACTCAGAGATAAAGATGAAATCAGATCCTGTTGCTGCTCCTCCCTCCTACCGGTCCTGCCCCCATCAGGGGTGGAGCTCTGACTGATTCCAGCAGCAGCTCACCTGTGTCTCAGTCTGTGGAGCCTCGTCTTCTTCAACACTTGGTTTGAACAAACTGTGAGTCTGAACTTTGTCTTCAGTAACTTTCCTGTTTGTTTCTGCTCTGTAATGTTTGGGGAACATGTTCACTTCTTATTTCAGCTCCAGTTTGATCACTGTTGAGTTTGAAGATAAATCTGCATGATTATCATTTAAATTGTTATTGACTAGAAACATAATGTGATTTATTTGTTTTATTCACAAAATAAATCACATTAAGTTATAATTTGTGGGAATAACTGTGGTTTCATCCATTAAAGTCAGACACAGAAACTCATTGCTGTTTATCTTTGATTCCTTTAAAGACAAACAGTAACAACCTGGATGAAGGTGTGGTTTTGTTGCTGTGTAACAATTGTTGTTGCTTCGATGTTTGCGTCAAGGTGTATGAAAACGCAGCGTTGCAACTGACGTATACAGTCACATAATGACGTGACTCCCCTTAGCACCCTGAGCTATAGAAAATCAAACTGGTTCTCAGCTGGTTCGCATGTTGAACAAGTTGTTAAAAAATACCATCACCTGCAACAACGCGTCATTTATCTGGAGATTAGCTGAAAATTACTCCATTATTGTTTTTATTTGTCAATTTTTCAAATGAAAAACACGACTTTTTTCTAGTCTCTATTGTTTTCTTGTTTTTTTTTCACACTTTTGCAACTAAATATTTCAAACTGTCAAAAAAACCCACAATAAAAATATCACCTGATAAAACAGGTTTTAGTGGCGTCTATAATATAACTTTCTCTATATGAAAAGTTTCTTGTTTCATTTTTACCTTTTATTGCATGTATTAATTTAAAATATCTGTTTTATTTCATAGCATCACTTTGCTGAGACTCCAAAAATACAATTAATAACAATAATGATTCAACTGAGACTGATATGAAACAGAGAATCAGAGCCAATCAGAGGAGCAGCTGATCTTTTTACAACCCAAATGATGGAAATGAGGATTTGAGTTGATGTGCAGAAGAATGATTTGTGTTTCCTCTGCAGATGAAGGTAGAAAGTGTCTGTGAGCTGATGTGAATTCAGCAGCATGGAGCAGTGTGAGGACACTAAAACCACTCTGTGTGGGGAACATGAGAGCCAGAGCAAAGCTCAGAGGTGAGATGACCATCTCTAATTGTCCAGGACTCTTCTCCATGTCAGAGCTCAGCACTCACATCACCAAACCACCTTTATTCACAGGAACCAACCTGAACCTGAACCTGAACCTGATCCTGAACCCAGCTGTGTGTCCTTTAAGAGCGACCAGTCAAAGGAGTTCTTGATTCATTTTCAACATGATGTTCCATCAGCCCAACAGTGAGTATCTGTCAGTATTCAGTGGAGGCTGCATCAGGTTTCAGATGATAACCAGTTTTCAGCTGAATTACTTGAGACTTGGATCAGTTCTTGATGTCTCTGATGAGACTAATTAGCTGCATCATGTGTGTAATGTGATATTTTAGTTCAGTGCTGCAGCTCTTTATTAAAACAAAGGGAGAATATTGCTGAATATCTGTCCACTGATGTGACTTTTTCACAGGATGCTGATTATGTAGTGAACAGGGCGGCTGATGCAGAAATATTACGTTCTCACACGTTGTGTTTAATGACTTCAGTTTAAAACGACCTTCTGAAGAAACGAGAACAAAATGACCAAATCAACCCAGTAATGTTATTAACTGATCTGTTATCAATTATCTCCTAATAAACCTACTCATGTTATCTGGTGAAAAGATCAAATTGTTTTAATCTAAGACTTTATATTCCAGAAAAATGAAATATTCCAAAGTCAGTGTTTTCCAGTGTGGTGCAGCTGTAGTTTGTCTCTGAAAGAGCAGAATGAATCTGATCACACAAACAGTAAAGACTGAGTCAGATCAGGGTTACTAATCAGTCCTAGACCCAAGATTAGTTTTAGCTCTTTTGAATCTCTGATTCTCAGTTTTTCCCACCCAAAGTGGAAATCACAAAAACCTCTTGTGTTTGTTGTTGTGTATCGTCCGCCTGGCCCTTATTCTGAGTTTCTGTCTGAATTCTCAGAGTTTTTATCCCAGTTAGTGGTGAGTACAGATAAAGTCATTGTAGTGGGTGACTTTAATATTCATGTAGATGTTGAAAATGACAGCCTAAATATTAACTTTAATTCTATATTAGACTCTATTGGATTTTCTCAAAGTGTTCACAGACCTACTCACTGCCTTAATCATACCCTTGACCTTGTGCTGACTTATGGCATTGAGAGTGAACAGTTAACAGTGTTCCCTCATAACCCTGTCTTGTCTGACCATTTTTTAATAACTTTTGAATTTACATTACTTGACTACACGGTTTCTGAGAAGAATTTTACATATAGAAGGTGTCTGTCAGAGAATGCTGTAACCAGATTTAAAGAGTTGATTTCATCATCCTTTTCTTCACTGCCATGTGCAGATATGACAGAGGACGGCTACCTAAATTTTACTCCAGTAGAACTTGACTCTCTTGTTGACAGCACTACAGCTTCAATGCGTACAACACTGGACAATGTTGCCCCTCTGAAAAGGAAGGTAATCAGTCAGAAGAGGTTGGCTCCTTGGTATAATTCACAGCTGCGTGCGTTAAAGCAGACTGCAAGAAAGCTGGAGAGACAGTGGCGTTCCTCTAATTTAGAAGAGTCTCAATTAGTCTGGAAAGATAGTTTAATAACGTATAAGAAAGCACTTCGTAAAGCTAGAACTGCGTATTATTCATTATTGATAGAAGAGAATAAGAATAATCCCAGGTTTCTTTTCAGCACTGTTGCCAGGCTGACAAAGAGTCCGAGCTCTGTTGAGCCATGTATTCCTTTAACTCTCAGCAGTGACGATTTCATGAGATTCTTCATCAATAAAATTGTTTCTATCAGAGAGAAGATTAATGGAATCCTTCCCATTATTATCACTGATGTATCATCAAGTAGAGCAGCTTTAGAAGTATCTTTCGAACCTGAATTGTATTTAGACAGCTTCTGTCCAGTTGATCTTTCTGAGCTAACAACAGCAATAGTCTCTTCTAAACCATCAACTTGTATGTTAGACCCAATCCCAACCAGACTGTTCAAGGAGGTTTTCCCTTTAACCAACACTTTCATATTGGATTTGATCAATCGGTCTTTGTTGACAGGATATGTACCTCAGACTTTTAAGGTTGCTGTAATTAAACCTTTACTTAAAAAACCTACTCTTGATTCAGAAGTGTTGGCTAATTATCGACCTATATCCAATCTCCCTTTTTTGTCCAAAGTTCTTGAAAAAATAGTTGCAGCTCAACTTTGTGATCATTTACATAGAAATAATCTGTTTGAAGAGTTTCAGTCAGGATTCAGAGTGCATCATAGCACAGAAACAGCACTGGTGAAAGTTACCAATGATCTCCTGTTAGCCTCTGATAGCGGACTTGTTTCTGTGCTTGTCCTGTTGGATCTCAGTGCTGCATTTGATACGATCGATCACAGCATTCTGTTACAGAGACTTGAACATGTTATTGGGATTAAAGGAACTGCATTAGGCTGGTTTAAGTCATATTTATCTGATAGATTCCAGTTTGTTCTTGTAAATGAGGAATCTTCCTCACACGTTGGAGTAAGTCATGGAGTTCCTCAGGGTTCTGTGCTTGGACCGATTCTTTTTACTTTATACATGCTTCCATTAGGTAACATTATCAGACAGCATGGCATAAATTTCCATTGTTATGCTGATGATACTCAGCTGTACTTATCTATGAAACCAGATGAAACCTACAGGTTGGTCAGGCTACAAGCCTGTCTTAAAGACATAAAGACCTGGATGACTCAGAACTGTCTGCTTTTAAATTCAGACAAAACTGAAGTTGTTCTCTTTGGACCTGAGCGCTTCAGGGAGAAATTGTCTAGTTATATAGTTACTCTAGATGGTATTTCCTTGGCTTCTAGTTCTACAGTGAGGAACCTTGGAGTTATTTTTGACCAGAATTTATCATTTGACGCACATATAAAACTGGTTTCTAGGACTGCCTTCTTTCACCTTCGTAATATTGCTAAAATCAGGAACATCCTGTCTCAGGGTGATGCAGAGAAACTAGTTCATGCATTTGTTACTTCAAGATTGGACTACTGTAATTCCTTATTATTGGGCTGTCCCACATATTCTCTGAAAAGCCTCCAGCTGATCCAAAATGCTGCAGCCAGAGTTCTGATGAGAACTAACAGGAGAGATCATGTTTCTCCAGTTTTAGCTTCTCTTCATTGGCTCCCTGTTAAATTCAGAATAGAATTTAAGATTCTTCTTCTGACATATAAAGTTCTTAATGACCGAGCTCCATCATATCTTAAAGATTTAATTGTAAGATATTTTCCTAACAGAGCACTTCGCTCCCAAACTGCAGGTTTACTTGTTGTTCCCAGAGTTTCTAAAAGTAGAATGGGAGGTAGAGCCTTCAGTTATCAGGCCCCTCTCTTGTGGAATAAGCTGCCAGTAAATGTCCGGGAAGCAGACACCCTTTCCACTTTTAAGATTAGGCTTAAAACTTTTCTTTTCGATAAAGCTTACAGTTAGGGATGGCTCAGGTAATCCTGAAACATCCCATAGTTAAGCTGCTATAGGCTTAGACTGCTGGGGGACCTCATCTGTCACACCTTTCCTCACTTTGCTCTCTTTTTCCCCCTGTTTAATTTCACAATTGATTTTATGTACATGTGACATTATTGGGATTATTAACTTGTGTTTCCCTGTTCCAACAGATATCCTTTGAATGGCGTTATGGTGTTTTTCCCCCCTCTTTTCCCTCTTTTCTGTCTTCTCAAACCCCAGCTGGTCGAGGCGGATGGCCACCCTTCCTGAGTCTGGTTCTGCCAGAGGTTTCTTCCTGTTAAAAGGGAGTCGTTCCTTTCCACAGTTGCCACAGGCACGCTCAGGACGGGAGATTGGACTGAAGACACATTTCGGTGCAATCTGTTGGTTTCCTTAGCTAGGATATTAATTTTTTGAATTAGCTCTATATGAATTAATTTGATTATGATTACAATGAATTGAATTCCAATTGGCTTGAATTGGACTATATTACTTAAGTGCCTTGAGATGACAATTGTTGTAATCTGGCGCTATATAAATAAAATTGAATTGAATTGAATTGAATTGAGTCAGGGAACCATACTGAAAGCTCAGAGCTTCAGTCTTCCTGTTTTCTCTCAGGTAAAATTACATCCAGCTTCCAGTTTCACACACCTGCTGACGTCTGCCTGCAGAGTGGCAGAGCTGCCACAAGGGGGAGCTGTAACATTGTTCCACAGCAGCCACACTGACTCTGACAGGCCGTCTCACTGCAGACTCAAACACTATCACTGAATACTTTAGTCTGAAGAAAACAAGTGTTTTTTCTGTCAGGATCCATCAGAGACTCAAACCTGGACCTGAAACCAGCTATGTGTCCATGAAGAGCGACCGGTCAATGGATCCTCCTCTTGTCTTCAAATCAGACCAACATCCATCCTTTCAGAGGTGAGCTGAGTGCAAATGTTGTAACAGAGTAAAATGTAGCAGAGTCAGTTTGAACAGTTTTTATTCCAGCATGTGTTTAATGTGAGCTCAGCTCTGTTTCACATCCATTTCTATGTTCATATGTGAAGCGGTGTGTGTTGGATGTTTTCCACAAACACAGCAGTCAAAGAGGAAAGAATGGATGTTGGAGGAGGTGTTTCTGAGTGTCTGTAGGACACCAGCTGGTCCAGCAGGTGTCACCTTTGTGCTTTGGCTCTAACACAGTGTAGGAAGTGTGAAGCAGCTGAATTCCAGAGTAAAGTCAGGTCTGTTTTAGGTGGTTGAAATATAGACAAACAAACATGGTTTTGAATATCTTATAAGATTTTAAAATATCCTTTCAAATGTTTTGCCATTAAATGCCTTTTTGTCTTTTGTAAATTATTTTGTGTTCTTTAGGAGGAAGCTGGATAAAACAGGCTCACCTGAACCTAAATCCAGCTCTGAGTCCCAGAAGACTGACCGGTCTATAAAACATACTCCAAGGAAAAGGCACCACCCAGATGTTCAAAGGTACTGGAATAGTTTAGAGATGACAGACAGAAACTAAAGCATTTAATTTATTTTTTACATCTTCAGTACAACTTGACTGACACAGATAAAGTTCTCTCAGTGAAGACTCTGTTTTAAACATCTATCTGTCTAACACTGGGAACATACCAATACAACCAGTCTGATTCAAGCACACACTGGCTCTGGCTGCCTTGCTCCAGGGAACTTCAGCAGGGAGGGAAAGCTTTCTGAAGGGGTTGCTGAAAGCTGTTGGACCCAACCAAAGTGAGCTGAAAGCTCCAAGCAGCTGCAGACTGAGCTGTTGATTCTCAGTGGGATCAGCAGGACTAGTAAAGCTTTCCCACTACAGGGAGTCCTCTGATTCACTGTTCACATCCACACATCACTTCATGGAGCTTTACCTTGTGTTTGTCTCTGTGTGGACAGACAGAATGTGAGCTCATTCTTCATGATTCCTCCACAGAGTGGACCAGCAGAGCTCAGAGGTTCCCAGTCGTCAGTCTGCCCAGCAGCATCAAACACAGCTGGACTCCATATTTATGGTCTGTACATGTACAACGACTACTTTTCCATCTGTTCTGTTCACAGTCATTTCCATGCTGCACTTTGTAGACCAGTGGATTGTCAGTGTGTCCAACATGGATCTGATGTTTGGCTCCATGACTTCAGTCTGATTGGCTCATTCATATAGTATTCTGTTCCAGCTGCTGGAGGACAACATGGTCACTTTTGTGAAGGAGGAGCTGAAGAAGATGCAGAAGGTTCTGAGTCCAGATTACCCAGAATGCTTAGAGAGTCAGAGGGAGAATGAGGATGAAGAGCAGAGGTGGAGCAGAGAGGCATTAGTGAAGATCACAGTTCACTTCCTGAGGAGAATGAAGCAGGAGGAGCTGGCTGACCGTCTGCAGAGCAGTAAGAGGATTTCTCTAAAGATTTAACCTGCTGGATAAATGACACATTTACTGATGTCTCAACACACAGAACAACACATGTTCAAATACTCATTCTCAGAAAAATTAAAGGTTTGAAGATTTTCTGTGTATTGTATTGACTGATCTTATTTGTTGTGTTTATTTAGAACTTTCTGACCCAGTTTTCCGACATAAATCTGCTCTGAAGAAGAAGTTCCAGTGTGTGTTTGAGGGGATTTCTAAAGCAGGAAACCCAACCCTTCTGAATCAGATCTACACAGAGCTCTACATCACAGAGGGAGGGACTGGAGAGGTCAATGATGAACATGAGGTCAGACAGATTGAAACAGCATCCAGGAAAGCAGACAGAGCAGAAATAACCATCAGACAAGAAGACATCTTTAAACTCCCACCTGGAAGAGATGAACCAATCAGAACAGTGATGACAAAGGGAGTGGCTGGCATTGGGAAAACAGTCTTAACACAGAAGTTCACTCTGGACTGGGCCGAAGGCAAAGCCAACCAGGACATCCAGTTCATGTTTCCATTCACTTTCAGAGAGCTGAATGTGCTGAAAGAGAAAAAGTTCAGCTTGGTGGAACTTGTTCATCACTTCTTTACTGAAACCAAAGAAGCAGGAATCTGCAGCTTTGAAGAGTTCCAGGTTGTGTTCATCTTTGACGGTCTGGATGAGTGTCGACTTCCTCTGGACTTCCACAACAAGGAGCCCCTGACTGATGTTACAGAGTCCACCTCAGTGGATGTGCTGCTGACAAACCTCATCAGGGGGAAACTGCTTCCCTCTGCTCGCCTCTGGATAACCACACGACCTGCAGCAGCCAATCAGATCCCTCCTGACTGTGTTGGCACTGTGACAGAGGTCAGAGGGTTCACTGACCCACAGAAGGAGGAGTACTTCAGGAAGAGATTCAGAGATAAGAAGCAGGCCAGCAGGATCATCTCCCACATCCAGACATCACGAAGCCTCCACATCATGTGCCACATCCCAGGCTTCTGCTGGATCACTGCTACAGTTCTGGAGGATGTGTTGAAAACCAGAGAGGGAGGAGAGCTGCCCAAGACCCTGACTGAGATGTACATCCACTTCCTGGTGGTTCAGGCCAAAGTGAAGAAGGTCAAGTATGATGGAGGAGCTGAGACAGATCCACACTGGAGTCCAGAGAGCAGGAAGATGATTGAGTCACTGGGAAAACTGGCTTTTGAGCAGCTGCAGAAAGGAAACCTGACCTTCTATGAATCAGACCTAACAGAGTGTGGCATCGATATCTCAGCAGCCTCAGTGTACTCAGGAGTGTTCACACAGATCTTTAAAGAGGAGAGAGGGCTGTACCAGGAGAAGGTATTCTGCTTCATCCATCTGAGTGTTCAGGAGTTTCTGGCTGCTCTTCATGTCCATCTGACCTTCATCAACTCTGAAGTCAACCTGATGGAAGAACAATCAAAGTCTGAAACAAGAGTACAGATTCTCTTCTACCAGAGTGCTGTGAACAAGGCCTTACAGAGTCCAAATGGACACCTGGACCTGTTCCTCCGCTTCCTCCTGGGTCTTTCACTGCAGACCAATCAGAGTCTCCTACGAGGCCTGCTGACACAGACAGGAAGTAGCTCACAGACCAATCAGGAAACAGTTGATTACATCAAGAAGAAGTTCAGTGAGAATCTGTCTGCAGAGAGAAGCATCAATATGTTCCACTGTCTGAATGAACTGAATGATCGTTCTCTAGTGGAAGAGATCCAACGTTACCTGAGTTCAGGAAGTCTCTCCACAGATAAACTGTCTCCTGCTCAGTGGTCAGCTCTGGTCTTCATCTTACTGTCATCAGAAAAAGATCTGGATGTGTTTGACCTGAAGAAATACTCTGCTTCAGAGGAGGCTCTTCTGAGGCTGTTGCCAGTGGTCAAAGCCTCCAACAAAGCTGTGTAAGTACAGATATAGAGGGATATGTATGAATATACTGAAGTTGTTTTTATAGGAGAGAAAGTCACAGATTACTGCTTATCTCATTATTCCCTCTTCAGATTGAGTAGCTGTAACCTCTCAGATGAAGGATGTGCAGCTGTGTCCTCAGCTCTCAGCTCCCAGTCCTCCAGTCTGACAGAACTGGACCTGAGTAACAACAACCTGCAGGATTCAGGGGTGAAACAGGTGTCTGCTGGACTGAAGAACCCAAACTGCACACTGGAAACACTCAGGTCAGGATTAATCAAACTGTTTTTATGAACAGCTAACAGAACAGCTGTGGATGGTCTTTGTATGATTGTTACAGCATTTTTAGGCCTCTGACAGCTTAAAGAGTTCAGAGGACTAAACAGCAGATATTTGTGGAGGAGGTCTCCAAGGAGAACATCTGCAGGAACAACAGTGAGAAGTGTCTGTTGGTCCTCTGACCCTGGATCGGATCCAGAGATGGGTCCAGGACATGTTAGCCTAGCTTAGCACAAAGACACAAAGTCAGTAATGTGAGACAGTTCCAGTTTCTCTGAACATTTGATGACATTCAGCTTCAGTTTCAGAGCAGTTCTCTCAGAGTTTCTGTGTTGTTTTGTGTGTCTGCAGCCTGTCAGGCTGTCTGATCACAGAGGAAGGCTGTGCTTCTCTGGCTGAAGCTGTGACCTCCAACCCCTCCCATCTGACAGAGCTGGACCTGAGCTACAACCATCCAGGAGACTCAGGAGTGAAGCTGCTGACGGCTGCACTGAAGGATCCACACAAACTCGGGTATGGAGAGTCCTGCTGCAGCCACACACAATGTCTGATAGAGGAGGAAGAGCTGGAAACATGTTCTCTGTCCTGCACTCAGCCCTGTGTTTTTGCTTCCTGCTGAGTGTTACATGAACAATCACACATGTAGGAGCCTTTTTCCTTTGCTCACAGCAGAAACACTGGCTGAACAGAAACAGCAGATATTTGTGGAGGAGGTCTGCAAGGAGAACATCTGCAGGAACAACAGTGAGAAGTGTCTGTTGGTCCTCTGACCCTGGATCAGATACAGAGATGGGTCCAGGACAAAGCTTTGGACAAAGTTATTTATAAAACCATGTTCACCGCACATCTGGAAATGTGTACATGTGGATTAGACCTGTGTCCCTCCCTCCATACGCCTACATGGTGGATCTTCAGCTGGACCGGCTCTCTGACAGCTCCAACACATTCAAAGAACAGTGTGTGGAACTGGATGTGTTTCAGCTCAGAGATAAAGCCACCAGAGCAAACTTCAACAATCCTCTGAGCTCCACATGACTTGATATCAGACTTACTGAGAGCCACACAGTACCAGGTCCAAAGAGTTCTGCCCTTCTGTGGTTCTGACCGTCCTTCCAGATGAGAACCAAGTAGACCAAAGTTGAACAGGAGCTGTGTTTGGTTGTTCTTCATCCCATCTCTGGCTGGGATGAAGAAGAAGAAAAAAAGGTGGGGGACAATCCAATAAACACTATCCAAGGAATTCCAGAGAAACAGGAAGAGAGGGACACTGGGGGAAGGAGAGGAAGAGGCTGGAGGCTTTTCAGTCTGTTTCAGATTCCTGAAAAGTGATCAGGCTGAAATAAATGAGGGATTCTGATCAATAAAATCACAACACCTGGCAGCTAATTTACTTCCAATGACTATAGATTCTCCTCTGATCTTATTCTGAGCCTTTAATGTTCAATGTGGAGGGTGGAATGAGGGGAGTGTTTCTAGTCTAACTTTTCTAGATGAATGTCTTCCCCTGGCTGGCTGTGCAGCATTCAGATGGACCAATGGGTCTGAGCAAGGATCTGGATGTTTGGCTGCCCTGAAACATACTGAGAGGAGGAGTCAGCAGAAACAATGTGACCATCAGGAGAGACCATGATGTCAGAAACTGAAGTGATTTCATTAGAATTTTTAAAGCTCATATTTGGATTCAGAAATGAGTGACAAATCAAAGTGAAAATTCTTCCAAACTTGAAGAATTGAATTCAGAGACAGAAACTTCATCTCCATAATCTGACTGCAGAAAACATTTGGTGCTTTTAAACTTCATAATGAGCTCAGAGAGATTTCCTTCCATCCATCGTTCTTCTCTTTCTTCACTTTCTTTTCTTTCCTCCTTTTTCTGAGATAAATCAAATAATGAAAGCATCTCTGCATGAGTCCATAATCTGCTCTGCGGAGATGATTGAAAGGAGTTTTGTACGTTTCAGTGTTGATCAAACAGCTTTCATTCTAGTTTTCAGATGCTTCATTCCAGTGGATGTATCCAGATGTTTTCGTGTTCCTTTCTCAGTGTAGAACAATGTGTGTGTGTGAGCCATGTAATGTCCATGTTTGCATGCTGAAAGAGACTGTGCTGCTCTGACCCCCCTCCTCCTTTCAGGGTGGAGCCTGCTGGAGAACGATGGTTGACACCAGGTCTGAGGAAGTGTAAGTGTGTTCTTCATCTGATTCATGACATCCAACCATCTTCACACTGTCACATCACTCATTGATCAAAGTGAACAGATGATAGATCAATAACTGCAGCTGGATTGTGTTTGTTCTCTCCATCAGATTCCTGTCAACTCACAATCGACACAAACACAGTGAACAAAAGCCTGAAACTGTCTGACAACAGCAGGAAGGTGACATGGGTGGAGGAGGAGGTTCAGTCATATCCTGATCATCCAGACAGATTTGATGACTGGTGTCAGCTGCTGTGTAGAAATGTTCTGACTGGTCGCTGTTACTGGGAGGTCGAGTGGAGAGGAAGAGTTGAAATATCAGTGACTTACAGAGGAATCAGAAGGAGAGGAGGCAGTGACTGTGTGTTTGGACAGAATGATCAGTCCTGGAGTCTGAGGTGCTCTGATGGAGGTTACTCTGTCTGTCACAATAAGAGAGAAACACACATCTCCTCCTCCTCCTCCTCCTCCTCCTCCTCCTCTGTCTCTAACAGAGCAGCAGTGTATGTGGACCGTCCTGCTGGCACTCTGTCCTTCTACAGAATCTCCTCTGACACACTGAGCCACCTCCACACCTTCAACACCACATTCACTGAAGAACCTTTGCATCCTGGATTTGGGTTCTGGATCAGTTCACCTGGTTCCTCAGTGTCTCTGTGTTGAGTATAAAGAGTTTCCTCCTGTCAGAGAATCACTGTTGAACAGATAGTTCAGTCTGTACATGTCTGTCTCTTTCACTCAGAAACACCTTTTCAGATTCATGGATTCAGTCAGTTTCTGTTTGAAACTCTTCTGAATGATTCCTTGGAAACTTCTTCCTCTTCCAGTCCTTTAAAGATGGAAGCTGCCATTCTTCCAGGATGTTGTTTTTCTGTGTGTTTCCAGTCAAAGCTTCACACTGAATATCAGTATGTTGTGTTTCTCTGCAGCTCACTTCAACTGAGACCATTCAGTTCATGTCAGCTGCAGTTAGTTTGCTGCACATGTGACAAACTGTGATATCAGAGAGGAATCACTGAGCTGCAATCAGCCAAGATGAATTTCCAACCTGCTGACAGATCTTCACTGATTCTGCTCCAATGAGCAGAAGTTTGGTGAGCAGCCAGGGTTCATCCTGATGTTTCTCCACATTCACTTCCTGTTTGATGATGAAAGGACAACTGGACTGGAACTAGTTTCTGATGGCAGAAAGTTGCTAAATGTTGTTGATAAATGCTCACAAAGAGGACTGAAATGATCCTTTATACACAATATTTGGACTTTAACCGCTGAAAATATTTAAGATAAAATAAATTAGATAAAAAATTGTAACATTTTATCACCACAATAATAATTGATGTAAAATTAAGTCAAACATGTTGATATTCGAGGTAAAAACCTTCAGAATTTTATGCTTTATTTTTTTGCTCTTTTGGTATTATTGTTTTTATTCCTTTATCTTGTACTGGAGAATCATCTAAATAATGGACTGAAACTTTTGAAAGATGATGCACATGTGTGGAGGGACCCAACTCTCAGTGAATCAAATATTTTGATCGTCAGAACAAGAATTATGTATCAAAAGCAAAATAAATGGATCAAAAACTGCCTTTAACTGGTACATGTACATGTATGTTCCTCATTGAGAAGTTGGTGTGATCTTTGTCTTTTTAGGGGCTGTATTTTCAATATTCTGCACCCACTTCTCTCAGGACAAGTTTGATTTACACAAGAAATGTGTGTTTTAGTGTGTTGTGCAATTATTATTTTCAGCTTGATGGGAAGGTCAGAAAATGTCCAAAAATTCAACAAATCCCATTCTGCGCTCAGATCTGTGCAGTTTGAGAGCAGAAGCTTGTTAATGAGGCAGTTCCTGCAGAACAAATCACATCTTGTTTTAATCTCAACACTCACACCTGATATATTTGTGAATATATTAATATTTCCATCACGTTGTGAAGCAGCTTCAACAACATTTGTTCAGTTTTTCTACGTGTTCTAATCCACATTTCTTACTGACAACATCTGGATTCAGACATCAAAGTTCAGGATCAGGTACGACATCCTTTTCTGGTTGGGTGAGGTCCCCATCTTCTAAGTTCTTCACCCTCTGGTCCTGAATGTCCGTTTCTGTAGAGTCATCATATTTTTATCTGACACATACAGATGTGCAGTTTGGAGGCTCAGCAGTTCACCTCCATCTTAAGGTGAAGGGACACTCTTTTGAGGACAGTAACGTCCACACCCTGGACAAAGAAAACAGATGGTTTGGACTGAGGTGTGTCAGTGTGACCGTACAGACCTGCCAAGTGTGAATAGTCTTTAAGCTGCTGATAAGCCGACAGTCACCAACTAGTTAAAGCTGAAGACATCTTTCAGATGAGAAGTGAAATATTCAGAAAGTCCAGTTGCTCATTATTACAATGATAAGAAATCTACCAAATTATTCAGTCTTTTAAAAACACTCCCAAACTGACATGATGCTATTTATCTTTTCACCGCCAGAGGGCGACATATTCCCATCAATAAAGACTCCACTTCCTTCACAGTTAAAGGAGATTTTATTGACATTAAAGACTGAACATGTTTCAACAATCAATAATTACCAAAGGTCGGGTCGCCTAGGCAACAGGTCCAGGAGTGAAGACTCCAAAGACTCTCCTTTGAATTTCTCATGTCTGTGCATTATTAACTGCTCACTGATATAGAATATCAAACATGAAGCAATTTTAAAAGATACAGCACAGTCCACAGCAGTACAAACATACAACAGATTGCTGTATGTGTGTATTGAACATCGTGTGATTACAATGAAACCCCTCACTCTTCCCTTCTCACCATCCTCCACAATACAGAGAATTGAGAAGGTGAGAGAATAACATTTTCCAGAAGAATTCAGACAGATGAAGTCTGTGAGCTGAGCACTGCTGGAAACTGTTAGAACAGACTGACTTAAATGAGGTGCCACGAATACAGCAGCTGGTATTCACAGGCGGTCTCTACGGTGGTCCTGAAGTGTCAAAGAATACAAAAGCAACACAACAAGCCACAACTCAATTGGGCAGTTTTCAGGTTTTAATGGATAAAGAGAGGGAAATTAGGAAAAGTTTGAGAAGGAAGTGAGACACTGATGCTGGATAATGTTTATTAACTGTGCTGTTATCACTGTTTTATCAGTGAGATGAGTATTAGTTTCTCAACTTTACACAGCAAATTACCATCATGTGTAAGCTAAAAGTCCTTTCCCCTTTGTATTTTACCAGATGATGTTTTGTCCATTTTGTGGAATAAATCTTCAGCCTGTCCTGTCACACTGTGGCTCATGCTGCAGAAATCTTCAACAGGAAGGTATATTTTGATCATCTTCTTAAAGATTATGGATTTCTTCATTGTACTGTAAATTATTACTGAGATTACCACCCAGGTATGGCTGAAACTCAAAACGTGCAGCTTATGTTAAGTGCAGCAAATGCAGAATAATACATTCAGAAAAACAGAGTGGCACCCTCAAAATAAAATGTCAAATTCCACTACTTAGGGTGGCATTTTTCAAGGTTTCCAACTCTACTGCGTTTTAGTCACTGGGATGAACACTAAATGTATGAGAATCTAAGTGAATCATTAACAATATTCAGTTTCTTACTTTGTTAATCAATAATTGTTTAAAACCTGACACGAAAGAGTGTAAATGCAGTGGATCTACTTTTTTCTCATGTGGTGTTTTCATATATTCATCCATCAGGTCCTGAAGCAGCCGTGGTGGATGAACTTATCCACAAGTATTTCACAGAGGACCCTGCCTCTGAAATCATGCTGGACTTACTGGCAGCCAAGCACAACATTTCAGTGAGTGTCAGCACTTTCAAAAGAAGACTACAAAATGCAGACCTGACCGAGAGGACGAACTACGCTCCAGTTGCTGCTGTGCAGGCAGCTTTTTCTGAGGAACCTCAGGGATCAGGCAGCTTTTAGGTTACAGAGCGATGTGGCAGCCTCTGAAACAAAAGTACTCTTTTACAGTCAGAAGATGTGATGTGATGAACACAATAAGAGAACCTGACACATCTGGAATAGAGTATTGTTCAGTGTGGCATGTTGGTGGGAACGACAAACTGAAACCTTTTGGGATTGCCTGAAGTGGCCGTATCGATGGCTTCTCAACAAAAATGATGTGGCTCAAATGTGGAAAGTCCAACAATGATCCTGGTGTCGGTGCTCAAAATGACATTGAGTGTGTCGCTGAGCTTTGAGTTTTTCCAATGCGCCGCCGCACAGACTGTGGCAGAAAATGGACTGATGGCAGCACTTCATCGTTCCTTAAGATCAGCGCACAGAGATGCATTTGCAGGAGCCAGAAGTCACATGTGTGGCACTTCAGCATCTGAGCAGTGAACTGAAGGCTGGAGGTCCTGCTTTGGCAAACAAAGGTTTTTATCTCGTATTCATTCTTCACTGATTATCTACTTCACATCACACTTTTGGATTTACTGTAGATGACTGTGCTGATGAAGGCAATGCTCGCTTTTATTTGGTGTTTTTTTTATGTTGAATCAATTCAGTTCCTGCTTAAGATTTTAAATGTCTTCTACATAATAAACTACTTAAAACACAACAGAAAGCAATTCAGCTGTATTTTACAGGAGGAAGGTGATATATTTCCTTAGAATAAAATGTGTGTTTGCATACTCACACACAGTTTTGGATGGATCTGTTTGGTGACTTGAGGGAGAAGCATCTGTTCAAAAGCAGCTACGAACACACAAGGCTGCTGCGGTACAGCCGTCTGGGAGCGCGACAGAAAGAACTGGACGAACACAAGCACCACTGGAATGCTCACGTTATCTGTGCTGTTCGGCAGTCTAACTGAACATCTGGATGAGCAGAGGTGATGTATCATTTGTCTCACAGGTGAACACTGCAAACCATGTTAAAGCAAAAACAACAGGACGACCTTTTATTTCATCTACATGAAGCATTCACAGGAAAATCATGGTTACATGAGTTTAACCTGAGGTTGAACCGAGGCTGTAAAAGCTCAGAAAACAGTATATGTACCAGAGAGCTTTTTTTAAATTATATATAAAAAAAAGAAAATAGATTCTTCCTTGAAGCTGTCACTTTAAAATCAATCATTATGTCTGAGAATTTCCACTCATGCTTCAGTCAGCATCACTTTAGTTCTAATATTTATTTGATGGTGTATTTGAGCTTTTATCATGTCGTCTTGTGGTGTCTCTGCATACGAGTCTTGTTGACTAAATCTGGCCAATCACTGGCAGGGAACGCCAACAACATTTAAACTTTGAGAGAAAACAAAGTAAATCTGGTTGTTTTTCTGTATTTTCTTCCCAGATTCAATGGGATGAACTGTGGATTCTCAGCATCTTCACAGACCCTGAGCAGCACCACCAGTTACTGTTGGGGACGATGACCTGCATCCCTTTGAAGAACCACAGAGACAAAGTGGTCTGACACCATCTCTTCAGTGGCAGTCTGCTGTAGAGAACTACATCACTCTGAACAACATGGCTGAACTTTATCTTCATGTCACATTTAGACAAATAAACTGGGATGGCAAAACATTTTATTCTTATGCATTACCCTCCGGCACAGAGGAACACCGGCACCTTGTAGATTTTAAAAAGAGAAGACAGAACAGAGGTTTAAACAGGAGTTTAAAGCT
The DNA here is from genome assembly GCF_036924035.1 of Leuresthes tenuis. Lineage (NCBI taxonomy): Eukaryota > Metazoa > Chordata > Actinopteri > Atheriniformes > Atherinopsidae > Leuresthes > Leuresthes tenuis. The sequence goes on along the minus strand of NW_027325355.1, from coordinate 7,530,877 downwards.
GAGTGTTTAACATCTCCAACCTGAACAAAACCTTTTTCTTTTGGGACATTTCAGGTGTTCATAGTTCAGTGTGTTTAAAAGCATCCAAAGCGGGAATTCTTCATTCCAAAGTTCATGTTGGCTTTAAAGCTGTTGCAGTTATCGGAGACAGGCGGCTTTAATGTGTCGGCACATGTATTTGCCATGGGGTAGTTTGAACTGGTGAGGAGCTGAAGGGACGCTCCAGGATCCGTGCCAGCAGGAGGTTTGCCTGCTACACCTGTGGCAAGCATGAAGATCTCCTCCAGGGTCACTGAAGTGTCTCCTTTTAAAAGTAGAAAGCATTTGGACTAATTTACTGAAAATGTCAATCTAAAACAAGACTTGGGATGATATTTTATGTTGATAAAGATTAAACTGACTAACCTTCGCAGTCAGAAGGCAGTCTGCCCACAAACTTCTTGTTTTCCTCTTGTTACTTCAGGCAGGACTAAGCTGGGGTTGGAATAAGTTTTCCGTGTCTGTGGCAGATAACTTTTCACTTGAGTGACAGAACAGGGGTCAGGACTGTAGGATACTGCTGCAGTGCTGTGACAAACTGCAAGCTGCCAAGTCCATCTTTGAAGCTATAATGCAATAATACAGAGGATTTTAACTAACAGTCAATCACATGTTTAACTCTGTCTGGGCAAGAGCAATAAAATAAACTACCTTTCAAATGCTGTGTGGTTCCTATCAATTAAATACCACTGAAGGTAATCATTGATAACTGAATGCTTTTCCTCCATTGACCCAACACGTTTAAAACACCCTGCAGTCTGCAGCATGGTGCTGCTGTGTACGATCAGGTCCTGCAGGCTCTCCAATGACGAAGCATTCTCAATCTAAAAATGGGACCTCTGCAATTCTAAATAGACATGGTATCAGAAAGCTGGCAAGACACTGAACCCCACGTTGCCTCCCAGTGTATCACTGGGGTATGAATGTGTGTATGTATGGTTAGAAAAGCACGTAGTTAAGTTTCTTAAGACGTGCTGTATGAGTGTGTGTGAGTGGGGTGAATGTGGCATGTAGTGAAGCGTTTTGAGTGGTCAGTTAGACTAGAAAAGCGCTATACAAGTATAAGTCCATTTACCATTTACCATGACACAAAGTTTGAAGTGGACCAAATTGCTGGCTTTCCCAACCTTTCACCTTTGCCAAAGTGGAACATTTTCAGTGGTGTTTTATTCTTTTGGAAGTGTGATTGCCTCTGCTTCTCTTTTAAACTCCCGGAGTTGTGTAATGACTCCACTGCACATCTTACTGTGCTTCCTGATTCACAGTGTAATCAGATTTCATTAAGAGAGTCAGTGGATCAATGATAATCTTGTTGTTCAGAGATCATGTATTCAGATGAATGTGTAGTTATACTGTGAAGTCCAATTTAAAATGTCTTTTAAACACTGCCTTCAGTTGTCTTATCAGGACTCAATAATCTGATGTCCTTGCCACATGAACTGATTCAAGGCTGAATCCACAAGAAGGGCAAAACATTATCCTATGTAATAAAACAAATAAAGTATTATTAAGCAGTTGGCCAGAACAGTTAGCCTTTAAAAGAGATGTGTATTTAATGGGCTAAAGCTGTTAAACATGATCTAACATCAGTGTTTCACTTACTTCTCACATTTCTCCCAATTCTATATGTGCTGGAACCACATGTTTCCTCTATTTTACCACAGAATTGCCTTGAAAGGCTGATGTTGATCCATGTTTCCATGGAGCATGGAGGTGCTGGGGTGACGCATGCATGTCCAACCTCACCTGCACACGTGACCAATCATGTCACTGATTGACCCCTATTTTGGGGATATTCGTTTGACGTTTGCAGATTTCCCTTTATGGAAGGTTCTGTGAGTTCTTTTTTTCCATATATGGAAATAACCGGGGCAACAGTGACGATGTCTACTGGTCATGTGATCATATTTCGAACGCAGAAATCATATAAATAGGGCCAGTAGGACTACTGAAAGTTTAATCCTACACGTTCCCTCGAGGAGCCGTGAAGGGTCGCCTCTCTATCAGACTCCTTCCAGGGTCTCTGCAGTGGGCTTTGCCCCTCCTGCAGTGATACAGGTGGTAGTTATGGAGTCTGATAGACTGTCCTGGCCTGGAGCGTGCTGGGTGGGACATCGGCCGGCTCTTCGGTCCAGGACCGACGCCGAAGCCTCCCTGGGCGGCTTCCGTCGGTCCTGGATCGAGGCGGCTGGCCGGTGTCTCGCTCCTCTCCTCTGGGTGAAGTGGCCGGTAGGATGCCCTGACAGATGGGGTAGACATTAAGCCACCACCTGGAGTCCAGAGCTTACAGCTTTGGGACTCCATTTTTTTAATCTTACAACAGCCCCGAGGCTCGGGGTGCATTAACTTTGAGCAGGTGTTCCTCCTGGGCTCCACAAAAATCTCTACAGTACAGCAACTTACATCACTGATGTGATGTCCAATGTTCATACAAGCAGACACACCTGTGCTTTTGTGGGCATCTGTAGCGCCCCTTTGAATGCCTTTGAACTCATCTGTTAACCAACTGACTTTGTGTCAAGTGAGACCGACACTGCTTCAAAATTCTTTAAGAACAAATCAACACTTTCCTTTAACACATTTTTATCAATTCATACTTGGATTTAGGCAATAACATCACCTGGTCAGAGTCACAAAACAAAGGTAGTATAGCCTAAAACGCATGTTCAAATAACGCTACTCTCCCCCGCACGGACGCCATTTTGTTGGTTGCCATGGTTACACGTAAACAAACAAGTTCACTTCAAACATTGTCCCATTCCGGTTGGTTTTAGAAAATAACTTCACTTGGTTAAATGATTAGTTATACGAAAAAACTATTATTAGAAAACGAGCGTGGTTAAGAATTTTAAAAAAAGAACATAAACATAAAAAATAATAAATAGTTATGTCATGGCCAGCATTTTTCTTTTCACGTGCAGTTATTCTAACAACCACTAGATGTCGCACATTTTTAACCTCAGTATGGGCTGCATCTGTGTCTCTGCCTGTCATGAACACCCCATGGACACGTTATGTGAAGAGGCAAAGTATCTTCAAAGCGACGCTTGTGTTTCTGAATGAAAGAGGCAGGTATGTGCAGAGTGAACTTTCTGCTCAACACTGAGTGTTTCTCAGACAGAAAGACACTTTCTATAAAGATACAGAGGAATGAACTGAGCAGAGTGCAGGATGCAGAGGTTCTTCAGTGAATGTGGTGCTGAAGGTGTGGAGGTGGATCAGTGTGTCAGAGGAGTTTATCTTCATGGGATCAGGCAGGAGGAGAAGACCTTGTCATCAGTGAGTTAAACTGCAGTTTAACTCTGCTGTGAACAGCCTGAACAACACTGCTGCAGCTGTAGTTTGTTCAGTGAGTTAAGGGCTCGTAGCTGTGAACCAGTTGATGATTTTAGCTCAGAAAGGCAGTTCATACAGGTCAGTGGATCCACTGCTGGGAAACACTGCCAGACCTGTTAGGCCCAAGTGCATTGTGGGAATGTTTGGCAGCGATGTCTGTCCATGAGATCTACATGAAATCACGTCTGTCTTAGTGTGGAATTCTAACCTGAGCGACCTTAAGACTCCCCGGGTGGAGTTCCTGGGGTTTAGGGCGGACATGTTGTTCTGACTGAGTGACGCAGAGCTGGATGCCGTCTTTGCAGAAATCCAACTAAGTCCCCCAAACACAGGACACAGAATGATGAAATCATTCCTTCATGCCAGGGGACTGCTGCTGCAAAGTGAGTCTGATATGAAGTGGATCCTTATGTGAAAGTCCTCTGTAAGCTGCATCAGTGCAGTCTCTCTGCTTTGTGTCAAAGAAGCTGTGAATGAACCTTCTTCAGATTTAGATCTGATGCATTATATCTTCTTTTTCTTTGTCCTTCACGCTGGAATAGATGCTTCAGCCGTTTAACTGTTCATCTGTCTGCTGCAACAAACAATGGAGCATCTCCAGTGCTGGAGAGCTTCCTTGGTGCCATCAACACGTCTGGTTTGCCATCACCTGTGCGCTCTGACAGGCTGCTGAGAATACTGAGGTCGCCCATTTCATGGTGGAACAGCGAGGAGAGAACCCAGACTCACACGTTACAGGAAGGAGTTTCCATAACCAACGGTGAGGTTTCCATAGCGATGTATTATGAGAAAAGCTCTGCAGCAGAGCACATAACGAGTGTTATTATTCCCCAACGTTCATCCTGCTGTTCCTCTGCAGGACTCTCACTGGCCTCATTCACAAACTCTGCTTTGTCCTCCATTACTGACAGAAAACACTGAACAAAGCATGAATGACATCTGTCATCTGCTTCAGAGGCTGTTGTTTTTTCACATTTCCTAAATGTAAAGTATATTTGAGGGGGAAAGACCTTCAGACATGTTTTCCTTCTTCTTATTTCTTGTGTTGGAACTGTTTGTATTTGCAGCAGCATCAAACACTTTCAGACTTAGTTTTTCAGGCGAGTTCTCCACCAAGACCAGATTAGGCTGGACACACATTTCTAAAGCCATCACTGAACTTATGAGCATCAGTTTCCTCATTGTAGAGTCATAACATCCAGCAGCTAGAAGTTCTAATTCAGAGCAGAAACATCTTCTATTCCTGCTTGGAATGTTTCTCTGAATCATGTCTCTTGTTCTTCCAGGATAGAACGCTGATGGACAGATGTTTCCGTTCCAGTCCTTGACCCATTCCATACTCTGTTTCTCAGCCTGGAGAGAGAAGGGCTTTTGACCCCTGATGATGAGTCATCTCTTTGCTCTCCACTGGGCTTTTCTGCCTCAGCTGCAGAGGCAACTTGCCTTCTTCATGGATGCTTGGAACCTTCACCGCCTGAGAGCAGCAGGCAGCCAGTCTCCCCACCAGCTTTGGACATCATTCAGACACCTTCAGGATCCTGATCAGGTGTGTTAAAACAGCTGAGTGCATCATATCAGAAGCCATTATTTAAATGATACATTTAAAAGGCCTAAAATGATTTGGCGAGATTACAGAACTTAATATTTATACTGAGGAGAACTGATTTCATAGCTTCAGTTTAAAACTGCAACTGAAAATGTTTCAGTGAAACATCTGAAGATGCCAAAGCTTTTGTTTAAGTCTCCAGAAAGCCTACAAACTATTGAATAAGCTTAAAGCTGTGATGGTGTTTTATTTGTGTTCAGGTGGAGGCAGACTGTGGGACTGACTGGGATGGACCACACGGCTCTGATGACCTCGGAGGTGAAACGGACCGAGTTGAAGGAGCCCAAGTGCAGCTTGAAGGACACCTGAGCGAGAACATGGCCAGGTCACCTGACCCCGATGTTCCCTTCATGGATGCACTCCACATCTATGCAGCCGCACCACAGCAGCTGATGCAGCCACAGCAGAACTGGACGAGTTCACCAACGTTCACACACTGCTGGATGGAAAAGTGCACCAAACACTTCATGTTCAATCGTCTTTATTCACCAAACTTTAACATTTATAACATAAATAAAACTTCAGATTGAAATGTTTGTTCTCAGTTCTCCTGAACTGTTACCAACCTCACACACTTCCAGTTAATGAGGTAAAGCCTTAACATGGCTCACTGCTCCACAGCCTTCAATGAGCAGCATGAAACAGAGGAACAGACTAACTGCTACAACTTTGAAATGTTCAACTTAAAGACGCTCAGTTTCTCACATTATTCACATCAGATCATTCCAAAGCCAAAGTCTGTACTTCTAACAGACGCTTGGAGCTTTTCTCTGAATGTCTGCTAGCTTTGGCTCTTCAGAGGCAGTTTCAGCAGGTCCTGCAGGCTGAGGCTACAGGCGTGGTCATTTCAGGAGGAACTCCTGCATACAGGTGCTGGGGAGGTATACTCCAACCTGTCCACAGCTTCAGGAGGTGGTGCAGTTCCTGAGAGGAGCCCACAGAGACACAGTCAGAAGTATTTAAAGCTGCCAATAAGATGCTGAACAGCAGAACTTTCTCAAGTTTACCCAAAGATCAAAGAATCTCTGCTTCACCTGTAAAAAGAAACTGGTCTTTCTGCGGTAAAATAAAACAATGTTTCCATCATGTTACCGGGTAGATTTTCCACCATCACGTTTCATAAATATGGAGTCAGTGTGAAGAATCAGCAGCAGCTTTAGGAGATGTACATTGTTCAGGTCTGTTTCTCTGAGAGAACATTTACAATCTGAGCATTTTCAGTGTGGTCTCTCAGAAAGCCTGAGCTGCACGTCTCCTCCAGGCTGCTGTGCTCATCCTCACTATCTGGCATCGGCCTCATGATCCTTCTCAGGATGGTCTGAGAAGTAAAAACAGCCTCAGAGGCTGTAAACTGAAAGGGTTTATTAACAGAACAGAGCAGCACTTTTATAAAAGCACAGGCAGAAAAAGCAGGGGGAGAGAGGAGGAAACAAGCAGCAAAGTGCTGCTTTAAGTTAAATTAAGCTGTCGATAAAGCAGCATTCAAAAGCTACAGCACAAAAATGTCTGTGACAGTCTGTAGGAAACACGTGTCGCTGCATTATCTGACAGAGCAGCAAACAAGTTACAACAGGTTGACGATCTGCTCACAGAGCAAAGAAAGGAGCTGTGAAACTCCTGAGCACTCTCCTCAATAACTATGGAGGAGGAGAGTGCAGCTGTGAAAATGATCAAACCAAAAGCCTCTCCACTCCAGGAGGAAAACAAAGAGCTATTAAAGATAAGAAACTCACAGCTCTCCTAACGAGGCGGACTTAAACAAAAGAAGCTCTCTCAGAAACAGAGGCACTATGAAACCTTAACAGTTATCTATCAGCACACCTATAACGGCGGCGCAAAGATCCTCCAAGAGCAAAACACAAAATCACTCCACTAACGGAGGGCTATGAAACTAAAACAATTAACCAACGCAAAAGCTCCGCTAACGGAGATGATTAAAAGATTACAACAAAGATCACTCCAAAAAAACCAGAGGAAAAAAAACAGGCTATGAAACTGAGCGTAATAAAACTAAAGCTGTGGATAAAGAATAAATTACAACAAAGGATACGCTCGACTGCAGGCTGAAGGAAGCTGTGGCTGTGGAACAAAGAGGCGAGGGTGAGGCTCATGGTGGAAACAACACACTGGCACAAGACAAGGGAGACACAGACTATTAGAGCACAAGAGGAGCCAAGGAGAACAGCTGGAAACACTTTGGAATCAGGGAAGACAATCAGACGCAGACACAGGAGGAAGGGCAAGGTACCTGAAAGGAGAGGGACGTTAGTGATTTCAAAATAAAACAGGAAATGACGAGACAAGACATGAATCAAAACTTAAATCGTCACAGATTTCTTTTTTTTTTTTTTAATCAGAGGTTTAAAAATACTTTTGACAGTAAAATTGCACATTGGAAAACAACTTAGACCCCAAAAAGTGACCAAAGTCCGACTGTGTTTGAAGTACTTGAGGGAACTGAAAAAATGACATTAACATTAACTATCATGGCACAAGAAGCTCTGACAATGAACACATTTTCTTAAAGTCCATGTGTGTGAAATGTTGGGATAATCTGTGTTTATATTTGAGTCACCTTCAAATGAAGAGAAGTTACAACATGAACAAGGGAACCCAGAGAAGGATGCAAGATTTGGATAGCAAGCATTTCCCAGCTGGTTGGCTATTGTCATGCTTCCTGAGCGATTTACACAAGTCAAACAAATTCCCAACATCTGACACTGAAACACATGTTTGGTCCTGCAGTAAACCTGGAGATTAAGAGGGGTTTCCCCTTTTTTATCCTTTCAAAATAAAGAATGAGCAGATTTCTCACTCATTTTGGTCACAGGCCCATTATACGTGACTTACAGTTTATCATAGAGGGAGAAGGACAAGGAGAGGAGCCGTTCATCCCTGCACTCTGTGGGGCTACAGACCGGTGCGCAGCCGCAGCTTCTCTGCAGACTCAGACTGAGTCAAATGAAACGACTCCCCTGCTCCATGGAAATTTAACTATGGCTGCTGATTACGGCAGCCCTGACGTTTAATGTACTCATAAACAACTGTTGCTTTCATTCGCGTGACATATTTTTCCTTCACCCACACTGTATTCAAAATAACAAAAAAAAAACGTCACCATTTCTCCAAGGAAAGACAGCGCCAGTGCATTATGAAGCTCATTTATCCTCCTCTCTACGTCAGACAAATTCATGCTGCGTTCATTGAAAAAACGTTATTTCCACGTTGCAAATTTGAAAGTCCGGCCAAAATGCCATCCTGTCAACTTGGTGAAAACGGAAAACTCGTGCTACAACATTTCAAATGTGGGACTTTCAAAGTAATTACGCTTTGGAACTGTAAAAAGGTTTTAAGAAAATCACGGGACTATGGTGGGATACCGCCCAAACTTGCTTTAACCATGGCCCGAACAGGCTAACATCAGGCCTGTTTGAGTCACTGTAACAAATATATATTATATAACTGCAGGAACCATATATTCCTTTTATTTTTTCACGTAATTGGCTTGAGAGGCTGATGCTGATCCTGCACATGTTCTTCTCTCTCGTGTTGGTTCTCTGCAGCTGAAAGTGAGACTCTCAGATAACTTTGTGTCTGTTGACCTCTTCTGTTCCCTGTGTGTAGTTTTGTGTTCAGCGTCACACAGAGAGACCAAGGCTGCTTAGTTAGATGATATCATCACAAATTGCTCATTTTTAAACAGTTACATTATATTTTAGAAGTCAGAACACAGTGATAGATGTTGTTTCAGCATCTATAAAAAGCTGATTTGTGACTGATTCTCTCGCTTACGGCCATACCACCCTGAACACGCCCGATCTCGTCCGATCTCGGAAGCTAAGCAGGGTCGGGCCTGGTTAGTACTTGGATGGGAGACCGCCTGGGAGGAGGCGCTGCTGCTCACTCAACACGGACAGCTTCCTGACATACTTCACATCAGGAAGGAAATCACTCAAATAAATTCACTTTTCAATCTTTGTCAAAGACTGGAAATGAGCGCACACATAAACCTCATTTAGGTCACTCTGTCATATCATCTTCCAGCACTGCTCAGCTCACAGTATCTGAATCTGTCTGAATTCTTCTGGATACCAAACACACACAAATATTATTGTCTCACATTAGTCTGCAGACTGTTAACAGATCTTCCTGCAGTCTGCAGATTCATCCCATTTCCTTCCTTCCTAAGAATCCCTGCTGATATCCAAGGTGCTGATCCCAGATCTGCTCAGATGTCCCAGGTTCTCCTCTGCTTTTATCCTCACACACTGAACTGTCTCCTCATCTATGTGTTAACAACCAGAACCCACTGATGTGGGCTCAGAAATAAAGTTTCCAATGTTTTCCAAATACAAAAGAATAAATTACAGAGATTTACTGAGGCCAGATAGAAAAAGTGCACGTGCAGCCACTTTAAACTGTCAAACAGGCAACTTTATATCTAACAGCAAACACTGAGAGCTGCTCTGCAGAATAAATACTTTTACTGGTGGAAGTGTTAGTAAATGTTGCTGATGACACTTTGATTCTTTTGCCTGAGTGAGGTTTTAGATTCAGAACTTTTACTGGGAGTTGAATATTTCTCAGTGTGGCATCAGTGCTTGTAAAGGATCTACACCACTGTCACCTTTTATAAGTGAATTATAAGCTAAAGGCTTCCTGTTTGCCCCAGGTTAGGGCTAAGCTGATCCGGGTCAGGGGGTAAGTTGCACCGTCTGGGGGTGAACTGACCGTCAAACTGAATCTAAATCAAACCCATTAGAAATTTCAACCATAACTTACCTCTTTGAAAAACTGATTTAAAAGTCCATTATTGTTTTGTAAGTGGTCATATTCATTTTCTTCAGGATAACTTAACATTAAATCTGATTTTAAAAAAAATGTCATTAAAGTTGGAATCTTCCCTGAAACAGAAATGCTGAAGTGGAATGAATGAATAAATGTCCCCAAAACTTACCATCCTTCCACTTTCTTTAATTCATGGTTTCAGGGGGACTGGAGCCTATCTGTCACAGAAACTCCTCAACATTTGAATCCAATAACAAGTCTGAAACTAAATGAAAAACAGCAGACCCAAATGAACGTTGACATGATATAGGCTATGTCAAATCCAAAAGCAGTCCCTGTTTCTCTTTTTGGAACTTCTTCTTTCTCAGGACAAAAATAAATGTATGAGGATCAAAGCCAACAATGACCTGGGACATCTCAGCAGATCCAGGATCAGCAACATGGAGACTGAGAGCCAAGAACAAACAGAGGTCAACATAACAAACTGTTTAACAATGACAATGACGTAGAAGATATACAAAAAAATGCATGTGTATGTATGACTCTACTGTGAATTTACACCTTCTTTTCTATCATAAACAGGAGAGATATGTTAAAAAAAAAATCATGAAGTTATATTATGACAAAAAGGAAGTACCATGTGTGAGATGCTGCAGGGTCAAGAGACACTGTGTGCTGAGAGTCATCCTATCTATCTTATTTCAACTTCTGTCTAATCCTTGTTTGACTTAATGTCGCATAACCTTGTGTGGCCAGTGATCTCATAGGATGGATGGATGACTTCATTAATCCCTTTGGGAGGTTGCCTCTGGGAAATTGAAATCTCCATCTCACTCAGGCTCAGCACTGTTATATACAGAAATGTACAGAAAAAACAAAGTGGAAACTAAATAGCGATAGCATCATTGTTTTTGTTTTTTTTAACTCAGACAAATCTGTGTCAGCTTCTTGATATGTCATGCAGACTCCTTGCTGTGAGAATAAATGTTTGGTATTAATTGTCTCCAGCGACTCTGAGCCTCATTTTGAGAGAATTTTTATGACACCAACACAGACATTTGACATAGTTTCACAGCTTGAAGTTGAGCCTCGTGTCCTTTTAGTGTTGGAACAGCCTTAAGTTTCAGCTTTAGTCATGACAATCAAACAGCTGTCTGGAAAGTACAGGGAAAAACTCCAAACTTTTTTCAGACTGCGTTAAAAATTCTTTGGGAAAGATTAGCACAAAGATTAGAACCAAACACAATTTTTTTTTAAATATCACTGTAGCAAGAAGATGAAACGCATGAGAAATGTTGACATCTAACCTTTAATAAAATGCAGAACAATGAAATACAAACAAGTGTAAAGCTAGACTTTACATCAAACTGAAATGATATATTGCTTCTAAAGATGTTGTATGTTTACAAACATACCCACAGCTGGTGCACAGCTACTTTGTGAATTTTAACTTTAAACAAAACATATATGTTCAGTATAATAGAATAAAAAGTGTATCTACTTTAAAAAAAGATTGCATTTTCAATTCAATTCAGTTTTATTCATATAGCGCCAAATTAAAACAATGTCATCTTAAGGCACTGATATTGTTCCGTCTATCAACTCACAACTGATGCCATATTTATCTTGAACGGTGGGAGATCTGTCCATAGTTCCCAACTTTCCCAACAAATTATAAAGCATTTTCAATGATTCTTTAAACATGTGCTACCCACAGAACATTCAGAACAAAAGTCCTGACAAGAGAAGGTGGTAATCCAAAAAGAAGATTTTTAATCTGAACAAGGGAAATTCTTCTGATTGGTAGTTCCTGTTGCTGCTCCCAGGTGAATGTTTTCTTATCTGCCGTAAAATATATTGTTGATTTAAACCAATTATTTATCCGCAGTGTGAATACATTGGTGAGTCTTTAGGTGAGATAATTGAGTGAAAGCGGCTCCACACTGACCACAGCTATAGGGTTTCTCTCCTGTGTGAATACGTTGGTGTGTCTTTAGACTGGATAATCGAGCAAAACCTGCTCCTTAAGATCTTAAGATAGGAAGATGTTTTGAATGCTGCTCCACACTGACTACAGCTGTAAGATTTCTGTCCTGTGTGAATACATAGGTGTTTCTTAAGATTGGAAGATGTAGTGAAAGCTGCTCCACACTGACCACAGCTGTATGGTTTCTGTCCTGTGTGAATATGTTGGTGTTTCTTAAGATTGGAAGATGAAGTGAATGCTGCGCCACACTGACCAATGTTGTAAGGTTTCTCTCCTGTGTGAATACGTTGGTGAGTCTTAAAATGGGAAGATGTAGTGAATGCTGCGCCACACTGACCACAGTTGTAAGGTTTCTCTCCTGTGTGAATACGTTGGTGAGTCTTAAAATGGGAAGATGTAGTGAAAGCTGCCCCACACTGACCACAGCTATATGGTTTCTTTCCAGTGTGAAGCCTCTGATGACACCTCAGATGTGATGATCTTTTGAAAACTTTCCCACAGTGTTTACAGGAGTGACATCTGGAGCCCTCTTGGGCTATATGTTTCTGCAATGACAGAGAGGAAGAAGGATTAGATCCTTCTGAAGTTCACACAAAAGATTTCTCTAAGCTAACCAACATATTCTAACTGGACGTGTATAGACCGAGCCACAGGTCTCAATATCTCAGATCAAACGTGCTGAGATGCTGAGAGTGTGTTTATAAGTGCCCTCAGCTGTCAACACTGTGCTCTGATGTGTTCTGCACACGTTCAGGTTTTTAAGCAGTAAACTTGCTTTTTGCTCTTTCACTAATTATTTTTTGTCATGATGAAATTCTGAAAAGGAACTTGTGCTACAATATTTCTAAATGATAGAATGAAGCACAGTCTTGTCCAAGTTGTTCAGTTAAACACCATGTAGAGGTTGGACTGAAAAAGGTTGATGACCACTGGTTTAAACGAATAAAAGTAACAGTGGTGGTAATACATGACATTCTTGACACTATCCCTTTGTTCCAGCTTACAACCCAGAGGTCTGCAGCCATTGAGCTCAACAGCTATCAGGGAAACAGTTTTAACTCAACCTTTGTTTCTTTCTAAAACAACTCTTTACCCTGAGGTAGAGAGATCTACAAACCTGTCATCTAACCATTAAAGACCCAGAAGTATTACCACCACCAGGTTTAATTCATGTAATCCAGAGACTTTAAACACAAACAATGAATATAAGCTCCTGAACCTCTCAAATCTGAAGACTGAGAGCCAGAAAATGTCCCACAACAACAATCTGGCCACTGATTTTCTTCCAGCAGATCATTCAGCCTGCAGCACATTTTCAGTCTAAGCACATCTGTATCAGAGAGGGTAGATGAAACCAGAAAATACTTTGCTGACACTTTTTCCACATTTGAAGTAAAAGCAGAACAAGCGGACGATACACGGAGCCTCGACACTCGTCCTTCTGTCTTTAATGTCCTCCACACTGACCTGTAGCCCGGTGGAACCAGAGGATGAGGATGTCCTTAGTGGAGGTGTTTGGATCCTGGTTCTGCCGCTCCATTCTGGTCCTGGTCCTCCAACTGATGGACTCTGTCTGAAACTGTCAGTACATACAATAAGATCCAGCTGTGGCGTGCAGCATGTTAAATCACATCCACTTTTCTTCTTCTCTTGAAAACCTTTCTGGACAGTTTTTAACCATCTAGTCACATTTAATTAAACTTATTACCATGGTTTTTATTTCAATGGTCACAGTTCAAAATATTTGGAGCTTTTTAATCAAATTCAGAAAAAAATGTATAATATAATATATGTATAATATACTCTGTAGAATGACACCCACAGTGTGCAATAGCCCATGAATCTCATCTGAGTCAGTGTAACATGATCAACTTAAATCTTTTTACTACATTAAGACAATGATACTGTTTGAGGAAAGGGTCCCAATATCATCCCAAAGACTGAAGTTCAGATTTTCTCCATTTCTAAATTTGTTCTCATTTCCAGAAGCTGTCATGGATCCAGAAAAGTAACAGAGTAATCTCAAATTTGTCACAGGTTAACATCTGAAGCCCACGGTTCAGCACTCAGGGAGCTTCAGTCTGGACTGAGGCTTGAAACTGAGAAGATGTGATGTTTCAGTGGGGGAATGATCTAGTTCTGTGTGGCTAACAGCACGTCAGCAGGAGCTGTCTGACTGATCTGAGACACTCTGAAGAACAACATGAAGTGGACCATTCTGAGGCTGTCATTTAAATATAAAGGAGTGTTTTTCTGGCATCAGAAGTGCTCGTCCAGTGATTCATTCCAGAAAGCTGCTTTAGTGAAACCCAAAGGTTGAGATGAAGGAAACTCACAGACCCTTAAAACTCTGAAATGTTTTTCAACCCAAATAACCTACAGTCTCCTTTATTTTATTCTGAAATTATCTTACCTGGTAAACTTATGTGTCCAGTTGAAGAGTAAAAAGTGAAGATCAGATTGGTCAGATCAGAGTATCAGCTCCTAAAAGTTGCACAGATCATCCTAATAAAGATCATTTTAGCTCCATTTTAACTCCAGATGTTGGCAGGTGGACTTTATGAGTAAAGACATGTACAACCTTTTTATCATGCGGTCAGTCCTTGTTGATATGTGGATAAAAGAAAATATTGGATATGTAAAGGAAACTGAAAAATGAAGCTTTCATGAGACACTTTTGAAGAGGACAGTCAGACTGTCTTTTAATGGGCTTCTGAGTGTAAATCTGAGAAATCAGACACTGATACTGAACTGTATATTTCTACTGCTCCTGTGATACTTTCCTGGATCACTGACAAATCTATATTATAATGCTATGACTCCTCTTCAAACAACATAAACTCTAAATGTAATTGAAGCATTTATATTGACCATAATTAAATCCCATTTTAAGATTTTAAACACTAAAACACATTAAACACATCATATCAAATGTTTTCACTCCACAGTTTTATCAAAAAGCCAAATGATACCCAGATAAGCCCGGAAAGAACAATTCTAAATTTTACATTGATCATCAATTTTTTTAAATTTTTTAAAACTACAGAAAAAAGTTTAGAAAACTGCAGCTTTAGTGGAAAATGTGTTTAACACACAGGTAGAAGGATAAAGCTCCATTTTATTTGTCCATCTGACCGGCTTATTGAAATTTATAGTTGATGTGTTTCTGGTTTCTGCTTTGAGTACAACGGTTAGCAGAGCATTAGCATTAGCATTAGGAGGACATGCTAACTGTGAATAGCAGCCAGGTTATTTGAACTTTTTTACTCTTTAGTACATGTTCTGACTGCCCGTGTCCAGGTGCAGGAATCAAACCAATGACACAAAGCACTTTGAAGACATTTCTGCAAATGTTTGACCGCTACATGTATTCTTTTCTGGACTCACCTGCATGCAGCTTCCTGTAGTGATGTTCTGAAATGTGCTGAGGCTTCGAAGCGTGTGTGGAGTAATGGAGGAGACGGCTTACTTCATTTAGGGGAGGAGCCGAAAATGATGACGTCGACAACCTCACTACCCGTCCCAACCACGTGACTGTTCCGTAAATGCTTCAGATTTTGTCAGATTTATATGCCAAGCGTAGAAACCCCTCAGTCTCCATTTAAAATGTGTTTTTTTTTATGGAGAGTTGCAGTCAGTTCACTTTTTGAGTTTTGATAGTTTGGATACTCGAGTTTGGATAGCATTAATGTAATTTGGAGATAGTTTGGGGAGTTAAGTGAGAGAGAGATAGTTTTGAGATTAGGGAGAGTGAGGAGAGAAGGATAGGTAAGAGGATGGAGCCAGCTAGGAAGAGGAAGATTTCCCCCGTGTGAGAATATTTTGATTTGATATGTCCTGTTAAGGTAAAGCTTAATCTAACATATTTCAGATGCATTAGGTTTGCTGATCAAGAACTGTATTTTTCACTGTTTCTTAATGTATTCATAGGTGAGGTGTTTACTGTGTTCTAAGGAGTTGGGGTACAATAAGAACACCTCATGCATGCTAAGGCCTTAACTTTCTTTGAGTAAAGTGACAGAAAAACACACACAACCTGCCATATCATATGATTCTACCTTTCTGTGAGAATTTACACACAGAATACGTTAAAAACTATTTCATCATACACATATGTGATAAGGGGATGAGAAATGGGTGGCGGTGAGCTCTCAGTGTCTGTGAGAGAGAGAGAGAAGGGGGGGGGGGTTGGAGACAATAAAGCAGCAGGGGGTCTCTCAAACCTGGTGTAGTAGGTGTTGAGATCGTCAGCTAGTCTGGGGGAGGGGGCGACACAGGGCTTCTACCAACCAGGGTCGTTGGTGCCTGAATCACGCTCCAGTCTGGCTCTATAGTCCTCTTTAGCATTTTTGATGGCTTCTTGAGGCCCTGTCTGGCCAGCCTGAATGTGTCCATGTCACCCTCTCTGTACGCCTGCTCTTTCCGGCGCCTGAGCTCTCTGAGCTGCTTGGAGAACCAGGGCTTTTGGTTATTGTGCCTTGTGATGGTTTTGGTTGGGAGGCAGACCTGCTCACAGAAGCTGATGCAGGAACATACAGTGTCAGAAAAGCTGCCGTTGTCATCCTCAGGGCCCCTCAGTGACTCCCAGTCAGTAGACTCCATGCAGTCCTGAAGCATGTCCCTTGCCTCTGGAGTCCACCTCCTTACTGTAGTCCTGGATGGTTTGGCCCTTCTCAGTTGCTGCCTGTATGTGGGGACCATCTGTATGATGCAGTGGTCGGAGTGTCCAAGGGCAGCGTGGGGGATGGAGCGGTATGAGGGTTTTATGGTGGAGTAGAAGTGGTCCAGTGTGTTGCTGTCCTGCATGGCGCATGTCACCAGCTGTTTGGAGCTCGTCAGTTCCTGGGAGAGGTTACATGAGTTGAAATCTCTCATCACAAGAACTACAGAGTTTGGCTGAGAGGTGGAGAAAGGAGCTGCTGAATCCTTGTTGAACGTGTTCACAGATGTACTTAGTTCACTTTTCTGATCATGTTAAGACCAGATGTGAACAGCTCCAGGGCACCGTTGGAACCACTGTGTGTCATTCATTACTGTAAAAACTGTGCATCATCCTTTCCTCTTTCTTTATTCCAAGATCTTCTTCTCCACTTCAGCTTTTGGCTAAATCTAAACACAGCTCACATGTCTTTGGACATTAATAACATAGATCACAGTGACATATGCAACACTTCAGATAAGCAGCTGCCCCAGTATAATTACAGATGGTTAAAATCCTTGTTATTTTATAATATTCTTTCATGAACTGTGAGAAGCATTACACAGAGGGTTCATCTCCAAAGCAGGAGTTTTGGTCTGTCTGCAGCCTTTTTATTTTAATGTCAATGACCAGTTCAGCAGGTGTGTCCCTCAGAGGAGCTGGAGGCAGCTGTTCAGGGCTACTTTTTTAGAAGAAGGTTTACTGATTGGAAAGGGGGCTCCTCACGGTGACACTTTGTGGGTAAGAGCCTGAATAAGGGCAACTTCTTCTTCTTCTTGGTTCTTGAAGACGTTTCATCTCTCATCTGAAAGGATTATTCAGCTTTAAACTAGTTGGTGGGAGTATGGACTTCTAAGCATCAGAGTGGTCTTTTACACCAACACGTTGTGCTACATTCAGTTCTTCACTGGCGAGGTTTCAATCTGAAGTTCCCTTAGATCAAATATGTCCACAAACACACAGATGCAAACAAAAACGTATTCAGACAGAAATATTAACCACTGTAATGAGGTGTAGACTTATTTACTGACCTCCTTGCTTTGTTCACAGAATGTTTCAAGAGTTTTTTTCTCTCTCATGATCTAACTTTTCTCAGTCTGTGATATTGGCTTTTTTAGCGTGAGGTAAAAAGGATCCACAGGAGTCTGGAGGATGGACACAAATACAGGGAAATGAGAGGTATGCCTGACTGCACTGGGATGTTGTTTCCTCACCTGTGAGTCACTTTGGATCAAAGCATCTGCTAAATGACTAAATGGAAGTGACATGAATGTCCATGATGACTGTACAGAAACATTCAACAGAACTGTGTATATGAGCTATCTTTGTAGAAACTGGATGTTTCAGGCTGTTAGTCTCAGTTGTTTCCAGATATTTGCCACATAGCTCGCTGTGAAAGCTGCCTTCAACTTAACATGTAGAGATATAAAACTGTGGAGCTGATGGATCTAAAAGTGACATGAAATCCCTTAAAGATGATTGTTATTTCAGTGTCAGGGGAAGGAAATCATATCACTATCAGCACATAATGAATGTCCTTGTGTAAATGCTTTGAGAAACGTGTTGAGCATCATGCCCTCACTGTGCATGTGTTCTGTTTCTGAGCTGTAATGTGGTACAAAGACTTCACGTGAATTTAGGAAGTTTTCCTGCTCCTGCCTCAGTCTCAGTGCACTCTGGATTCATCCTCTGGGAAGCAAAAACATCCACAGGAAACTGATGAACATCTGTCCAACAAAATCAGCGTCCTGATAAGCTGCTGCTAGAAGGACAAAATCCTGACCTGAGATCAGTCCAAGATCTGTCTTTTAAAATGGAATAAAGTGAAATGATGAGGTGAAATCTGCTGAAAGCTGTGAAACAACAAGTGCTGCTGGAAGTGTTTTCATGAAGAGCTCATTAAACTTTTTAAAGGAGGAATGGACTTTATTCCAGCAGCAGCTCAAAGCAGGAGATTCATATTTATCTGGACATTTGAATGAAAACATTCAGTATTAAATAAATGTCTTTAAAATGTCTTGCTTTTATTTATGGTGAATTGAAGTTTCATTTGGATCATTTTCCAGAATAAATCTTTGAAATGTTCACAGTTTTTATCTTTGAACCTTCAGAAAACTTCTCTTAATAATAAGAAAAAGTTGAATAAAAGTTGAAATAAATGAAGACAGCAGAGAGGAAGAAACTCCCTCAGCTCAGTATGTTTGTGACTCTGTCTGAGATGGAGGTGAAATATGTGAACCTGGGCTGTGGTTTACTGCTCTCTCACAGCCGTTCTGTTTATTCACAGCTGAGAAATCATCTTTCTGAGGATGACCATAACCTTTATAAACATCACCACTATCTTTATTAATATCCAGAATCACTGTGAATGTTTCTGCTTCTTTCTTCTGGTACCAGTATATCCAGTTTTCATCACACTGGTCAGTTCCACAGCTGAAGGAGACACTTTGACCAACTCTCCTGGTCAGTGTTAACTGGTCCTGGATCAGCTGTGCTGCCATGGCAACCAGCGCTGGAGAGACTCAAACAGACAGATGAAGGTCAGTGTGACAGTGTGTGTTCCAGGTGGAGTTTGCTGGCTCCTGATTGGCTGGAAACACTCACCTGAACACAGACAGCACAGAGCAGCAGCTGGGAGGAAAAGCATTTTGTGCAGTGGTGTTTCCTCTGGTGAACCTGGGGAGAAGTGGTGCTCTGATGCAGCTGAGGCCAAACAAGGACGAGCTGTGAGATCAGACCAGGGCCACGTGCTTTCTAACAGCTCCTCAGAGCTCCCATCAGCCCCTGCGGCCCACAGATAAGACCGCTGCTGCTGACTGACAGCTCAGCTGAAGCTGCTGTGTGGTTTCATGGTCTTGATTTGAATCTGACAGCAGATGATTAAAATCGGGGTCACATGATGCAGAACGACTAAAAAACATTCATGTTCCCACAAACACATTCAGCTTGGTGGTGAATTTAGTAACACACACTGTTATCTGTTGTTTAACAGCTGGGATGAAAATGCACAACTACAAATCCACACAGCTCCTCAACTCTGATCCAACTCTTCAATGTGTTTGACTTCATTCAATAATGGAGCTGAATTTCTGCTGACTTTCATTCTTTTCCCACTCTGTCTTCTGACATGATGGATTTAGTTTGTCATGTTGTTCTTCATCATGTTTCCATCATGCAAACAAAGTCCTGTCAGTGTTCAGCTCTCAAACAGTTCACCTTCAGTTCCACTGACACACTGATGCCTGTGAATTCATCTCAAACTGACATTTTTATCAGTGCTGCAGTCTGTCCTTCACTCACATGGGTTGTTCTGGATCACATGGCTGGAACATGAGATTTCCTCTGACCCACAAACACAACTACACTGCTGTCACTGTGCTGCTTATTGGGCTGTGAATGTTGTCAGAACAGCTTTTCAACAACAAGCTGAAGATGTGGCTGTTGTGCTGCTTTTGATTCACAGTCAGTGTAGACAATATGGAAAGTAGAGCTCAGGAGGTGCAGCTGAAGCTTTTGCTTCTTTCATCATTACTTATAGAGATGACACTGAAATGCTTTTGTATTCAGAGCTTTTATTGATTGTTTAAGGGTGACAGCTTCATGACACTTTCTCCAGTCTGACCCTCACTTGGAACACAATCAAACATACTGGGACATGTGGGAAAGGATCACAGTGTTCATACTGTACATATCTGAGAACATCCACAGGAAGACACTTTATCATTTACAAGCTGATTCTGTCATTTTAACATCTTTCAAAGTCAGATTTTTACTAGAAATGATGTGATACACTGTATGTTGACACGTAAAAAATAATCCCATTCTGCTTGTAAGCAGCTCTGAATAGAAACAACCATAACTACACTGTTATTACTGTATTATGTTGATGCATGAAAACAGCTGAATGATTGTGCTGGAAACACTGAGAACAGCCTGAAGATGTGGCTGTTGTGTTACTTTTGCTTCACAGTCAGTGTAGACAACATACAAAGCAGCTTCAAAGATACTTCCAGGTGAGGCGTGCAGAAAGCAGCTGTGAGCACCGTAACATACAATAAATACATTATTACTGACCTGGACACTGATACATTCAGATTCAGTTATCACATATATATAAAGGATCTGCAGGTCACTGCTTCTGTTTTCATTCACATTTCACACAGCATTCATACAATCCATGTTTCCCACCATTGCCTGGGCTCTATGAACATGTGCTGCATATTATTTACAGTTAAGATCATAAAGCTGAAAAAGAGAGCAGAACAGCACACGTGATGACTGGTGACTGAGAACAGAGCACCATCGCTGCTGACATCACAAGAAGTGATGTCAGCACTGATTATGACCTCACAGTTCTGCATGACATCACAATGGAAACATGTCATCAAAGGACATGACATCACTGTAGTTTATAAAAGCCTGAAAGACAAACCGCCTGAAAAACAACACTTACTTAAAAAGTCCTTTTTGAGTCAAACCAAAATATCCTCTCCTGCACTTCTGTGGGGTGACAGAGTAGATGAAGAGATTCTGGAGAATGAGTCTGAGGGTTTCTACATATTTCCCTTTGAAAGTGGCAAAGAGGAAAGTTCTGAGGAAGCCGCCAACAGGCCAGAAGATGCAGAATCATCCCCAGGCCTCTGCAGCTCAACACAGCAAGAGGAAGTTTACAGACTCAGGAACCTCTCCCACTCCCTCTGTGGGCTGCACTCAGAGGGAATGGACTCCCTCCGAGGCCTCTGCTGCCACCAATTATGGCTCAGAGAGGTTTAAGGGGAATTTCTGCTTCCAGAGTAAAAGGAAAGTTTAAAGTAAAGGTTTAATTCGGTTTAATTCGGCTGCCTTTTGTTCTGTTCTATGTCAGATGATCCCACACTGCTTCAATAATGTTGAGGTCCGGCTCTGGGGAGGATTCATCCCTCCATAAGACCTGTTGCCACTGATTTTCAGTCCACTTCTTGTGTCATTTGGCATAGCTCAGCCTTTTCTCCCTGTTTCCCTTCCTTAAGAATGGCTTCTTGACAGCCACCCTTCCATGGAGACCATTTCTGATGAGGCTTCATTGAACAGTAGATGGATCAGCTGAAGGTCCAGATGCATCTCTCAGGTCCTGTGTCAGGTCTTTGCTGGATTTTTTCCTCTTTCTTAAGGACATCACTTTCAGATACTGTTCATCTGCTGTAGATAGTTATTTAGGCCTGACACTTCTTCTTCTGTCCTCCACTTGTCCAGTTTCCTCAAATGTTTTAAGGACACACTGCACACCATGCTGAGATATGCCAAGTTTTAAGCTCATAGCTCTTTGGGAATCACCTTGTTGCTGTAAAATACTATTTTCTGTCTGTCAAACTGTGTTATCTTTGGTGTTTTTCATGGATGCAACTAAAGAAATGGGAACAAATGATGTGTCTTTGTGACAGGCCGCTAGCAACAAAGTGCCTAAAGATCCAATTTAAAGTGGCTTATTTGCTAAGTTGTCTGTTATGTGTCGACACAACACTGGTTCATTCCTTGAGTTAGGAGCCTTTTTTCTGCTTGAATGATTCATAGGTCAGAGTTAAGTGGCTT
Source organism: Leuresthes tenuis (assembly GCF_036924035.1). NCBI lineage: Eukaryota > Metazoa > Chordata > Actinopteri > Atheriniformes > Atherinopsidae > Leuresthes > Leuresthes tenuis. Next base: position 7,508,854 of record NW_027325355.1, on the reverse strand, counting down.
AACATAGAAAAAACACATTCCTCTGAAAATGCTCAGGTACAAGGACTGGACTGAAAAAGAGAGAAAAAGCAGAAAACGTCCAAAGAAAAATTCTGAGAGACCTTCAGAAAGCTGGAGAACTATTGATCAGGACCACTTTAAAGAAGACAGGACAGTCAGAAAGAAATGAGGCTGGATCAGGAGTTTGTAATGAAACTAATTCCCACTGTTTTGCCTTTTAATGCGATGCGATACAACCCTTATTAAACAAGTTTAATGACATGTAGCTAAATGCTGATTTTTGCTCTAAAATACTCCTGAATACTAAATACTCTGAGCAGTGTTGTGCAAGTTCAAACTTAGACTTGTTCAAGGTTGAGTTCAGTCTTGTTTCCCTCTTTTATGTCACGTTTTAGTTTTGATTCATATCATTTCCTGTTTTATTTTGAAATACTAACTGCTCCTCTCCTTTCAGGTACCTCGTTTCCTCCTGTGTCTGCGTCTGATTGTCTTCCCTGATTCCAAAGTGTTTCCAGCTGTTCTCCTTGGCTCCTCTTGTGCTCTAATAGTCTGCGTCTCCCTTGTCTTGTGCCAGTGTGTTGTAACTCGTCACGTTCCTCACTATAGCGCCCTTGTCCCACAGTCTTGTATCCTTGAGCCTGCAGTTGAGCGATTCTCCTTCAGAGCTATCTTCATTTGTAATTTATTCCGTAGCTTTAGTTTAGTTCACGGTAAGTTTTCATAGCCTGTTTTGTTCCTCCGTTAAGGAGTGTTTTTTGTTCTTGTTAATTGTTTCATAGACACCTCAGTTAGAGGAGCGTTGCGTTCGTTATTTGGTTTAAGTTTCATAGTTCCTCCGCTATTGGAGTGATTTTGTGTTTTGTCTTTAGAGAGCTTTGCGCCGCCGTTAAAGGTCAGCCTAGAGTTAATCGTTAAGTTTGATAGTGCCTCCCTTCGTGCAGAGTTTTATGTGCTCTAGTGATTGTGTCCTATTTATCAGGTGAGCGTTTTTTGTTTAAGTCCGCCTCATTAGCAGAGCGTAAAAGTTTATTTTGTAATCGTTCATAGCCTGTTCTGTTTTCCTCCTGGAGTGGAGAGTTTTGATTTGATCCTTTTCATAGCTGCACCATCCTCATATATAGCTATTGAGGAGAGTGTTTAGGATTTTCACAGCCCCTTGTTTTGGAGATCCTCGACCTGTTTTTTGTTAATAAACACTCTTGCCTTGAAGTCGACCCTGCATCTGTGTCCTGTGGTCCGTGACATTTTATAGCTGGCATCTGTTTTAGGACGCCACTTTCTGTCAGTTTGTGTTGTGCTGGCTGATGTGGGAGTGTTGCTGTGTGCTTCCAAACATATCTATAACTACACATGTCTGGAACTATCCAAATGCATTTGTATATATGGTGTTTCTGCCCGTGTCTGGTGCAGAAATCATTGCACAGTCTGTGGCTTTCACCTGAGTGAGCATCAGTCTTATGGGGAAAAATAAGAAAAATAAGGCCACAAAACTATGAACCAAAACAGATAATCAGACACAATAAACTGATAACGAGTAGGACCAAAACAAACACATAAAAACAGCCAGAGACAAAGTCATGAATCAGAACAGAGACAAAGCAGCCGTCTGGTATTGAGTCCAAGCAGGCTGAGGGGAAGAAGGCAGACTGGTCAGCCGGTGCCTGCAAATGCACAATCTGTCCCAGGTGCAACCGAACCACCATCTCTGCACCACTTTAAGAAGAGATTATTTTCATCTGGAGGATGCTGAATGTAAAGTGAATTAACTTTATGATAAATGACATCAGTTAATAATGTGGCTTAAGCAGAGCTTGGATGATAAGAATGGTTTTATGAACCTCTGATTAATAAGTTGTATCTAAATGAGCAATAACTGTCTGATCTAAAATGCACTCAGATAAAGATCAAGTCCATGCATTCATTCAAGATGTGTTTATACCACATTAAAAAGGATCATGAACTAAACGTTTCCAATAAGCTGAGCCGTCATTTCACCTTCCTCAGGTCAAAATTGACAGAAAATACAAACTCCATGCACAAACACTGCTTTAGATTGATTTCAGAGGTGAAACTGCTGCAGCTGCTGGTCAGAAAGAAGCAACCTGAACCTGAGTCAGCTTCAAAGTAGGTTTCACTCTCCACGTTAAACTTCTAGAAAGACATAGCAGTGTAGAAGTTTGCATTTTGGGGATTTTATGTTACTTTTGGCTTGTTTTTTTAACCTGTTAGTATTAATGTATCTGTATGTGTGATACTGTTTTTTTTAAAGTGAGTGAAATTTCTCTATTTGGTGCAGCTAACATGAACACATGACAGATCGGCAGTAAAACTCCTTTTACAACATTAAATAAGAGGCGTCTGTGAGGTGAATATGGAGCTCCTGGCTGCATCAGGCAGGTCTTTGTCTCCTCTGTGAGGTAGTTTAGAGTTTTTCTGTGTGAAAGCAGCTGAAACTCTAAATGATGAAGATGTTTGATGTGTCTCACCTGCAGGAATCCTGAGCAGCATGAAGACGTTCAGCAGGACAAAGACGGTCAGAGTACGCTTCGTCATGGTTCACCTGGAGACAAACAGACAGATGTTAACATGTGGCATCAGAGCAGCAGCTAAATCAGCAGGATGATCAGCTGTCATTTCACATCTTTATGGTCCCACCAGAGGACAACAAAGCGTGAACCGTCTGTACTTAAACTGTAATCTGATCTTAAAGACTCTTTGTATTTCTTAGTTCCACATTTTAACCTAATCAGTGTAAAATTAAAACATTTTAACAGCCTTAAAACATATTTAAAGTGGCTAATTGTTAGTTGTGCCAAAGCTATGGTACCTGGTTCTGGTTGTGGGTCCTGGTCCTGGCTGTGGCTCTGTGGTTGGGTGCTTTCAGCTCTCAGTCTGGTGTGTTTGAAGGTTTCTGCCCAGTTTTCCCTCCTCGTGCCTGATCTGAGCTCTCAGCTGCTGTTTTTTCACAGCAGGACGACACTCGACTTCATGAGGCTGCTAAAACAACAGCTTCATTGTTTTAGTGATGTTTCCAGTCCAGTTGGTCGCGGGACAGACATCAGACCGCTCAGAAAAACACAACCGCTGTGAGAGGAAGATTTTCACCTTTGCAACATTTTGCTTTCAACCTCTTAAAAACTAATGTGTTGAATGTTTGCAGCAGGAAAACCAAGAATATTGTCAACTCTTAAATATCTAAATAACATCAGTGATTAAACATCAGTGTCTGGATCATCACACGTGCGCGACCTTCCAGCTGTTTTTCAGCTTCCAGGAAGTCTGGTCTGTGATGGATCCTGATAGAAAAGCATGACTCAGTTATTTCAGAATAAAACTCCCTGCAGAAACAAGTTTTGTTGTAACGGAGAGGTGGAAGATTTACACATTTAATGGGGTAAATAAGTCCAGTCAGATATCAATATATGATCCAAATCTTCAACAATCAAACCAACAACAATGTAGTAACATCTCTGTGAAACATCAGCATCAGATTCATTGAATCGCTTTAAGGAAGCACGGCTGCTTTTAGGTTGAAGTTCAGCTTTATTATTGAGAATAATTAACAGAGAAGACAGACAGGAAACAGAACAGATAGAAGGAAAACAATATTTAGAGTAGATAACACCATATTAACACAAACACTCAGTTCTGCTGCTTTCTTTGTATGATCCATGTTTTTTTAAAGCTTTTGCAACACAAACTAAAACACATTTGAAAAGAAAGACACATCTGCCTTTCCTAACAATTTGACCCAATTTTCTGAGGTCTTAGTAAGATGTATGAGACAGGCTTTGGTCAAACTCTCTGCTGGTGTCATCACAGAGTCATCACGCCTATGACAAGTGAACCAGGGGCAGGAAGAAAGTTTTCGAACAGAACTCGACTGTCTCTGACAGAACTGAGTAATTCTATCAGTTTAAACCAGAGTCCCTAAACATTGGAGCAGAATCAGTGAAGATCTGACAGCAGGTTGGAAATTCATCTTGGCTGATTGCAGCTCAGTGATTCCTCTCTGATATCACAGTTTGTCACATGTGCAGCAAACTAACTGCAGCTGACATCAACTGAATGGTCTCAGTTGAAGTGAGCTGCAGAGAAACACAACATACTGATATTCAGTGTGAAGCTTTGACTGGAAACACACAGAAAAACAACATCCTGGAAGAATGGCAGCTTCCATCTTTAAAGGACTGGAAGAGGAAGAAGTTTCCAAGGAATCATTCAGAAGAGTTTCAAACAGAAACTGACTGAATCCATGAATCTGAAAAGGTGTTTCTGAGTGAAAGAGACAGACATGTACAGACTGAACTATCTGTTCAACAGTGATTCTCTGACAGGAGGAAACTCTTTAAACTCAACACAGAGACACTGAGGAACCAGGTGACCAGACTGTAAATCCAGGATGCAGAGGTTCTTCAGTGAATGTGGTGTTGAAGGTGTGGAGGTGGATCAGTGTGTCAGAGGAGACTCTGTAGAAGGACAGAGTGCCAGCAGGACGGTCCACATACACTGCTGCTCTGTGAGAGACAGAGGAGGCGGAGGAGGAGGAGGAGGAGGAGGAGGAGGAGGAGGAGGAGGAGGAGGAGGAGGAGGAGGAGGAGGAGGAGGAGGAGGAGGAGGAGGAGGAGGAGGAGGAGGAGGAGATGGTTGTTCCTTTCTTATTGTGTCTGACAGAGTAACCTCCAACAGAGCACCTCAGACTCCAGGACTGATCATTCTGTCCAAACACACAGTCACTGCCTCCTCTCCTGCTGATTCCTCTGTAACTCACTGATATTTCAACTCTTCCTCTCCACTCGACCTCCCAGTAACAGCGACCAGTCAGAACATTTCTACACAGCAGCTGAGGATACCAGCCATCAAATCTGTCTGGATGGTCAGGATATGACTGAACCTCCTCCACATATGTCACCTTCCTGTTGTTGTCAGACAGTTTGAGGTATCTGTTCACTGTGTTTGTGTCGATTGTGAGTTGACAGGAATCTGATGGAGAGAACAAACACAATCCAGCTGCAGTTATTGATCTATCATCTGTTCACTTTGATCAATGAGTGATGTGACAGTGTGAAGATGGTTGGATGTCATGAATCAGATGAAGAACACACTTACACTTCCTCAGACCTGGTGTCAACCATCGTTCTCCAGCAGGCTCCACCCTGAAAGGAGGAGGGGGGTCAGAGCAGTACAGTCTCTTTCAGCATGCAAATATTCATCATGTGTATATCGATATCTCATGAAGGCTGTACTGACTGGCAACACAAGATGCCCTCATATGTGTGCATCTATTTGCATTCATTGTGAGTCAGCATATGTAAAGACTGGGAGTTTCAGATCATGTGTGGTCTGTGTGCCCAACCCAAGGCCGTGGGTGTCAGTCATCACATTCTGCCATATGTTAGCTCAGGGTTGGCAACAACTAGGCTGCATATTGTCACCCAAGTATGGCAGTATGGGCTACGTCAGAAGTGGTTCTAATTCAGTCGAAGTAGCTGATCAAACTAGAAAACCTAATTCCCAAGAAGAAAATGGCGAGAGCACTTCTTCAAGAATGACTTTAATCTCTGTGAATTATTTTGTATATTTCATCAAATCAGGGAAGATGCTGATCAGTCAAACGAGTCTCTTGGTTTTCCAGTTTCCATCCACACTAAAATATAAATCTAAAAGAATAATGAATAATGGAAATTTGGCTGATGTGTTTGGCTACTGCAGATGTCTCCATACCTGAGAGTTTCCAGTTTCCAGTGTGGATCCTTCTGTGCAGCCATCAGCAGCTTCACTCCTGAGTCTCCTGGATGGTTGTAGCTCAGGTCCAGCTCTCTCAGATGGGAGGGGTTGGAGGTCACAGCTGAGATCAGAGAAGCACAGCCTTCCTCTGTGATCAGACAGCCTGACAGGCTGCAGACACACAAAGATTAAAGATTGGCTCTGTTGAGACCCTGAAACACCTCACAAACATCAAGAACAAGGAGCTAAGGTTTCTGCTCAAAGAATCTGCTCAAGAGTAATGGAAAGCTTCAGGTATCAGGCTGTTAAAGGGTTGCTGTGGAATGGGCTGAAGAGAGACTCGGGCTGACCTATAATAACAGAACTGGTTTCGCAAAAACAAAAATACAGAAAACCTCCAAGATGTGTGCTTTTGTAATTATATATTCCAAATGCTCAAGAGTTGCATAAAATGATTTATTCTGACCTGAGAGTTTCCAGTATACAATGTGAACACTTCAGTCCGCCACACAGGCGCTTCACTCCTGAATCCTGCAGGTTGTTGTTACTCAGTTCTAGTTCTGTCAGACTGGAGAACTGGGAGCTAAGAACCGAGGACAGAGCTGCACAGCTTCTCTCTGAGAGGTTACAGAAGTTCAGCCTAAAGGTTCAACAAAGAAAAGCAGAAATAACATTTGTACAACTGAAATGTCAAGACCTTACCCATGAGCGGGGGAGTTTGCGTGCCCCAATGAGTCTGGGAGCAATGTTGCCCGGGGCTTTAAGCCATCCAAGGCAGATACTAGATGAGGGACCAGAACAGCTCAAATTACCTTCATGATGGAAAATAAATTTGGACGACATCCCTTGCCCGGATGCGGGTCACCGGGCAGTGAGCGTCTGGTGGTCGGGCACCGCCCGAACACACGACATGGGTCGCGGAACAGTGGACCAGCTCTACACCTTCAGCAGAGTCCTGGGGGGTGCATGGGAGTTCGCCCAACCAGTCTACATGTGTTTTGTGGACTTGGAGGAGGCGTTCGACCGTGTCCCTCGGGGAGTCCTGTGGGGGGTGCTCTGATAGTATGGAGTGCTGGAAATTCTAATGAAATCACTTCAGTTTCTGACATCATGGTCTCTCCTGATGGTCACATTGTTTCTGCTGACTCATCCTCTCAGTATGTTTCAGGGCAGCCAAACATCCAGATCCTTTCTCAGACCCATTGGTCCATCTGAATGCTGCACAGCCAGCCAGGGGAAGACATTCATCTAGAAACGTTAGACTGGAAACACTCCCCTCATTCCACCCTCCACACTGAACATTAAAGGCTCAGAATAAGATCAGAGGAGAATCTATAGTCATTGGAAGTATATTAGCTGCCAGGTGTTGTGGTTTTATTGATCAGAATCACTCATTTATTTCAGTCTAATCACTTTTCAGGAATCTGAAACAGACTGAAAAGCCTCCAGCCTCTTCCTCTCCTTCCCCCAGTGTCCCTCTCTTCCTGTTTCTCTGGAATTCCTTGGATAGTGTTTATTGTATTGTCCCTCACCTTGTTTTCTTGTTCTTCATCCCAGCCAGAGATGGTATGAAGAACAACCAAACACAGCTCCAGTTCAACTTTTAACACAATGACATCAGCCACTGGGACACACAAACACAGTCAGATGCAGAGCTATCTGGCCTTAAGACGAGCATCAGCTGTGGAGGAACACCTGAGCACAGAGACTGAACAGCAACACAGAACCACGTTAACAGAGGACACACTCAGTGCACACACACTGGCCACTGAGACGGGCCTCTATCAGAGATCATGGCTCCCTGTGGAGCAGAGAGGATGTACACAGTCCAACAGCAACACTGTGGAGACACAGCTACACTTTCTAACACAATGTGACTCATTCTAACAGCTGCCTGAAAAGGATCTGAAGAAATGTCCCTTCATATACCCACAGTTCTCCTTCTGCCCAGCACGGACAAACTGCCCGTTCTATTAGGAGAAATGAAGCAGAGCTGGACCAGGCTTTGTCTCTGCTGTGGATGGCTTCAGAGAGCTGAGTGGAGAACCAAGGACTGGATCTGGTTCTGATTCTGATTCTGTGCTTTTATAAGGGCCACATCTGTCAGCAGGAACATTCAAACACTGTGAAAAGTCTTCCAGAGCCACGGCAGGATCAGTGACAGAGAATATATGATCAGAGTCATTTCAAACATCCTGAAGATTCAAATGCTTCCCATTTCCTGTGCTGATCATTAGAGACTGAGTGAGTTTAGTGTCTCTGACACAGGTGATGTAGCAGTGATCACTAACATCACAAACTCCAGAGGCAGGGGATCTGTGTGCTCTGTCAGTAAGTCTGAAATCAAGTCATGTGGAGCTCAGAGGATATTTGAAGTTTGCCCTGGTGGCTTTATCTCTGAGCTGAAACACATCCAGTTCCACACACTGTTCTTTGAATGTGTTGGAGCTGTCAGAGAGCCGGTCCAGCTGAAGATCCCCTATGTGGGCGTATGGAGGGACGGACACAGGTCTAATCCACATGTTCGTATTTCCAGATGTACATGTGAAAAAACATGGTTTTATAAATCTTTGTGCTAAGCTAGGCTAACATGTCCTGGACCCATCTCTGTATCTGATCCAGGGTCAGAGGACCAACAGACACTTCTCACTGTTGTTCCTGCAGATGTTCTCCTTGGAGACCTCCCCCACAAATATCTGCTGTTTCTGTTCAACCAGAGTTTCTGCTGTGGGCAAAGGAAAAAGGCTCCTACATGTGTGATTGTTCATGTAACACTCAGCAGGAAGCAAAAACACAGGGCTGAGTGCAGGACAGAGAACATGTTTCCAGCTCTTCCTCCTCTATCAGACATTGTGTGTGGCTGCAGCAGGCCTCTCCATACCTGAGTTTGTGTGGATCCTTCAGTGCAGCCGTCAGCAGCTTCACTCCTGAGTCTCCTGGATGGTTGTAGCTCAGGTCCAGCTCTTTCAGATGGGAGAGGTTGGAGGTCACAGCTTCAGCCAGAGAAGCACAGCCTTCCTCTGTGATCAGACAGCCTGACAGGCTGCAGACACACAAAACAACACAGAAACTCTGAGAGAACTGCACTGAAACTGAAGCTGAATGTCAGCAAATGTTCAGAGAAACTGGAACTGTCTCACATTACTGACTTTGTGTCTTTATAAATCTAAGTCAGAATCAAACTGCACACACATGGATGAACCTGATTTCCCATTTTAGCCACAAATACATGCAGACACTCCCCTGCTGAGTCCTTTTCAGATAAAATATGGTCTGTACCAGTGAGAGCAGCAGTAAAGTAGGAGCTGACTTAACAAATGTGAAACTGAGACACTCATCAGTGAGGCAGAGAAAATCTGTTTCGTCAAAGAGTCGGTCCAGCTGAAGATCCCCCATGTGGGCGTATGGAGGGAGGGACACAGGCCTAATTCACATGTGCACATTTCCAGATGTGCGGTGAACATGGTTTTATAAATCTTTGTGCTAAGCTAGGCTAACATGTCCTGGACCCATCTCTTTATCTGATCCAGGGTCAGAGGACCAACAGACAAGTCAGTCCTTCTAACTTGTAAGTCAAGTTAGAGGGAACAAGGTAAAACACTTGTTGACAACTTGTTTGCCCTGCCCATCAGTTGGGCTCAGGAGGACAACTCACTGAAATAACTTTGTATGAATCGTTTTATTAGATGAAAATGCAGCCCAAAAGGAAACTGACCAAATGACCAAAAAAGACTTTCCAGGTTCTTCCAGGTTCATGGAAGTTCCTGTGGTGTCAGAGGCCTAAAAATGCTGTAACAATCATACAAAGACCATCCACAGGTGTTCTGTTAGCTGTTCATAAAAACAGTTTGATGAATCCTGACCTGAGTGTTTCCAGTCTGCAGTTTGGATTCTTCAGTCCAGCAGACACCTGCTTCACTCCTGAATCCTGCAGGTTGTTGTTACTCAGGTCCAGTTCTGTCATTCTGCAGGACTGGGAGCTGAGAGCTGAGGACAGAGCTGCACATCCTTCATCTGAGAGGTTACAGTCACTCAGTCTGAAGAGACAATTACAGAGAAGAAGAACAGCTGGGATCAAAATGAATCACCTCTAATGCTGAATGTGGACTGAAAGACCACTTATAGGGAACATCAGGTTTATAAGCCTGTGATCATGTCCGTGCGGTGGTTTTTAATGCTCAAAGACACATCAAGAGTGAAACATGGAGTCCACAGGGTGGCTGAGCCTTTCCACTTTGGAACTGCAGCTTATCAGAGACAACCTCAGAATCTTATTCAAACAGCAGAGGGTTTCATTGGGAACAAACCTTAGGAACTAATCCCATCAGATTGATGGTGGGGCTGACTTCAGAGCTGCCAACCAGGAACAAAGTCTAACATTCATCAGCACATAATTCCCTTTGTGATAATGCAATAATCTCAGTGATGTAATCTCATAATGTCATTATTTCACAGTTATCTGAGAGGAGAGACAGGTGAAGTGGAGATACAGGTACTGGAGCTGACAGCAGCTCATGTTATTATCTTGGCAACAACAGCTTCACAAATGTGTTCATCTGTCTAAATGTACATGATGACAACACCTGGTTATGATTTTACAGGTTCTGATAATACAAGCTGATCCATCATTTCTTCAACTCACAACTTCTTTTATCTCAAACCTCCTGACATATATCTGTAATGCAACACTTCAGTGGGGATCAGCATGATGCAGTGCTCTTGGTGGATCCCAGAAGCAGCTTGTATCCTCTGACTTGGACTAAACAGCCTGTAGATGGTTCCATAATGTCTCTCTGATAGATCTCAGTGTGAATTGTTGGGTGACTCTAAACTGAGCTCCTCTCAGGTCCTGTCCTGTTCACCATGTATATAACTGACAGAGTTTCACACTGAGCTGATGGTCATGTCCACCTTTATGCTGATGACACAGTCCTCTGTTATAGAGCTCAAACTATAAGCATGGACACTGGAAAACTGCAAGTTGTTGTCTTCAAAGAGCTTTTTTAAATGTGGAACTTGTTTCAAATGCAGATAATCCTGTTTTGTACAACTGTGACTGTGGATGGAACTTTTTCCATGGATTGTTGTCTGTTTTTTTTTTGTACAGGTGTAGCAGCTGGTTGTCTGGTTTTTGTTTCTATTTTTGTTCTGTTTCCTCTTCTTTCCTTGTCCCCCGGTCCGGTTCAGTTCTATTACATGTCATATATTGTCAACAGAAATAAATAAATGGGCATCAAGGGGAGCTTTACATTTATAAAACTTCCCTTGGCAAAGCAAATCTGTTTGGCATCAAAGGTATTCAGACTACAATTCTGCTGCCATAATGCTGAACAGGACAAGGGGGAGAAAAAAAAAAAAAATAAATAAATAAATAAATAAATACATGTTTTTGTAATATTTGGACAGATGACAGACTCACTGTTAAAACTCATGAATCACAATTAATTGACGTGTAAAACTGAGTTTTTATACAGAAATGAGGCAGTTTTTCTACATTGTGTGGACACAGAGTGGAGGAGGAAATGTTGATCTATATGCATCCACCAGTCTCTACTCTGACACTCTGGATGCCATCTATCACTCTGCAGTTAGATCTGTGACAGGTTAATCTTCAGCTTCATCACTGAACTCTTCATCAGACTGTAGAGTGTCCTCTCTGTGGAAACTGGGGAACTTATCAAGGAACTTATCATGTGGAACTTATCAAATATGTTCTGCAGACTGACTTCAGTTATAAGATCCATCAGTAAATACTGAGCTTCATTTTCATGGAATAAGGAACGAATACTGACTTTAAATACTTTGGTGTCCCTAAACAAGAAGAAGATGGAAAGCAGTGACAACTACAACTCACAGACTTTCTATCAGTGCTGTTAACACTTTCATCTGTTTTATTATGTGTTTGGAGAATTATTCTCACACCGTGTTGAATATTAAACCATCTTATATAATTTACTTTTGGGATAAATAAAGTTTTTTTCATTTAATTAATTTACAAATTTTAACTGTCTTCTTTTGTAACATCAACTTTGACGACATGAACTCATCCCACTCGGCTCCAGCATGAAAACAGCCTCACCTGAGAGTTTCCAGTCCACAGTTTGGACTCTGCAGTCCAGACAGCAGCTTCACTCCTGAATCCTGCAGGTTGTAGTTTCTCAAGCACAGTCCTGTCAGGCTGAAGGACTGGGAGATGAGAGCTGAGGACAGAGCTGCACATCCTTCATCTGAGAGGTTTGAGACATTCAGTCTGAGGAGAAAATGCTAAATAGTCTTAAATGTTGTCATATTTAATAATAACAGTCAAATAAGGGACAATAATTATATGAAGCTGCTCTGTGCAGCCATAGTATCTCTGTAACTTCTAGTTCGGAGTCTCTGAATTTGGTGATATACACCATGGTTTCATTCTTGGTATTTTATATGGATGTTTTTAATGGACTGTAATTACTAATCCACAGTAGAGATGATGAAAATGTCTCCCATCGCTCACAAATATCTCACTATACACAGAAACATTTTATTTGTGATTCATAATGTCACGATCATGCTTGGCTGTTTGGTTTCTGAGTCTTAGGTGAGGGCGGGGCAGGTTTCCTGGGAGTCTGGGGCGGAGGCTGGATCTATCCTGCCATCACACCTGTTCTCCATCTACCCTTATCAGAACACTCTTCTTAAGGATCTGCAGGAGCTCCACTCTTTGCCAGATTATCTCACTCCCTGAGTGGTAATACGGTCCCCTCTTATCTTGCCAGAGAAAACCTTTTTCCAAGTGTGACATTTTGTCTTTGTCTTCCCCCACTCTTGCTCTTGTTGCCGGATCTCCATTGCCGGAATCAACTCTCAGTCGGATTGTTTACCACCTTCCACTTCACTGCCTGCTCGCCTAACCGTGGACTCAGAGCCTCCTCCTTCAGCCGGTACCCTCCTCTACTACCTGGATACTCATCTAACAAAGTATGGACATCAGCATCTCCACTGGATTGATCATTCCTCTCTCCCCTCCTAACCGTCTCATTCTATGCTCGGAGCATCTCCTGTCCTGAAGTTTTGTGTAATTTTACTGCAACTGATCTGCAGAGGCCATGCATCAATGTGATGTGCATGTCATGATCTGATTGGTTTGGGGGGGTGTTAAGGAGCAGCAGGAGCACCAGTCGTCGCCAAATCGTTTTGCCATTTCCCGTGGTAATCAGGCCGCTTTACATTACCTGTAAAGATGAACCATTTTCCAGACCCTGACCTATCGTCCTCATTCCAGCAACGTCCCTTTGAGATCCTGTCAGCGTACCTGGTTGCCTCTGTCTACCTGCTACCTACCTTTATCATACTCACCTCCGTGTCCACTTCCACCCAGCCTGCTCACCTGCCATCTCTCCGGTTCCACACCTCCAGCCAGTTGGCATACACGCTAACCTCTCTTTCTCCATCCAGCATGCCTGCCATTTTGTCTCCAGCGCCATCCTGTGCTCTCTGGTCTTCTGACCTCCCGGATTCCACGTTACCTTTGACTACTAGAAAATCTTAATTTTGAATCTACTATTGAGTCCTTTTCCTTGTTTTGGCTCGCGCCCTGTGACATCACGGTCTGGCCAAAACATGGACTCGGCACATTCACTCCGTTCCGCTCTTTCTAACCAAGGGGCCCTTCTAGGTGAACATGACAAGACACTCCGGTCTCTCATTGAACAACAAGGCTTCTGCAATCAACATTTGGTATGTTTATCATAAATGATGATTAAGATGGATGACCGTTTGTCTGTTTTACCTACAGTTCCTCCTCCATTTCCCGTGCCCCCAGCACCTGCTGTTGGGTCACAATTCCGAAGCATCTCCTTTCCTACCCCAGATTCCTACACGGGTGATGCTGGGGTGTGCGAAGGATTTCTCAAGTGTACCCTTGCGATTACTCAGTCCCTTCACTCGTTCTCTTCAGACTCGGCCAAGATGGCCTTTGTTCTCGAGCTGCTTAAAGGCAAGGCGTTGGCTTGGGCTCAAGCCTTTTTGAAGACTCATGCTATCCAGACCTACCCTTTCACGGGCTTTAACAAGGAGTTTCAAAGTCTTTAATCATGCGTTAGGTCACGACAATGGTGCCAAGAGATTGCTCAATCTGAGTCGGTGAACGCAGTTACATAATCTGCTTCTATTTGCCCTGAACGAGTATCTATGCAGACCTACATACAGGACTCCTTGGCCGCTGGAATCATCCACCCCTCTTCATCACCCGTGGGAGCAGGCTTCCTTTTCGTGAGCAAGAAAGAAATCTCTTCGTCCCTGCATAGATTACTGTGGTCTCAATGAGATCACTATCAGGAATAAGAACCCTTTGCTGCTCATTTCTTCTGCTTTTGAGCCCATCCAGGGTTCCACCATCTTCAAACTAGACCTCAGGGCGAATGGAAAATCACATTTAACACTCCTCTGGGACACTTCGAATACCTGGTGATGCCTTTTGGCTTAACCAACGCCCCTGCTGTTTTTCAGGTTCTTGTTAATGACGTTTTAAGAGACTAACTCTACATATTTGTATTTGTTTACCTTGAGATATCCTCATTTTCTCTCGCTCCCTGGAAGATCAAACGCCACGTTCGAGAGGTGTTACAAAGACTGCTGGAAAATCGTTTGTACGTTTAGCTCGAGAAATGTGAATTCCATGCCTCTTCAGTTTCTTTTCTGGGATATGTATTCGAGGGTGGGCAGGTGAAGACGGACCCCCAAAAGCTTAAAGCTGTTGTTGAGTGGCCGGTTCCTACTTCCCGCAAGGAGTTTTGGGTTTCGGAAATTTCTGCCTTCGCTTCATCCAAAATTACGGTCAAGGGGCTGCACCTGTAACTCGGCTGACTTCCAAGTTGTTTCCTGTGGTCAAGAGAAGCTGAGACCGCTTTTACCACCCTGAAAAGATGGTTCACTTCTGCTCCCATCCTTATTCGACCCAATTCCGACAAACGGTTTGTGGTCAAGGTTGATGCGTCGGACTTTGGTGTGGGGGTGGTCCTCTCTCAGCTGTCTGAATCTGAAGGAAAGATGCATCCGTGCGCTTTCTTCTCTCGTAAGCTGTCCCCGGCTGAAATAAATTTATGTTGGTGATGGGGAGCTACTGGCAGTGAAGTTGGCCTTGGAAGAATGGAGGCACTGGCTGGAGGGGGCTAAACAGCTTTTTGTAGTTTGGACTGGTCATAAGAACTTGATTTATCTCCGAGATGCCACATGATTAAACTCTCGGCAAGCACGCTGGGCCTTGTTCTTTGGTCGTTTCAACTTCTCCATTAGCTACCGTCCCGGCACCCGCAATGTGAGGCCCGATGCATTCTCAACTGTTTTCTCAGGAGGCCCCTGACACCATTGATAACATCCTGACTTCTTCATGTGTGCTGGGAGTTACTTGGGCTGTGGAGGACCATATCCAGCAAGGTCTCAATGTGGATCCGGATCCAGGTACCGGCCCACCTAACAGACTCTATATTTCCACTTCAGCCAGGTCATTCACTGGGCTAACACAGCTAAGTTTACTTGCCATCCCCGTAGTCATCGAACCATATCCCTCAAGAGGTATTTTTGGTGGCCTTCCATGGACTCCGACGTACAGAAATATATTTCTGCTGCTCCATGTGTGCCCGTAATAAAAGTGGCTTTACCGCTGACTACTAGAAAGTAAATCTTATTTAATTTTGAATCTGCAATTGAGTTATTTTCCTTGTTTTGATTCACGCCCTGTGACAGTGAAGAGCTCTCCACAGAGTGAGGTCAGCACTGCCACCCTGCAGGAGGTCCACACCAGGCGGTGCAGCACCAGAGCCAGGAAGACCCTGCTCCTACTCACATGTTTACTTGTATATTTTAATTGATTTCAAATTAATTTAACTGCTTTATTCTTATTTCGCTGCCTTGCACAGTTGAGCTTGTTGCAAT
Organism: Leuresthes tenuis; assembly: GCF_036924035.1. NCBI lineage: Eukaryota > Metazoa > Chordata > Actinopteri > Atheriniformes > Atherinopsidae > Leuresthes > Leuresthes tenuis. Next base: position 7,493,215 of record NW_027325355.1, on the reverse strand, counting down.
GTACATTTCATGTTCAGCTGCATGGTACAAATAAAGATGGTTGATTCTTGATCAGTAGTTAATTATCTCATTATGTTAACAAATCAAAGCAGTTTTTCATGATAACTTGTTCATTTATGTCCTAATCTTGGCATCACATCACGTTTTAAAGCAGTGACTTTGAAAAGCTTTATGGAAACAGAAAACAACTTGCTCAATGTCACCAAAAGCTTTTTCTGCTCTGAAGGCTTTTTTTTTGTTTTCTAAAACAAATAAATAGAAGTTAGTCACATGACTGATCACATGACCAATCAGCTGCCGGCTGAAGCAGAGGAGTAGGAGTTGTTCAGCCTCTCATCTTTGCCTCCAAAGTGATTGTGTCTGTTCTGATAACTGCAGTAAAACAGACGACTCATGAACAGCCGGACTCACAGTTCAGTTTGGATCCTCCCAACAGTCAAAGCTGAAATCAGCTGGAATCAAATGAACCAAACACTCATGTTCAGCTTTCTCAAATTTATCCTGTTTTCTTCTCCACATTTCATGTTTAACATGAACCAATGGATCCACAAATGCATGTATTTGATGTATATTTTCACATTTCTGCACATCTTTGTCTTCATGATGTTAAACGTGTTTGCGGATGGAAATGACACGCTTTAAGAAAACTGCAACAAATATACTGAATCATTTCCTGTAATTCTACCAGACTATAAATAAATGTTCCAACCAGAGTTCATGTGTGTGTGCTGTGCAGATCAGATCAGAGGAAAGTGACACAGATCTGGAAACATTTTACTTTGTGGATTTTAAAATAGATCTGAAGATGGTTTCAGATCATTGCATCACAGAGACTGCATGAAGCTGAAACAGCAGAGAAAGCTGACCTGAGAGTTTCCAGGTTACAGTGTGGACTCTGCAGTCCATCAGACAGCTGCTTCACTCCTGAGTCACAGATACTCAGGTCCAGTTCTGTCAGACTGGAGGACTGGGAGCTGAGAGCTGAGGACAGAGCTGCACATCCTTCATCTGAGAGGGTACAGCTACTCAATCTGAGGAGGGAATAATGAGATAAGCAGTAATCTGTGACTTTCTCTCCTATAAAAACCACAGCAGTATATTCATACACATCCCTCTATATCTGTACTTACAGAGCTTTGTTGGAGGCTTTGACCACTGGCAGCAGCCTCAGAAGAGCCTCCTCAGAAGCAGAGTATTTCTTCAGGTCAAACACATCCAGATCTTTTCCTGATGACAGTAAGATGAAGACCAGAGCTGACCACTGAGCAGGAGACAGTTTATCTGTGGAGAGACTTCCTGAACTCAGGGACTGTTGGATCTCCTCCACTAGAGAACGATCATTCAGTTCATTCAGACAGTGGAACAGATTGATGCTTCTCTCTGCAGACAGACTCTCACTGATCTTCTCCTTGATGTAATCGACTGTTTCCTGATTGGTCAGTGAGCTTCTTCCTGTCTGTGTCAGCAGATCACGTAGGAGACTCTGATTGGTCTGCAGGGAAAGACCCAGGAGGAAGCGGAGGAACAGGTCCAGGTGTCCATTTGGACTCTGTAAGGCCTTGTTCACAGCACTCTGGTAGAAGAGAGTCTCTTTTAGTGTGTCAGACTTCTGAGACTTTGATTGTTCTTCCATCAGGTTGACTTCAGAGTTGATGAAGGTCAGATGGACATGAAGAGCAGCCAGAAACTCCTGAACACTCAGATGGATGAAGCAGAACACCTTCTCCTGGTACAGCCCTCTCTCCTCTTTAAAGATCTGTGTGAACACTCCTGAGTACACTGAGGCTGCTGAGATATCGATGCCACACTCTGTCAGGTCTGATTCATAGAAGATCAGGTTTCCTTTCTGCAGCTGCTCAAAAGCCAGTTTTCCCAGAGACTCAATCATCTTCCTGCTCTCTGGACTCCAGTGTGGATCTGTCTCAGCTCCTCCATCATACTTGACCTTCTTCACTTTGGCCTGAACCACCAGGAAGTGGATGTACATCTCAGTCAGGGTCTTGGGCAGCTCTCCTCCCTCTCTGGTTTTCAACACATCCTCCAGAACTGTAGCAGTGATCCAGCAGAAGACTGGGATGTGGCACATGATGTGGAGGCTTCGTGATGTCTGGATGTGGGAGATGATGCTGCTGGCCTGCTTCTTATCTCTGAATCTCTTCCTGAAGTACTCCTCCTTCTGTGGGTCAGTGAACCCTCTGACCTCTGTCACCATGTCAACACAGTCAGGAGGGATCTGATTGGCTGCTGCAGGTCGTGTGGTTATCCAGAGGCGAGCAGAGGGAAGCAGTTTCCCCCTGATGAGGTTTGTCAGCAGCACATCCACTGAGGTGGACTCTGTAACATCAGTCAGGGGCTCCTTGTTGTGGAAGTCCAGAGGAAGTCGACACTCATCCAGACCGTCAAAGATGAACACAACCTGGAACTCTTCAAAGCTGCAGATTCCTGCTTCTTTGGCTTCATTAAAGAATTTATGAACAAGTTTCACCAAGCTGAACTTTTTCTCTTTCAGCACATTCAGCTCTCTGAAAGTGAATGGAAACATGAACTGGATGTCCTGGTTGGCTTTGCCTTCAGCCCAGTCCAGAGTGAACTTCTGTGTTAAGACTGTTTTCCCAATGCCAGCCACTCCCTTTGTCATCACTGTTCTGATTGGTTCATCTCTTCCAGGTGGGAGTTTAAAGATGTCTTCTTGTCTGATGGTTGTTTCTGCTCTGCCTGCTTTCCTGGATGCTGTTTCAATCTGTCTGATCTCATGTTCATCATTGACCTCTCCAGTCCCTCCCTCTGTGATGTAGAGCTCTGTGTAGATCTTATTCAGAAGGGTTGGGTTTCCTGCTTTAGCAATCCCCTCAAACACACACTGGAACTTCTTATTTAGAGCAGATTTAAGTTTAGGCTGACACCTGTGAAGAGCCTCTGAAAGACAGAAAAACACATACAATTATTTTTCTGTCATTAAGCAGTTTATCGTGTCAAAAATAAGTCATCAAACTCCATGTAAGGAGTTCATGTGTGTTGTGACTGTAATGTGCCTCTTTCAAATGTTTGTCTTATTTACTGCAAATGAAGCTGCTGTTTCATCATTTCAGATTAATCTCATAATGTTTTATCAGTTCGGGGAATGAAAGAATGTGTTTATTCTTCACTGATATTACACAAATTAAATCTTAATGTTCAAGTTCATATAGAATCATTCAAACGCCCTGTAGGTGGGAACAATTAAAAGAAAGTGAACTCTGTGGAAACAACGATAAAATGTGTACATCACCTTCATTTATCACATGATACCACAAGTTACAAGTGAGTTAAAGTGAAATCTGAAGCTTTGACCCATACAGTGAGAGCATCTGAAAGTGCTGTTTGCTTCCATCTGTGGCCTTAGATGGAAGAGTCACTGCAGAACACACAATGTTTCTGAGAGGCCATCTTGTGTTGAATCATTTCTGTCCTGTTCACACTTTTCTCTGACAGGAATATAGTTCAAGTGATTCCATTCCATTTCAACAGTGGTCATGCCATATCTGCACAAATAACACAGAGCAGAGGCTCTTCCTCTATTGTAACTCATCAGATTGGCTTCTTGTTTTTCTGAGTTGCCGACATCACATACCTGTTGATGCTGATGAAGCTGATGTAGCTGCTCCAGCCGACAGGTCCAACACATTCTGTGATGCTTGTCCTGTTGGAGGAAAGTTAATCTGAAATCAATCATAAAGAATTCCTCCTCACATAACAACTGTGTGGAATCAACGAGCCGCAAAGTTTGAACTTTCAAAGTAAAGCTTTTAGTGTTTGATACATGCTGTAAAACATCGTCTGTGTGCTCCACACATACTTTTTAATACTTTGTTCTTCCTCTGACTAACCTTTATTCATCTTGATCTTGTTTAAAATGTAACATGTTCAATGGTATACATCTCAACCATCACATCCACTGTATCCAGTCTGTCTGCTTTCTCCAGACGATACTTTCTGATGGCTTCAAATACATCCAGTAACTCAGGATTCTGAAGGTACCAGTGGAAATGTTTTAGCTCCTGTTCTCCCAAATCCTCCATGGTTTCCAGCAGGATCTGAATTTGTTGTTGGTTTAAGTCTGTAAAAATGACACTGCTCCCCTACTAATGGCCTTCTCAGACGTCATAAGACAATCCCACCACTTCACTCTGTAACCCATTCACTTCAACGGCTTGCATTGTGCAATTATGGTTTGTCACTGTGAAAAGTGCAAGTCAAGGCAAAACTGGAGGACAAGCTGGTTGTGTGGGTGAATTATTAGCAAAGATCCCTCCTGCACCCACAGAATCACTGTCAGTGCAGGGGTGCATTGCAACATGAATGGGAACAGGACAGATTAACCCTCCTTATTGACTGCATATAGCCTACAACACATACCAACCAATAGCTTCCTGCCTGCCAACAACAAAATAATGTGTCTATTATGCTCTGTACTTTGCCTCCAGTGTGCTGAACTCAGGCTAAGCACATGTCACACTTGGTCTTAAAGGACCCTCATGGATGTCAGCTCTTTAAGAGAAGTTTCAATTATTAGTCCAAAAGACTAATCTTGTCAATACAACTGAATATAAAGATATAAGCCCTTATTACAGAAATATGTGGCTTTACCTTCTTGTGCTGATGGGCCAGATAACAAACGCAGCTGAGAGGAAAGTGTACGATCTAATTTTTGAAGATGTTCCATCAGCTTCCTGCAGGCTTCCTCTCCTTTTCTTCTTACATCATCGATGAGTCTTCGTGCCTTATCTGCTCTGGTCTGGTTGTCCTCGATTATTGCTTCTTTCTCCAAATCACTGAAGACACCATCTGCTAAGAGGGCATCAAGCAGCTGCTTGAGGATTTCTTCCGTCACCCTCTTCACAAACTCCATTCGTATTCTGTTGAGTTCGCTCTCTGCAAGATGTCATAGACATGAATCTCACATAAACTTTGGTCTTTTCAGTAAATTCTTGAAATGTAAAAAATAATTAATCATGAATACTTCAGGGGTTCATGTACATTTTGAAAGCTGACACAGTAAAGTGCTGGATAATTGGAAGCAGGAGCCCAGAGAGACAGTCAGTGATGAATGATGTCATGAACATAGCTTTCATCATGCTTTTGTTGATAAGGGGATATCATATACCTGTGAGGCTGAGGGAAGAGGAGCTCGGTCTGTGTTTCTTCCTAATACCACACACTCAAACCAAGTGAGCAAATGGGACCAGAGTGTTAATGTAAACAATATGATCATGATATAAAAGGCTGAACATCAAAGTATTCCAAAAATTGGGGTAAATTTGGTTGGATTTGGTTTTATGAACCTTCCAGATTCTCAGAGTCATAGCTGTTGTCCATGTTTCAGAACAAAGATATCTTGATCAGAAATGGTTTGTTCTATATTCAACCAGATAGTTTTTGATGGATGGATCTGTTTGAAGATAAATTAAAGCTAATGCTAAAAAGTAGTGATGAAAATCTGAAGCATTTCCAAAATTAGAAATAAAACTTTTTAGTTTTGTTTCCAATAGCAAAATAAAAACTTTAAGACTTTATACAGTCTATCTGCCATTAATATCCTGACAGCTGCACATGAAGCTCTGAACTTGATAAGCAGCAGAGTTAGCTCTGACAGTGACCAGAATAATGTAGAGATTCAATGACCAAATCAAAGTAAATTTTAATCTGATGTATACTTTCTGATATCAAGGCTGATGTGTTGGATCAGATATCAGCAGGATAGAACAGGCTCCTTTACTTTACTCCTTTACCTAAAAACTTATTCTACATTCTGTTCAATGATGGTATCACACCAATGGCAGCCTCCAGAGATCTTTAAATTAAAATAATTTAAATTACGTAAGACTGTAGTGAGGCGCTTGTCACTATGGTAACTGGTGTTTTTCCTTACATATCAGAGCTGTGACTGACCTGTGGGGTGTTGTACCCTGCCTCTTGCCCACTGCTGCAGCTGTACTAAGGGTTTATAACATAGTTAAAGTCTCTTAACAGTTACTGCAGTTACTGCTAACTGAAGGCTTAAGGACCCACAAAGAAACAAGCAGGGCTGTGATTGGTCAGTTTGAGCATCATGTGTCTCTGCCTCACTGATGTCTCCATGCAGAACCTGTTGGACTCCTACCTGCTGAAGGTGGTGGAGCTGCCTGGGTTGGAGGGCCCTCCAGGTGCTCCACAAGTGTCTCCATCTTTGCTCTAAAGGAAAAAAAAGAACTTGGAAAGGTCTCTATAATGCAACAAAAACTAAAAAAACTGATGCAAAACTAAATTACTAAGTATGTAACAAGAGTGTGTGAAGAAGTTTTCAAATATTTCACCATGAAGCCAATCTGAGTATAAATAGGCCTATAGGCCTATAAATAACACACCAAACTTAGTAAATTAATCCTAAATAATGATAAAATAACGTCAATAGTTTTAAGTCGAGACAACTGAACAACAACAGAGCAGGACAACAACAACAGGCCCTCCCTCCCTGCTAGTCTGGAGTCAGTCAGTCAGTCCAATGGCAGGACAGACTATTGTCTGTGACATATGTGACATATTCATTTTATATAAGCAAACTTTCATGAAGCAAACACTAAAGCTGAGTTTGTAATGAACAAATCCTAGCCAGGTACATAACATTTATCCGAAGCTAGCTAGCAGGACAAATAAACAAACAAAATGTTACTCCTCCAGCTGTCCTGCCCACATCACCAACACATGCCTTAACTTTATCCTTAGAGCGTTTTTCTTCCTCCATTTTCTTTTTCTCCTGCTTTTCCACTAATATAACTTATTTTTGATGCCATCACGACGTTTGTCTTGTTTACTTTTCTCGCTAACAGGAATGATGGGTAGATCAATCATTCCCCTCATACTTGTCGACGGCCGGCGACACCACTCAATGTGTGACAGTGCTGTCCAACAAATGTGACCTAATACTGCCACAAAAATACCAGCAACAGTTCCACTTTGCAGTTTATTTTATTTATGTCCTACATTTGTTTTTTATTAATATAAGCGATGTAATAAATACATGAGATAGGTACAATAAATACAGGACATTTTAATTCTCCTCAGATGAGACTGAACATGCAGAGGTTTGTGGAAAACATCCAACACACACCGCTTCACATATGAACATAGAAATGGATGTGAAACAGAGCTGAGCTCACATTAAACACATGTTGGAATAAAAACTGTTCAAACTGACTCTGCTACATTTTACTCTGTTACAACATTTACACTCAGCTCACCTCTGAAAGGATGGATGTTGGTCTGATTTGAAGTCACCCTCGCGACCCATTGACAGATCGCTCTTCATGGACACACAGCTTGGTTCAGGTTCAGGTTGGTTCCTGTGAATAAAGGTGGTTTGGTGATGTGAGTGCTGAGCTCTGACATGGAGAAGAGTCATGGACAGTTAGAGATGCTCATCTCACCTCTGAGCTTTGCTCTGGCTCTCATGTTCCCCACACAGAGTGGTTTTAGTGTCCTCACACTGATCCATGCTGCTGAATTCACATCAGCTCACACACACTTTCTACCTTCATCTGCAGAGGAAACACAAATCATTCATCTGCACATCAACTCCAATCCTCCTCTCCATCATTTGGGCTGTAAAAATATCAGCTGCTGTACTTCCATCAGTCCGGCATGGAGCTACCACCCAGCACACTCATGATGATGATGGACCATTACGTACATTTACTGACATGAAACAGGACGGAGATCAACTGATTTAATGTCTGAACCAGAAACTGACTAATATACTGTTAATAATAGAACATTCTACCATGGGAAGGTTCCATCTTTGTCTGCAGGTTCCATCTTATGTTTAAAAGTACAAATAAAATGTCCCTGATAAAAACTTGAATGAAACTTTTTAACTTTTAGTTGAATTCAACAAACAAAAATAAACAAAGACGAAGGATTATTACTCACATACAAAGGAAAAAGCTGAATGAAACATCACAAACTGACCCATAAAGTAGACAGAACATCTGAATCTACTTAATTTCATAATTAGACAATATTAGTGGATTATATGTTCCATCAGAGCTGCACACAGCTTCATAACTGACTACAGTCAGACACATTTAACTGACAGTCATGTTATTTTATTCTGAAAGGTGACACAGGAAGCAGCAGGAAGCTGCTGTGTCTGACTGTAATGGAGGAGCTGACGGTTTCATTCTATAAAGATCAGTTCTTCATGTAGAAAACAAACATCATCAGCTGATCATCGTGTTGTTTGATTCCAGTTCATCAATGATCTGATAATCATGGAGATTTGTCTTAAAACTCAAAAGTGATCAAAGTTTGTTCTGAAATAAGAAGGGAGCATGTTCCCCAAACATTAAAGAGCAGAAACAAACAGCTTACAGGTTACAGACAAAGTTATTTCAGACAAATTTCATACTTATAGTTTGTTCAAACTATAGAAAATGTTGCAGAAGACTTCAGTCTGACACAGGTGAGCTGCTTTATGGAATTATCAGGAGCTCCACCCCTGGTAGGATGAGCACAGGCAGGGGGAGGGGATCCCAATAAGAACAGGTTTTACAGGACGACTCAGGTGAGAAAGACACAAAACAACTGAGTGAAACAAACCACAGCTGAATATTTCACACACAATATGCAGACATTTTATTAAATGGTTCAATTAAATTCAAAAGCAATTTCTAAAAAAACAATAAATATGACCTTTCTGTGTGTAAAGTCATCCTCAGCTCAAACAACTTTTCCAGTCCACGAATTTGAATAACTGAGGAATTACGAAAACGTTCCTAATCCAGGTTTACCTTCAGCTGAACAGCAGCAACAAGTCTCTGAAGGTCACAATAACTTTCTGTGATGCCTTAACAAGCGTTTCTGTGAAGAGATGCAGAGCAATAAAAGATTCACTGATCTCCTCTGAAATGGAAGAAATGTAAAGTTGAAACATGAAAATTGTTGAGGAAAGCTAAAGTTCTTTAAGTAGAGTAAATGTAGCTTATTGCTTCCAACACATGAAGTTACAGAACCAGACAAACACTCAGAAACTGAGCCAGATGCTGTGCTAACAGCCAGAATTCAGCACACTGCGGGCTGGGCTTACAGTGGATGCTCTTTGCTCAGGTAAAAGCTACAAATCCTAGAAAAGCTCAGATAAAGTTCTGCAGTGACTGTATCTGCCAATCAACAAGCCAGTGTTGTTCTGAAATATGATTCTTTGCTAAGTCTGACCCTCTTTGGTCTGTAGTTAACCTATTACAGCACTGTCAGATGCATTCAGCTGGACTTCTGCTCAGTGGGTGTTATAGGGGGATAAATCCTTCACAAAGACTTTCCACAATCTTAGAATCTGTTAAAAATTAACTTTCCATCTGCTTTTTTAAACTTACAGTGGACAGGCATGTAGAAATGGACTGAAACGTGGTTTTAGAGACCATTCTTACAGTGGATGCCTAAAGATTGTCCCTGAAGGTTAGTATGCAGGGTTCCTGCTCAGAAAAGAGCCAAAATCAGAAACAAATGATCTAAAATCCAAAGCAGCTCGACGTCGGTTTCATGTCCTCTGCTGCAGAAAGACTGTGGACATAAAACTCTGAAACTAAACTCATTGCTAATCCTTCAGGTTTACTGAGAAAACACAAAGCCAGGTTCTCCAAATCCTTCCCATCTTTTCAAGAATTTAAAACTGAAACCAATTCCTTAAAAATATGTGTATATCTATATGATAAATATTAGGAAATGGGATCTTAATGCCAATATTGTGTAAGAACTTGTGAAAGAAATGTGATTTATTGTCTAATTCTTTTCATTATTAATTAATTAATGCAGGTAACAGTCCTTTGTGTTGTAGAATCTGTAAGCTAATCTATAAATTATCATATTTATGATTTTGTGCCTGTTTTCAATACTTCGCTTTGTTAATGAAAAACATTTTTATTGTAACATTTGTTTTAATTACACCATGATCACTAATATGTTACATTATCTATATTGTATTTTTATTATTTATTTCAGTAAAATGTGTTTCATTATCAATGTGTTTAACTGATGACAGGGTGTGACTTTGTTGCAATCTTTTTTTTTGGGGGGGGAGCCACAGCAAGATCAGATCGTGCCAACCAACAACGACACTTCCGGTGGCAACATGAGCTGCCACAGCCGTTGCTTCGACAGCGGGGTGAAATTGGTTTTATACTCGACATTCGCCTATTTTTCCCAAGTTGTAACTATAATTGTGTAGTTCCACACCTTTTATTATCAAGGAAAGCTTTTAATTTTCTTTCAAAAAGGTTTTAATGAATTTGAATTAATTCGAATTCAAGGCTTTTATTTTGTAATAACTCTTGTTTTTATAGATATCAACACCAAACCACTTCTGATGTGTTCATGAACTCATTGCGTAGTTCCCACATCCTTTATTTTTATTATTTATTTTTTCAGGCCCCCGAGCGACACCGGCAAGCGATCTTCCAAACGCCACATTTCCCATTCGGAGGGGATTTAATATTAATATTTCATATTAACATCAAGAACAAATCAGAAGTGGTTTGGTGTTGATATGTCGAAAAACCAGTAAGTTATTAAAAATAGAATAAAATATGCACCCTGAGTACATATTCTACCTAAAGGGTTTTTTTTCTGGTAACTAAATGGCTGTGAAAGCTTTATAGTGAGTTCACAAACACATCAGAAGTGGTTTGGTGTTCATTGCATGAATCTCTAGTGAGAAAAAAAAGACGTTGCACTTTTTTGACGGTCTCTAAGCGCTCAGGCTGAATTAGGGCACTGAGAAGGATATTCAGCGGTTACTCTGAACTTTCGCCAGACTTCGTTACAGTTGGTAAAGCCTGTGAAATGTTACTATTAGCTTTATGTACAAAATAATACCACCCTGAGGGTAATTGGTGCGGTTTTCGTGACGCAATTACAGTTACTGCGCCGGAAAATGGGCGAATGTCGAATATAAAACCAATTTCACCCCACCCGCAGCCTGCTGCCGCTGTCTGTGGAACGCTGATTAGCCGCAAACGGGTTATCAGTATAGTTCTTAACTGGCACACTGTGGCGGTTCAGGTTGCCACCCGAAAGGCTGTTTTTAACTGTCACTACCTCGATTTGAGCTGCTGCTGTCTCAGCTCAGGCCGCTTTCAGAGGCTCAGACAGCGGGAGAGCAGAGACTCATCTCCGCCTCAGGAACAGGCTGATTCAGGCAGGAAGAAATGCCGTCGATCGTCAGAAATGGGAGCTATATCGACTCCGTGTTTAAGCCTTGACCCTCATTCTAGTCTGCTGCCAGATATTGTTCTCACACAGTAACACAAAATGGTGGACTTGTTGTACTTGTCCCGTCGCTGGTCCCACAGTTACAGTTTTACACAGACAGCAGTGAATCAACAGAAAGGACGATGCGGCAGATTGTGTTTGTTTCTACTTGAACTAAGCTGCCAACAGCAGATATTATAGTCAAACATTAAAAATAGTTTCCGTTACCTTCAGACGGAGAATTTCACGGAGCAAATAATCTGCGTCACAAAAAGCTGGAGGTTTAGTGGAAAGTGAAACTAAACTTTGAAAGACACACCCAGAGAGGCGTTTTGCCGGAAATGAACATCCTAACCAGTTCAGTTTAAAGTTTAACTCTGTTTAACTATGGAGGGGAAATGATAACATCTGGATGACTGATGGACTTTACACAGCTGTGAAACTGTTCAACTGTAAAACATGTTTCTAGAAAAAGTTTCCCGTTAGACCCACTTTACATTTCCATCTCTGTATTGTTCTGTCTCTTCATCTTTAGCTCTCAATGTCAATTCCTCGAATTAATGAAAAAAGTATAAAAGCACAGTTAGTATTAAAAATGAGTGCTTACCTCCATCTTTATATGATTTATAAAAAGTATTCTATCAAAATAATATCAAGAAACTTAGTGTCTCTCAACCTATTTCTGCCTTTTTCTTCCTCAAATATTAATTTACAAAAACCCCAGCACCTTTAAGTTTTTTGTCTGTTTCAACACTTCAATCTTGTGCTTCTTGTTCACAAACTTAATAACAATTGCAGGCTTGGATTTGTTATCCTTTCATGCAAGAGTGTTTGATATTTGCTGATTTTCAAGATGAATGTTCTGACTTGTAAGGAATTGAACCACTTGTTCATTTATATCCTCCACTCACTCTGATAGCTGCTTAATACTGTGTCTTCTGAGCTGGCTGGTTTGGTGGTTCAATATCAACAACAAAACAAATGTAATGAGTTTTAAAAATGCAGCAAAAGAGATGGGAATAAATGGAGATCTGACACATTACGAACTACAGGACAGTTGAGATTAGCTGTTGTTTACATGAAGATAAAACAGATTTTAAAGGTGTTGCATCTAACATTCAGAAACAGTTGGTGTAGCTCTAGAGCACCAGAGCCTCTGACCAAAAGAAAAACTAAAATAAACTTATTTACTTTAAGAGCTTCAGCAGCTCATAAGGCACTTTATCTCGAGAGTGGCTGACTCTGGTCTTATCTCGCTCTTTGCTAGAGGCCTTTTAAGCCAAAGGATTTGAGCTCTTAGGATTACTTTAAGGAGGTGGAAACCTGGTTCAAATATAGAAATAACTTCTTTGTATGGTGTTGATTTAAATGTGTCCTCTCAGTAGCTTTTTAAAGTTTTGTCAGTAATACTGAGCGGGACTCTGCATTGATAGAGATTTGTCTCCCTCTGTTGGGGAATAGAGAAACTGCATGATGTCAGTTTAATAAACACAGAAGCGTTCAACTATAGGAGGACGTGAAACTCTTTCAGTAGTTCCTGCAGAATCCTGACTTACTGGATGGTTTCCAGACGAGCAAAACGGACACAGTGGACCTGATGCTGGAGATGTACTGAACACTACAGATGCAATGGTTGGGACAAAGATGGTTGGAGAGAATCAATCAATCATTCAATCAGACTTTATTTATATCGCACTTTTCATACAAGAAAAATGTAGCACAAAGTGCTTTACAAGATAAAAGCAAATAAAACAAAATGAAACCCAAGGCCATATTATACACCAACATACATATGCACACACATACACACACACACACACACACATATATATATATATATATATATATATATACACACACATACACACGCCACATATACTGGAACAAAGGTAACTGAAGCGCTGTAGTCAGCGAGTTGCAGTGAGGAAACACCAGAGACTGGGTAAAACCAGATAAAGAATGGAGCTAAAAATAAGTAACACAAATAAATAAATAGAAGACTAAAAACATTTAAAAAATAAAATAAGAAATAATAAAATAAGAAATAAATAAATAAACATAGAAATGACAAGTTGTTAATAAAATTTAAAAAAAAGATCAATTCAAACCAGAATAAAAAAAATTGCACTATCACAAAGACATCAACAACTAAAATTCTACAATAAATACGCAAAATACACAAACAGACAGAAAATTAAAGCATATGACTAAAAGGATAGGATATAATAAAACTAAGAATAAATTAACCAAAAGCCAGGCTAAAAAGGTGGATCTTAAGCTTGCTTTTAAAAATGTCCACACTTGCAGCTGCTCTCAGGTCTTCAGGAAGGCTGTTCCACAGGCGTGACACAGAGGAGTGAAGGTCAGATGTGGAAAGAAGAGCACCTCCAAGTCTGCTATCTGATACTGATATCAGTGAAAATGGGCTTCTTCTTCTACTGTTTGATGATGTGCTCAGTAATTTCAGTGATACATCCCTCAGCTTCAGTCTTGGTTGGGTTGGGTTTACTTTCTCTCACAGCCTGCTGTCTTTTCCACTGACTGATTTCATCTGAGTTATGAAGCAAAAACAGGAAACTATGAAAAGATGTGAAAAACATTGAGATTGGACTGATGGGTGTGTCCCGTTACTTTAGAAAGCCTAAACTCATAAAGGTTAATATGGTGACAATGTGTTCTGATCGTGTTGTATGAGTTTTATAAACTCTGAGGTGTCAAACAGAAGCTGTGACGTCATATATAATGACCAATGGGAGAGCAGCTGAGAGTCTGGAACAAGCCCCGCCCCCTCACTGTCTGCTAAATGAAGCGAGCCGTCCCCTCCATTATTGGACACACGCTTCGACTCCTGTCCGTCGCCGAAGAACTCAGTAGCTTAGTCCAGCGAGTATTGTTCTGCAACTGGGAAAAATGTCTTCTGTGGCAGCCGTGGAGTCGTTACGCTGAGCTGCTCCGGAACAGCTTGCAGTATGGGCAGGTCGACAGCGGAGTCAGGGCCACAGGACAAGACTGGTGGGACAGGCTTCCGCCAGCCGCCGGACAGGTTGAAGCTTCAACCCTTTACTAATAAAACTACCTCAATGCTTAAAGTGCTGCTTCCTAAATACACACACCATGAACTTCCCTTTCTTCAGAGGTGACACTTTTCATTGCAGGACTTCTTTTGAATCAGTACAGTGTGTCCATGGAAAGCTGCTTTAACAATTACTGTATGAACTGCTTCACATAAATACCTCCAATGTCATTCCTTATGGTCAAAATTACAGTCGTACTAATCTCAACCGCAGGTGCAGTTTTCCACAATAACATTCCTTATACTACGGAGGCCTGGAGATGATCCTGTACAAGCTGAGCATCCTCGGAATGAGGAGTCACAGCTGCAGCACAGACCTGGGATTGTTCTTTTTCCAACAGGTTGGTGGGTTCTTCATAACTTTGGTCACTGCTAAAAGTAATGGTATACGTGTAGAAATCCTCAGGCAAATCGTGGTCGACCATCAGGAGCAAGTAGATGGTGTTCTGGTTTGACTCATTTTGTCTTTGTCTTTAAACACTTGTCAAAATGACTTTTTAAGATAGTAAGTAAGCGTTGTTTTTAAGTGCTTGTCAAAATGACTATTTAAGATAATAATAGTAATTAAGCATTGTTCTTTGAGGCGATGTGAAAAATGTTTGCTGTGACTTTTAAATCTGCTTCAAAAACTGGACGTGTTTCTTCAGATAAACTCCTGACGAACTGTGAAAAAGGGGTTAAAACATCTGGCTTATAGAAACTTTGGGTCCTTTGACACATTTGCATTGTGATGTCAAACAAAATCAGAGATGACATCAATTGCTCTGTTCTCAGTCACCATCATGTGTGCTGTTTTGCTCTCTTGTTCAGTTTCATGATGACATTTTTAAACTTTTTTTCTGTGAAATCTCAAAATCTTATTGTCCAGGTCGGTTTTAATGCATTAATTGTATGTTCTGGTACTCACGACTGCTTTCTTCATGCCTCCACTGGAAAGTTGGACCTTATTCTGTGATGATCTGCAGGATTGAAGGCTTCTGTTCTGTCTCTCTTCTGGTCTGTGGTTCCAACCACAGAGTCTGGATGGAACTGAAGTCCAGATTCCAGAATGTTGATTTGTGTTCTCTGTTAATCTCTCGACGACTTCAGCTGAATACTTCGTGTCACTGTCACGTGGGTCCGTGTATTTGACGGCCAACCGATTTATCATTTTATTTTCAAAAACAAAAAATGAGCTGTTATTTGTGTTCCGACAGCATGTTTCAAGATGAAAACTTGGAATTGGAAAAAATTGGAAAATTTAGATTTTCAATATTTAATTACGGTCTGTGGCTTTTTTGGTTGTGACTCGGAAGCGATGCCATTCCCACACATTATGCGCCCACGCAGCACATCAATAGAAAGTTGCTCAATCCTGTTGGGCAGGGGCTATATATACATATATATATATATATATATAGTTGAAACCCTAAGAGAGCAGGACGTTACATGGCTCTCACACGCATATTGTTCCACATTGAGAAAGGAAAAGTCCAACATCTGGACACATCCATTTGAACACAGCGTCTCTAAAATCCTGTCCTGTATTTGCAAGAATCCATAATAGTTTGAACTGATTCTTTTCTTCAGTATCAACTGAATCAACCAGGAGGTGGAGGAGGCCATACACCAATCTTTGAAACTGCAGCTGTTTTATATCGCTGCACCTGGGTTTAGAATCACACTTGGCTCTGGTATATTTAGAACTTGGAGTTCTGGAAAGGAAGTTCAAATGTTGGAGGGCAGGTGTTCACATGAGGGACATCAGACATTTTAGGACACTACTGAGGCACTTATCAACCACCCTGGGATCATGCTAGTTCAGATGTTTTGCTTCTCTCCATGAGGACAGATTAAGGGGAACTTAGATTCAGAAGATATGGCTCCAGATGATCGTTTGATTTTCAGCAGCTTTAGAAACATCTGCGCTGCTGACCAAAGAAAAAACAAAACAACGATCACACACAGTGAGAAAAGGCTTAAGCTGTTACTGCCAGCTGAAATGACACCAAAGCGTCCGGAGTGGCGCTGCTGGGACGTGAATTTTGGAACGGAGCATTATGCACTGTCACTTCCTGTCTAAGCTACAGTAAGTGTATTGTGTACAGTAACAACAACATTCATTTTGACAATCCAAAAAGACTCTGTTGTGCATTTCTTGTTTTATTCTAAAATATAGTGTTTCATTCACTGATGTGCACTGACGTGTGTCGGTGAGGCATTTTCATCACATATGCTGTGACGTATTAGAACCGAGGTTATAACCTGGAGTCCTTCAGACCAAACCTCTGTCACTCCCTTCACATCCCAGGTGAGACATTAGGGGCCCACAGTGACACCCATCCCGGGGGCTTCACTGTGTGGTGGTTGTAGGCCGTTGTGAGTGTGTGTGTGCATGCGTGTGTAAGTGTTTGTGAATTTGTGAGCGCATGTTATTATACGTGCATGAACGTGTTTACCTGCACGTGCATGTGCTACAAATACTGAACTGTAACACTGATATTTAGCAGCTCCTCAGTTACAGACAAAAGAGGAAACACAGAATGTTCCACATGTGGAAGCTGCTGTGTTGTGTCTCTTTCGGGTTTTATATGGCTATAAAATGACGTGAGGATTGACACTGAGATCTTTCAGCTGTGTGGCGCCATCTGGTGATGGAATGCAATATAACACAGAACCTCTGATCAATGAATGGATTGCACTTGTATGGCGCTTCTCTTGTCTTGCTGACCACTCAGAGCTTCACAGTGAGCCTCATTCACATTCTCACACACAGTCCCACAGAAAATCACCGGGCTTCCTAATGATGGACAGCTGCTCCTACTGAACCCAAACCTCATCTAATCCCTCTGCTGTGATGCTTTACTGAGCCCACTGTACCCTGGACTCTTCAACATCAAAAGTCCATCTACTGTTGATTTAGAAAAGATATCTTTAAGATCTGTAAGGAAAGAAGGAAAATCGTGCTCACTGATAACTTTCCAGTGGATGTATGTGTGTGTAAGATTGGTTTAAAGGTGTAAAGTTAGGGTTAAATGATGAATGTAAAGCTGTTGGTGGATGGAGGCTGGAGTTGTTTGCAGTCAGTTGGTAAAAGCTGCTGGTGGATTTGTTTGCAGGCAGATGGTGGAGACAAAAGTTGTTACTGATTTAAAAAGAAAAAAAAAAAAGTTATTTATCAAAACTTAAATGTCGGAAATAATTTCCAGATTTGATCATATTTAACCATTGAACTCACATTTGTGTCAGACAGATTATTTGCTATCAAATAGATTTCTTAGATATTTTTTAGATGCTTTGGTTCATGTAAATGTCATAAAGGGAAGGATGCACTCCAGTCCCAGAAGACACATCAACATTCAGAAGCCCGTCTTCACTGATTAAAATGTTCCCGAAGCTTTAATTGTAAAGACCATTCATCTGAAAGAGTTGCATCTTGTGATAGAGACAGATGGCAGCAGGTCATCAACCACCTTGTGGTAGATCTGTAGGAGCTCCTCCACTGAGTGGTTGAGAATCTTCAGAGGGCCGTCGTCCTGCAGCAGAGACCTGGAGGGCTGCAGGCCACAAATGACACTGCCCACTGACACTTAATGAACAACATACTTTTATATTCCTACTCAGCAAAATGTAGAAAAGTTTTAATGTGACCACTTTGATTCTGTCCATTACATCAGATTTCCTGTGGCCACCACCAGGACAATCAGCAGAAATGCTTTGTGTGAACAGCCTTCCCCAGTGATGCAGATAAACGGGGATTACAGAGCCGTGCCTGTATTCAGATTGAATTCATAGCACATACTAGTTCATAAAGTACAAAGGAGACCAAGAGGACAATGAAAATACAAGTGAATGGTGCAGGAAAGAACCCACCCAGACAATTCGGACCCCATTATTGAAAATGCACATTTTCAGGTCATTTTACCTACAACAATCACAAGAAGTTGAGAATAGCGATAAAAATATTTTCATTCAACCCAATAAAAGATGTAGAATGTCCAGAAATCTCATGTCCAGAAATCCAGTTACTTTCTCAAGCTGTTCCTGTGATTCTGAACTCTCTCAAACATGATGCATAATTGTGGAATGATGTTTACGTTTTGTCAGGCATCAGCAAAGAAGTGGGGAGCAAATATTTCCAGACTTCAATCATTTAGTTGTAAAAATACTTTCTTCTCCCCGTCGGGGAATCGAACCCCGGTCTCCCGCGTGACAGGCGGGGATACTCACCACTATACTAACGAGGAGATGACGTAATTCAGAAATTCTTCATCTCTTTCGCTGACAGACAAAGTCAAGCTGTGAGCAAAGTCACATTTATAAAGTGCAAACAGAGGTTATGTGTTATAAATTCAGCATATTATTAATTCAAAAATAATTAAATAAATTAAAAAGTACCAAACAAAGCTGTTATTCAGCCATGAACAGCTATGAGTTAACAGTATCATATCACTTGTATATCTTTGATTTTGTCGGACTTTTAAGCTCCATAGCTGAGTGCTTCTGTACAGCTCAGAGGAACATAGAGATTCATACCTGATATAAGTGTCTCCCCAACCTGCTGCCAGAGCTCTGCTTTTACAGCTTAGTTGGTGTTGTGTTTTTCAGTGGTGTCATAAAGAGCTCCTCTCTCTGAATCATGGTTATCAGCAGGTCATCAGTTTGTTCACACCAGATGGGCAAGTTTCTGTTAAACTCTTGCTTGTGTGGAGAGATGCGTGATGCAAGAAGTCAGACATTTTGCTTCAGGGACACATAAATAGTGAGAGAGCAACACTACTGTCTTGATGTGTTATCAGTGGTGCAACTAATGCTGGATCATATCTCTGGTCTGCTACCTGCTCATGAGTTTTGCTTTTAAATTGATCTTTTATTTCTGTTTTTCACTTTCTTGTCCCTGGTGGTTCCTGCAGGAATCCTCCCATGCCTCTGCAGTTATCTGCACCTTTAAAAGGTGGATAAGGCACGAATGTCAGGGAGGGTTGCTGCTCCTGCAGTTAGATTTTTACTGTCGTTTCCTTTGCCTCTTTTGTTTCTACTTGCAGTTGAGTTGCTGACAGGGCAGGAGGGTTGACAGTATCTGGGTTCATGGAAACACATGAGTCAGTTACAGAGTACCACAGCTTCTGAAGGTGCTGCTTAGGCCTGACACCTTTTTAGATTGAGGTGAAACAACTTTCAGAGAATTGGTTCAGCATTTCAGAGAGGAGATCTACTTCCTGATGACACAGCACTCACTGTTTTGGTTAAATAAAGCTGCCTCACCTGTAACTGCTGTGCTTTTCTTGCACAAACTGGGCGTGCACGGGACTGGCCTGCCTGCAGTCCTTGCCCAATAGAGAAGGTTGGAGAACTTTGAAACAACCACCACCCCGTGCTGTTGCACACCTTAAGACGTGTTTGCAGGAAGAATGGAAGAATGGGACAAATGTGGGTCCACACCTGTCAGCTGTGGACAGGGCAGTAAAAGCTAAACTGGATAGATAAGAAATCTTTAACAATAGCAGTAAATAATAACAGCAGATTATGATGGCTTTGAGGGAATAAAAATGGTTTAATAACCACAATAAATCAAATGTACATTTGTGGTGGAAATAGAAATAAACATAGTAACATAAAGTGTGAATACTGATTATATTCATTCTGTATTTTATTTGTTCTTTAACCACAACAACAGTAGAAAGTGTATGAAAATAATATTTACAAACACACATGACTACACACATGCATGCATTTATACATTAATAATATAATGCATGTTTCAAAGAGAGAGAAAAATAAAAAAGATCAAATTAAATGAATAATAAGATGTAAAAAAAGACAAAAAAGGAGACAGAAAGACAGGACTCTTCTTTGAGCTTCAAACGTATTTGATTTCCATCAACTGGTTTGATTCATATGTGATTCAAATAATTGTCAGAATTTGTTTCTGAGTCGTCAGTTTCATTTGATTGAGACGTGAGTTTAGTTCTCAGACTTGGTTCTGGAGGTCTTTACCTGTATATAAAAGCAGCACACTTCAACAGACCCAACGCTCTGACGGATATGCTTAAATAATACGTCATATTTGTGTTGTGTAGACAGTCAGATTGTCGCTTTTTGTCCCTTTGTTTCCTCTGCTGTCATCCAGAAACAGTCTGATGTCCTGTTCACGTTTTTCACCATGTCAAAACGCAGACTTGGGCTTGAGAAGCCTGTTTAACATTTATTCTGTTTTACCCTGAAAAGACAGAGGCCATGTAATACCACCTGGGGGTCTCTGAAAGGCGTATTTCTGCTCTCTTGGTGGAAATAAAACAAAAAAAGATAACAACAGGTTTGTTACTGCAGCACATTTACAGCAGCTTAGAAGAATGAAATGGGCTCAGTTTGTCATTTTGCTCCAAGAAAGTATCAGAAAATATGAGCCAGCTCTGTTTCATTCATCATCCTAAGTTCTGCTCATTAAGTAAATTCATCTTGGCTGATTGCAGCTCAGTGATTCCTCTCTGATGTCACAGTTTGTCACATGTGCAGCAAACTAACTGCAGCTGACATCAACTGAATGGTCTCAGCTGAGCTGCAGGGAAACAAAATGTAAATGTATGTACAGACTGAGCTTTCTGTTCTACGGGGTATTTCTCAGACATTAAGAGAGTCTTTGTTCTAAACTCAACACAGAACCAGGCACATAGTGTGAATTTAAATCCAGGATGCAGAGGTTCTTCAGTGAATGTGATGTTGATGGCGCAGTAGTGGATCAGAGATGATGTTGTAGACGGAGAGAACGCCAGCAGCATGGTTCACATACACTGCTGCTCTGTTAGAGGCAGAGGAGGAGATGGATGTTGGACTCTCACTCGGAAGTGAACTGTCCCAGAGGTCTACATTCCAGGATTGATCATTCCTTCCAAACACACAGTCTCCGTCTCCTCTCCTGCTGATTCCTCTGTAACTCACTGATATAAAAACTCCTCCTCTCCACTCGACCTCCCAGTAACAGCGACCAGTCAGAACATTTCTACACAGCAGCTGAGGACAGCCATCAAATCTGTCTGGATGATCAGGATATGACTGAACCTCCTCCACACGTGTCACCTTCCTGTTGTTGTCAGACAGTTTCAGGTTTCTGTTCACTGTGTTTGTGTCGATTGTGAGTTGACAGGAATCTGATGGAGAGAACAAACACAATCCAGCTGCAGTTATTGATCTATCATCTGTTCACTTTGATCAATGAGTGATGTGACAGTGTGAAGATGGTTGGATGTCATGAATCAGATGAAGAACACACTTAAGCTACATTTATACTCTTCCATCCGTCTTCATTCATTATTCAAAGATCTGCATCGAGGGAACACATTGCTCTGCAGTTCACCATGCCGGGGTTCTAGCAATTTCTGCTACCAGTAGAGAACTGCTACTTTGTGGTTTTGTGCAGAACCGATTTTCTAAGTTTGATTGGCACAACAGCTTACAAAATCTTGAATAAGCTTAAAACTGTGATGGTGTTTTATTTGTGTTCAGGTGGAGGCAGACTGTGGGACTGACTGGGATGGACCACACGGCTCTGATGACCTCGGAGGTGAAACGGACCGAGTTGAAGGAGCCCAAGTGCAGCTTGAAGGACACCTGAGCGAGAACATGGCCAGGTCACCTGACCCCGATGTTCCCTTCATGGATGCACTCCACATCTATGCAGCCGCACCACAGCAGCTGATGCAGCCACAGCAGAACTGGACGAGTTCACCAACGTTCACACACTGCTGGATGGAAAAGTGCACCAAACACTTCATGTTCAATCGTCTTTATTAACCAAACTTTAACATTTGTAAATAAAACTTCAGATTGAAATGTTTGTTCTCAGTTCTCCTGAACTGTTACCAACCTCACACACTTCCAGTTAATGAGGTAAAGCCTTAACATGGCTCACTGCTCCACAGCCTTCAATGAGCAGCATGAAACAGAGGAACAGACTAACTGCTACAACTTTGAAATGTTCAACTTAGAGACGCTCAGTTTCTCACATTATTCACATCAGATCATTCCAAAGCCAAAGTCTGTACTTCTAACAGACGCTTGGAGCTTTTCTCTGAATGTCTGCTAGCTTTGGCTCTTCAGAGGCAGTTTCAGCAGGTCCTGCAGGCTGAGGCTACAGGCGTGGTCATTTCAGGAGGAACTCCTGCATACAGCTGCTGGGGAGGTATACTCCAACCTGTCCACAGCTTCAGGAGGTGGTGCAGTTCCTGAGAGGAGCCCACAGAGACACAGTCAGAAGTATTTAAAGCTGCCAATAAGATGCTGAACATCAGAACTTTCTCAACTTTACCCAAAGATCAAAGAATCTCTGCTTCACCTGTAAAAAGAAACTGGTCTTTCTGCGGTAAAATAAAACAATGTTTCCATCATGTTACCGGGTAGATTTTCCACCACCAGGTTTCATAAATATGGAGTCAGTGTGAAGAATCAGACGCAGCTTTAGGAGATGTACATTGTTCAGGTCTGTTTCTCTGAGAGAACATTTACAATCTGAGCATTTTCAGTGTGGTCTCTCAGAAAGCCTGAGCTGCACGTCTCCTCCAGGCTGCTGTGCTCATCCTCACTATCTGGCATCGGCCTCATGATCCTTTTCAGGATGGTCTGAGAAGTAAAAACAGCCTCAGAGGCTGTAAACTGAAAGGGTTTATTAACAGAACAGAGCAGCACTTTTATAAAAGCACAGGCAGAAAAAGCAGGGGGAGAGAGGAGGAAACAAGCAGCAAAGGGCTGCTTTAAGTTAAATTAAGCTGTCGATAAAGCAGCATTCAAAAGCTACAGCACAAAAATGTCTGTGACAGTCTGTAGGAAACACGTGTCGCTGCATTATCTGACAGAGCAGCAAACAAGTTACTGACTGGAGAAACAATCCACAGCTGTGACAGAGAGCAGCAACAGAAGCTCTACAGGGGTTGTAGGTTGTACTTCTATCACATTGGATGTACTGTAGATTTCTTGGGACGATCCATCTGAGTTCAGCTGAGGCGAGTTGGACCCACGAGGGATGTTCCTGACCAACAATTTGCTCGACGATTAGTCTAAAACTTCAATTTAGACAAAATAAAAATATGTCTCAAGATTTAGTCGAGGCCTCAGGACACAGATGCAGGGTCGAGTTCAAAGTCAAGACTGTTTATTCATATAAACAACAGGTTGATGATCTGCTCACAGAGCAAAGAAAGGGGCTGTGAAACTCCTGAGCACTCTCCTCAATAACTATGGAGGAGGAGAGTGCAGCTGTGAAAATGATCAAACCAAAAGCCTCTCCACTCCAGGAGGAAAACAAAGAGCTATTAAAGATAAGAAACTCGCAGCTCTCCTAACGAGGCGGACTTAAACAAAAGAAGCTCTCTCAAAAACAGAGGCACTATGAAACCTTAACAGTTATCTATCAGCACACCTATAACGGCGGCGCAAAGATCCTCCAAGAGCAAAACACAAAATCACTCCACTAACGGAGGGCTATGAAACTAAAACAATTAATGAGAGCAAAAGCTCCGCTAACAGAGATGATTAAAAGATTACAACAAAGATCACTCCAAAAAAACCAGAGGAAAAAAAACAGGCTATGAAACTGAGCGTAATAAAACTAAAGCTACGGATAAAGAATAAATTACAACAAAGGATACGCTCGACTGCAGGCTGAAGGAAGCTGTGGCTGTGGAACAAAGAGGCGAGGGTGAGGCTCATGGTGGAAACAACACACTGGCACAAGACAAGGGAGACACAGACTATTAGAGCACAAGAGGAGCCAAGGAGAACAGCTGGAAACACTTTGGAATCAGGGAAGACAATCAGACGCAGACACAGGAGGAAGGGCAAGGTACCTGAAAGGAGAGGGACGTTAGTGATTTCAAAATAAAACAGGAAATGACGAGACAAGACATGAATCAAAACTTAAATTGTGACAGATTTCTTTAAAAAAAAATCAGAGGTTTAAAAATACTTTTGACAGTAAAATTGCACATTGGAAAACAACTTAGACCCCAAAAAGTGACCAAAGTCCGACTGTGTTTTAAGTGCTTGAGGGAACTGAAAAAATGACTTTAACAATTAACTATCATGGCACAAGAAGCTCTGACAATGAACACATTTTCTTAAAGTCCATTTGTGTGAAATGTTGGGATAATCTGTGTTTATATTTGAGTCACCTTCAAATGAAGAGAAGTTACAACATGAACAAGGGAACCCAGAGAAGGATGCAAGATTTGGATAGCAAGCATTTCCCAGCTGGTTGGCTGTTGTCATGCTTCCTGAGCGATTTACACAAGTCAAACAAATTCCCAACATCTGACACTGAAACACATGTTTGGTCCTGCAGTAAACCTGGAGATTCAGAGGGGTTTCCCCTTTTTTATCCTTTCAAAATAAAGAATGAGCAGATTTCTCACTCATTTTGGTCACAGGCCCATTATACGCGACTTACAGTTTATCATAGAGGGAGAAGGACAAGGAGAGGAGCCGTTCATCCCTGCACTCTGTGGGGCTACAGACCGGTGCGCAGCCGCAGCTTCTCTGCAGACTCAGACTGAGTCAAATGAACACGGAGCAAACGACTCCCTGCTCCATGGAAATTTAACTATGGCTGCAGCCCTGACGTTTAATGTACTCATAAACAACTGTTGCTTTCATTCGCGTGACATATTTTTCCTTCACCCACACTGTATTCAAAGTTAAAAAAAAAAAAACTTCACCATTTCTCCAAGGAAAGACAGCGCCAGTGCATTATGAAGCTCATTTATCCTCCTCTCTGCGTCAGACACATTCATGCTGCGTTCACTGAAAAAACGTTATTTCCACGTTACAAATTTGAAAGTCCTGCCGAAATGCCATCCTGTCAACTTGGTGAAAACGGAAAACTCGTGCTACAACATTTCAAATGTGGGACTTTCAAAGTAATTAGGCTTTGGAACTGTAAAAAGGTTTTAAGAAAATCACAGGACTATGGTGGGAAACCGCCCAAACTCGCTTTAACCATGGCCCGAACAGGCTAACGTTAGGCCTGTTTGAGTCACTGTAACAAATATATATTATATAGAACCATCATATGGAACCATATGAAAGTGAAAGTGAGACTCTCAGATAACTTAGTGTCTGTCGACCTCTTCTGTTCCCTGTGTGTAGTTTTGTGTTCAGCGTCACACAGAGAGACAGAGGCTGCTTAGTTAGATGAAATCATCACAAATTGCTCATTTTTAAACAGTTACATTATATCTTAGAAGTCAGAACACAGTAATAGATGTTGTTGCAGCATCTATAAAGAGCTGATTTGTCACTGATTCTCTTGTTTACGGCCATACCACCCTGAACACGCCCGATCTCGTCCGATCTCGGAAGCTAAGCAGGGTCGGGCCTGGTTAGTACTTGGATGGGAGACCGCCTGGGAATACCAGGTGCTGTAAGCCTTTTACACCTGCAGGAGGCGCTGCTGCTCACTCAACACGGACAGCTTCATGACATACTTCACATCAGGAAGGAAATCACTCAAATAAATTCACTTTTCAATCTTTGTCAAAGACTGGAAATGAGCGCACACACAAACCTCATTTAGGTCACTCTGTCATATCATCTTCCAGCACTGCTCAGCTCACAGTGACTTCATCTGTCTCAATTCTTCTGGATACCAAACACACACAAATATTATTGTCTCACATTAGTCTGCAGACTGTTAACAGATCTTCCTGCAGTCTGCAGATTCATCCCATTTCCTTCCTTCCTAAGAATCCCTGCTGATATCCAAGGTGCTGATCCCAGATCTGCTCAGATGTCCCAGGTTCTCCTCTGCTTTTATCCTCACACACTGAACTGTCTCCTCATCTACGTGTTAACAACCAGAACCCACTGATGTGGGCTCAGAAATAAAGTTTCCAATGTTTTCCAAACACAAATGAATAAATTACAGAGATTTACTGAGGCCAGATAGAAAAAGTGCACGTGCAGCCACTTTAAACTGTCAAACAGGCAACTTTATATCTAACAGCAAACACTGAGAGCTGCTCTGCAGAATAAATACTTTTACTGGTGGAAGTGTTAGTAAATGTTGCTGATGACACTTTGATTCTTTTGCCTGAGTGAGGTTTTAGATTCAGAACTTTTACTGGGAGTTGAATATTTCTCAGTGTGGAATCAGTGCTTGTAAAGGATCTACACCACTGTCACCTGACTCAAAATCAACACTAATCAAATTGAAAGAAGTTCATAATCAGCTTTTATAAGTGAATTATAAGCAAAAGGCTTCCTGTTTGCCCCAGGTTAGGGCTAAGCTGATCCGGGTCAGGGGGCAAGTTGCATCGTCTGGGGGTGAACTGACCATCAAACTGAATCTAAATCAAAGCCATAAGAAATTTCAACCATAACTTACCTCTTTGAAAAACTGATTTAAAAGTCCATTATTGTTTTGTAAGTGGTCATATTCATTTTCTTCAGGATAACTTCACATTAAATCTGATTTAAAAAAAAATGTCATTAAAGTTGGAATCTTCCCTGAAACAGAAATGCTGAAGTGGAATGAATGAATAAATGTCCCCAAAACTTTCCATCCTTCCACTTTCTTTAATTCATGGTTTCAGGGGGAGTGGAGCCTATCTGTCACAGAAACTCCTCAACATTCCAGTCTAATAACAAGTCTGAAACTAAAGCAAAAACTGCAGCCCCAAATGAACATTGGCATGATATAGGCTGTGTCAAATGCAAAAGCAGTCCCTGTTTCCCTTTTTGGAACTCATCCTTTCTAAGGACAAAGTTAAATGTATGAGGATCAAACACAACAAGTACCTGGGACATGTCAACAGATCCAGGAAATCCAGGAACCAGCAAACTGAGAGCCAAAGAGAAACTGAGGCGTCTGCCAACAAATCAGCAGCAGCTGAAGCTGATCAACTTCCTGATGTGTCATGAGGTGATCACATGTTTCAACAAAAGACATCAAATAACAGCTGAAGCTGCATTAAAGACAATAAGAGATGTGGAAGCAGCATCAAAGCTGAAAAATGGGAACTTTAAACCTTGTTGGATGAGAAATGAAATGTGCTGAAGAGCAGGATTTCTACACACGTCAGTCATCATCATGATGTGAGTGTTCAGCTGCATAGAAACATAAGACGAAGAAGCTCCACTTTAAGACTGTGTGATTCCAGTGATGATCCAGCATTGATCACTTCCAGTTTCTAGAGAATTTGTTTAAAAAAAGAAGCTTTCTGGTGAATTGATTTGATTGTGGATGTGAAGTGTGTCAGCGCCCCCTGCAGGTTGTAGAGAAAAAGCTTACAGCACCTGGTATTCCCAGGCGGTCTCCCATCCAAATACTAACCAGGCCCCCTGCTTAGCTTTCGAGATCGGGCGTGTTCAGGGTGGTGTGGCCGTAAGCAAAAGTCACCGTAACAAATATCTATTATATAGCTGCTTGAACCATATGTTTCTTTTAGTTTTTCACCTAATTGGCTTGAGAGGCTGATGCTGATCGTGCACATGTTCTTCTCTCTCGTGTTGGTTCTCTGCAGCTGAAAGTGAGACTCTCAGATAACTTTGTGTCTGTCGACCTCTTCTGTTCCCTGTGTGTAGTTTTGTGTTCAGCGTCACACAGAGAGACCGAGGCTGCTTAGTTAGATGAAATCATCACAAATTGCTCATTTTTAAACAGTTACATTATATTTTAGAAGTCAGAACACAGTGATAGATGTTGTTTCAGCATCTATATAAAGCTGATTTGTCACTGATTCTCTCGCTTACGGCCATACCACCCTGAACACGCCCGATCTCGGAAGCTAAGCAGGGTCGGGCCTGGTTAGTACTTGGATGGGAGACCGCCTGGGAATACCAGGTGCTGTAAGCTTTTTACACCTGCAGGAGGCGCTGCTGCTCACTCAACACGGACAGCTTCATGACATACTTCACATCAGGAAGGAAATCACTCAAATAAATTCACTTTTCAATCTTTGTCAAACACTGGAAATGAGCGCACACATAAACCTCATTTAGGTCACTCTGTCATATCATCTTCCAGCACTGCTCAGCTCACAGTGACTTCATCTGTCTGAATTCTTCTGGATACCAAACACACACAGATATTATTGTCTCACATTAGTCTGCAGACTGTTAACAGATCTTCCTGCAGTCTGCAGGTTCATCCCATTTCCTTCCTTCCTAAGAATCCCTGCTGATATCCAAGGTGCTGATCCCAGATCTGCTCAGATGTCCCAGGTTCTCCTCTGCTTTTATCCTCACACACTGAACTGTCTCCTCATCTACGTGTTAACAACCAGAACCCACTGATGTGGGCTCAGAAATAAAGTTTCCATTGTTTTACAAACACAAATGAATAAATTACAGAGATTTACTGAGGCCAGATAGAAAAAGTGCACGTGCAGCCACTTTAAACTGTCAAACAGGCAACTTTATATCTAACAGCAAACACTGAGAGCTGCTCTGCAGAATAAATACTTTTACTGGTGGAAGTGTTAGTAAATGTTGCTGATGACACTTTGATTCTTTTGCCTGAGTGAGGTTTTAGATTCAGAACTTTTACTGGGAGTTGAATATTTCTCAGTGTGGCATCAGTGCTTGTAAAGGATCTACACCACTGTCACCTGACTCAAAATCAACACTAATCAAATTGAAAGAAGTTCATAATCAGCTTTTTTAAGTGAATTATAAGCTAAAGGCTTCCTGTTTGCCCCAGGTTAGGGTTAAGCTGATCCGGGTCAGGGGTTAAGTTGCACCATCTGGGGGTGAACTGACCATCAAATTGAATCTAAATCAAAGCCATAAGAAATTTCAACCATAACTTACCTCTTTGAAAAACTGATTTAAAAGTCCATTATTGTTTTGTAAGTGGTCATATTAATTTTCTTCAGGATAACTTCACATTAAATCTGATTTTAAAAAAAATGTCATTAAAGTTGGAATCTTCCCTGAAACAGAAATGCTGAAGTGGAATGAATGAATAAATGTCCCCAAAACTTTCCATCCTTCCACTTTCTTTAATTCATGGTTTCAGGGGGAGTGGAGCCTATCTGTCACAGAAACTCCTCAACATTCCAGTCTAATAACAAGTCTGAAACTAAAGCAAAAACTGCAGCCCCAAATGAACATTGGCATGATATAGGCTGTGTCAAATGCAAAAGCAGTCCCTGTTTCCCTTTTTGGAACTCATCCTTTCTAAGGACAAAGTTAAATGTATGAGGATCAAACACAACAAGTACCTGGGACATGTCAACAGATCCAGGAAATCCAGGAACCAGCAAACTGAGAGCCAAAGAGAAACTGAGGCGTCTGCCAACAAATCAGCAGCAGCTGAAGCTGATCAACTTCCTGATGTGTCATGAGGTGATCACATGTTTCAACAAAAGACATCAAATAACAGCTGAAGCTGCATTAAAGACAATAAGAGATGTGGAAGCAGCATCAAAGCTGAAAAATGGGAACTTTAAACCTCGTTGGATGTGAAATGAAATGTGCTGAAGAGCAGGATTTCTACACACGTCAGTCATCATCATGATGTGAGTGTTCAGCTGCATAGAAACATGAGAAGAAGAAGCTCCACTTTAAGACTGTGTGATTCCAGTGATCATCCAGCATTGATCACTTCCAGTTTCTAGAGAATTTGTTTAAAAAAAGAAGCTTTCTGGTGAATTGATTTGATTGTGGATGTGAAGTGTGTCAGCGCCCCCTGCAGGTTGTAGAGAGAAGAGAAAAAGCTTACAGCACCTGTTATTCCCAGCCGGTCTCCCATCCAAATACTAACCAGGCCCCCTGCTTAGCTTTCGAGATCGGGATGTTCAGGGTGGTGTGGCTGTAAGCAAAAGTCACCGTAACAAATATCTATTATATAGCTGCTTGAACCATATGTTTCTTTTAGTTTTTCACCTAATTGGCTTGAGAGGCTGATGCTGATCGTGCACATGTTCTTCTCTCTCGTGTTGGTTCTCTGCAGCTGAAAGTGAGACTCTCAGATAACTTAGTGTCTGTCGACCTCTTCTGTTCCCTGTGTGTAGTTTTGTGTTCAGCGTCACACAGAGAGACCGAGGCTACTTAGTTAGATGAAATCATCACAAATTGCTCATTTTTAAACAGTTACATTATATTCTAGAAGTCAGAACACAGTAATAGATGTTGGTTCAGCATCTATAAAAAGCTGATTTGTGACAGATTCTCTCGCTTACGGCCATACCACCCTGAACACGCCCGATCTCGTCCGATCTCGGAAGCTAAGCAGAACACAGAAATATTATTGTCTCACATTAGTCTGCAGACTGTTAACAGATCTTCCTGCAGTCTGCAGATTCATCCCATTTCCTTCCTTCCTAAGAATCCCTGCTGATATCCAAGGTGCTGATCCCAGATCTGCTCAGATGTCCCAGGTTCTCCTCTGCTTTTATCCTCACACACTGAACTGTCTCCTCATCTATGTGGTGGACTGGTGCAGAGGGAACAACCTGATCCTGAATGTCAACAAGACCAAGGAAATTATCGTTGACTTCAGGAAATCTAGACCCACCCACACACCCCTTCTTATCAACGACTCAGCTGTGGAGGTCGTCAGCAGCACCAAGTTCCTGGGGGTGCACATCACTGACAACCTCAGCTGGTCACCCCACATCTCCTCACTGATGAAGAAGGGCCAGCAGCGCCTGCACTTCCTGCGTCGGATGAAGAGAGCATCCCTCCCGCCCCCCATCCTTCAGACCTTCTACAGAGGGACCATCGAGAGCCTGCTGACCAGCTACATCTCCATCTGGTCTGGGAGCTGCAGGGCCTCTGACTGGAAGTCTCTACAGAGGGTGGTGAGGACAGGGGAGAAGATCACGGGGGCTCCGCTCCCCTGCATCAAGAACATCGCGGACAGACGCTGCCTATCCCGGGCTCACCAGATCCTCTCCGACCCCACCCACCCCAACCATGGACTGTTTTCCCCCCTGGCGTCCGGCAGAAGGTTCCGCAGCATCTCCTGCAGAACGACCAGACTACTGAACAGTTTCTTCCCCCTGGCCATCAGACTGCTTAACGCCACATAACACTCCTCCACCCCTAAACACACACACAGACACTACAAAAACCACCCCCCATGGACATGGACAATACACGCACCTTAGTTAGTCTAGTTTTGTCTTCAACATGAACCTGGGGACTCCTTGGCACTTACTTTACTCTGACTGTGAAATTCTTTTCTAGTTCTCTTAAGTGCAATTGTTATAGTGCAATATTTAATGTTTCTCTTTGCAATAACTCAGTGCAATTTTTAATGTTTCTTTTGACAATTAGTGCAATATATCAATAACTTAGTGCAATATACATGAATATATATATACTTATTTACCCTGCATATAGTTAGCTCTTAGCTCTTAGTTATAGAAAACATATTATTGTATAGGAATAAGGTCTAGCTCTGTTACACTGGTAGCCAAGTAACGACATTTCGTTGTCAAGATTCACCTTGTGTTTTTTGTGCAATGACAATAAAGGAAGTCTAAGTCTAAGTCTGTTAACAACCAGAACCCACTGATGAGTCTTCCCAACATTAGGACTGCTTTCAGCCTACATGGATGGGACAGTAATGGGTGGTGTTTCCATCGGCCGGTGACAGACATAACGACAAAATAATTAGACAGAGACTAAGAGACTGAGCGTGGCGTCTGTGACAAGAAGAGTCAGAAACTAATGACATGGATGAAAGTGAACTCTGCTCACAGCAGATTCAGAGCAGGAAGTTAGTCCTCACCCATCACTGTGTTTAACTGTTTGAAGCTGTCGGCTGGAAGAAGGATTCTTGGCAAATGTGTTGACAGTGTAGATTATCTTCAGTAATTCCTTCTTCATCCAGTTTAAAATCACAGAGATATAAGATTCCTCAGATCAGATGATGATCTGGACATTCTTGCATTAGCTCTCTGATCTCAGTGAGACTTCCTGGTTGAATAAAGGTGATGATGTGAGGTTCAGTTAGCTTTGCATTCACAGAGCTGTTGAAATTTCCCTTAAAACAGGTTACTTTGTACTTTTAGACCAAAAAGGTACATTTCAGAACCTGTACTTTTTAAGTTGAAGCAGAACTTTTATTTTTGACAAAGTGTTTTAGTTAATTTTTTACAAAAGTATACGTGCCTCTACTTAAAAAGAGGTTCTGTGTACTTTAGCAGCCCCTGAAGGAGAGTCAGAAATCATCAGTCACACCTGAACACACCTGAGACAGCCCTACAGAAAGCACAGACGTGTTCATGAGTGGAATTTAGAGGTTGGATCATTCAGATAGAACAGCAGTACAAAGTTCAGACTTTGTTGTTCAGTAACTTGGAGATGTGTTTTAGCTCCACTCGTCAGACAGCTTCTATCAGTCCTGCCTCCATCACAGGTGGATTCTGCTCTGACTGGTTCCAGGAAGCAGCTCACCTGCGTCTCAGTCTGTCGAGCAGAGACTCTTCTCCTTCTTTAGCTCTGAACAATCTGTAAGTTCAGACTTTCCTGTTTGTTTCTGCTCTGTAATGTTGGAGAACATGTTCACTTCTTATTTCAGAGCAAGCTTTGATCAGTTTGTGTTTGAAAACAAATATAGATGATTATCAGATTATTGATTAACTGGAATCAATCAACATGATGATCAGCTGATGGTTTTTTGTTTGTTTGTTTCCTTCTCAAACAAACTGCTTCATGTTTTTAGTTCCTGGAATCAAAGTGTCGTCTCCACCTTTAAAGTCAGAAAGAGCAGCTTCCTGTCAGACCTTCCGTTATGAAGCTGTGATGCAGTGTATGTATGAAGGTGTTTAGTGTTCATTGTGGTTCAGTCTTTTCACTTCCTGCATTGTGCTGCAGGATCCAGTTGGACCAATCGGAACCTGCAGTGTGGGATTCTGCTGCTCTTTCAGTCAGACTTCACATTCAGACTGAAATCATTCTTTAAATAATCCTTTAGTTTCTGTTGTTGATATTTATTCATTACATCCACAGTACAGATGCTGCTGTTTTTAAGGTGTCAGCAGGAGAAGAAACTCTGAAGTGTCTAAAAGTCAGTTTAGAGGAGATGTTAAAGATCAGGGACTGCATTCATAAAAACTCTGTAAAGAACTGCTCCTGCTGATGAAAATCTAACCAAATTCTTAGAATGATTGAGAATGAAAGAGTAGATCCTACAAAAGATAAAAGTTATTCAGCAACATGTTAACCCTTAAAAGGAAGGAGGATTTGAGTTGATGTCAGGGGCGTCACTAGGTCTTAAGGACAGGGGGGGGCTTAGCCCCCAGAGATGCACAGGATGTGAGTGAACGTAGCGCACGAGCACAAAACTTCACAAACAGCTATCAGGCTGAGAAACTTTTCATTATTATTATTTCAGTCTGTTTTTTTTTAAATACAGTACAACAACTATCATAGGTTTGCACACTAACAGCATATTTACAGCATTAACAAGAAAAAAAATGGCTCCAATTGCGAGTTACTTGGTGGATGGAAGCAAAGGATGCCGTCTGTTTTTAAAGGCTGGCACATGGCTCTATCACTCTGCTGTGACTCAGAGGCTGAAGCTCGTCTTTTTCAATTGACATTGTTTGACACAGCCAGGAATGCAGCCGACGCAGTGCACTACAGGACGTTCCACATGAGCAGCTGCCCACAGGCACTGTTACAGGTAACAGCTACCTGGTAACTTGGATGCTTGCCAGGGGCGGTTTTTGCTATGATCAAAGTGGGAAATCAACCCAGGGTGCAATCTGTGAAAGGGCGCACGAGAGGAAGAAAAAAAAAAGTATTCAGTTATTTTTATAGCTGAATATACAGATTTGACTGTTTGGGTTTTTCTAGTTCCAACAATATGTAACAAGCTGAAACCATACAGCGCATCATGCAGAAGAAGAAGACAGACGCAGATTACGTCAGAGGCTTTTCACAGAGCAAGTCAAGTGCGTGTTCAATGAAGGATGGAATATAAAAGGTCAAGAAAGTCATCAGGTGCCCAGTTCAGGAAAAGAAGGAAATAAGAAGAAGAGGACCCAGAACCACCACTGATGGTTGCCTTCAGAGAGGGAAACATGTCTGTAATCTGAGACAATAAGATGGAGGGTTTGAAAGAGGAGATGAAGCATCAGAAGCTGTCAGACTCCTCCTCCTCTGACTCAGTCTCAGAACAATGTGGAGTTAAAGAAAACACAGGCATCTGTTTTAAAGGACTCACTGATGTTATGACTGGAAATCCGTCTGTGACAAGAAGAGTCAGAAACTAATGACATGGATGAAAGTGAACTCTGCTCACAGCAGATTCAGAGCAGGAAGTTAGTCCTCACCCATCACTGTGTTTAACTGTTTGAAGCTGTCGGCTGGAAGAAGGATTCTTGGCAAATGTGTTGACAGTGTAGATTATCTTCAGTAATTCCTTCTTCATCCAGTTTAAAATCACAGAGATATAAGATTCCTCAGATCAGATGATGATCTGGACATTCTCGCATTAGCTCTCTGATCTCAGTGAGACTTCCTGGTTGAATAAAGGTGATGATGTGAGGTTCAGTTAGCTTTGCATTCACAGAGCTGTTGAAATTCCCCTTAAAACAGGTTACTTTGGACTTTTAGACCAAAAAGGTACATTTCAGAACCTGTACTTTTTAAGTTGAAGCAGAACTTTTATTTTTGACAAAGTGTTTTAGTTAATTTTTTACAAAAGTATATGTGCCTCTACTTAAAAAGAGGTTCTGTGTACTTTAGCAGCCTCTAAAGGAGAGTCAGAAATCATCAGTCACACCTGAACACACCTGAGACAGCCCTACAGAAAGCACAGACGTGTTCATGAGTGGAATTTAGAGGTTGGATCATTCAGATAGAACAGCAGTACAAAGTTCAGACTTTGTTGTTCAGTAACTTGGAGATGTGTTTTAGTTCCACTGGTCAGACAGCTTCTATCAGTCCTGCCTCCATCACAGGTGGATTCTGCTCTGACTGGTTCCAGGAAGCAGCTCACCTGCGTCTCAGTCTGTCGAGCAGAGACTCTTCTTCTTCTTCAGCTCTGAACAATCTGTAAGTTCAGACTTTCCTGTTTGTTTCTGCTCTGTAATGTTGGAGAACATGTTCACTTCTTATTTCAGAGCAAACTTTGATCAGTTTGTGTTTGAAAACAAATATAGATGATTATCAGATTATTGATTAACTGGAATCAATCAACATGATGATCAGCTGATGGTTTTTTGTTTGTTTGTTTCCTTCTCAAACAAACTGCTTCATGTTTTTAGTTCCTGGAATCAAAGTGTCGTCTCCACCTTTAAAGTCAGAAAGAGCAGCTTCCTGTCAGACCTTCCGTTATGAAGCTGTGATGCAGTGTATGTATGAAGGTGTTTAGTGTTCATTGTGGTTCAGTCTTTTCACTTCCTGCATTGTGCTGCAGGATCCAGTTGGACCAATCAGAACCTGCAGTGTGGGATTCTGCTGCTCTTTCAGTCAGACTTCACATTCAGACTGAAATCATTCTTTAAATAATCCTTTAGTTTCTGTTGTTGATATTTATTCATTACATCCACAGTACAGATGCTGCTGTTTTTAAGGTGTCTGCAGGAGAAGAAACTCTGAAGTGTCTAAAAGTCAGTTTAGAGGAGATGTTAAAGATCAGGGACTGCATTCATAAAAACTCTGTAAAGAGCTGCTCCTGCTGATGAAAATCTAACCAAATTATTGGAATGGTTGAAAATGAAAGAGAAGATCCTACAAAAGATAAAAGTTATTCAGCAACATGTTAACCCTTAAAAGGAAGGAGGATTTGAGTTGATGTCAGGGGCGTCACTAGGTCTTAAGGACAGGGGGGGCTTAGCCCCCAGAGAGGAACAGGATGTGAGCGAACGTAGCGCACGAGCACAAAACTTCACAAACAGCTATCAAAGGCTGAGAAACTATTCATTATTATTATTTCAGTCTGTTTTTTTAAATACAGTACAACAACTATCATAGGTTTGCACACTAACAGCATATTTACAGCATTAACAAGAAAAAAAATGGCTCCAATTGCGAGTTACTTGGTGGATGGAAGCAAAGGATGCCGTCTGTTTTTAAAGGCTGGCACATGGCTCTATCACTCTGCTGTGACTCAGAGGCTGAAGCTCGTCTTTTTCAATTGACATTGTTTGACACAGCCAGGAATGCAGCCGACGCAGTGCACTACAGGACGTTCCACATGAGCAGCTGCCCACAGGCACTGTTAGGGTAACAGCTACCTGGTAACTTGGATGCTTGCCAGGGGCGGTTTTTGCTATGATCAAAGTGGGAAATCAACCCAGGGCGCAATCTGTGAAAGGGCGCACGAGAGGAAGAAAAAAAAAAGTATTCAGTTATTTTTATAGCTGAATATACAGATTCGACTGTTTGGGTTTTTCTAGTTCCAACAATATGTAACAAGCTGAAACCATACAGCGCATCATGCAGAAGAAGAAGACAGACGCAGATTACGTCAGAGGCTTTTCACAGAGCAAGTCAAGTGCGTGTTCAATGAAGGATGGAATATAAAAGGTCAAGAAAGTCATCAGGTGCCCAGTTCAGGAAAAGAAGGAAATAAGAAGAAGAGGACCCAGAACCACCACTGATGGTTGCCTTCAGAGAGGGAAACATGTCTGTAATCTGAGACAATAAGATGGAGGGTTTGAAAGAGGAGATGAAGCATCTGAAGCTGTCAGACTCCTCCTCCTCTGACTCAGTCTCAGAACAATGTGGAGTTAAAGAAAACACAGGCATCTGTTTTAAAGGACTCACTGATGTTATGACTGGAAATCCAAAAATGATATGAAATTTGAGTATTTTATCCATGAAATATCATTGTGTTCACCTTCTGATCAAACTGTTTCATCGTTCTTTGGGGACCTGGGACGTATCTATATTGGCCACTAAGTTACCTTCAGTTATGACACAAGAACATTTACATGAAATCTGCCTGAAGGGCAACAGCTCACAGAGAGGCTGCAGTATCAGTAGCTCCTGCACCAGGAAATTATTTTCTTACCCTTTTATCTTTTCAAATTATAGATTTATTCCAAGATAAAGCAAGGGTTGTCTGTGAAAACACTAAAATAATTTCCTCCGTACTT
This sequence comes from Leuresthes tenuis, assembly GCF_036924035.1. Classification (NCBI taxonomy): domain Eukaryota; kingdom Metazoa; phylum Chordata; class Actinopteri; order Atheriniformes; family Atherinopsidae; genus Leuresthes; species Leuresthes tenuis. The sequence continues at coordinate 7,455,853 of NW_027325355.1, read as the reverse complement.
GTGCCTAATCAGTAACTGTTATAATAAACATCAATGCTCACATTATAAGGACAGCAGGAGGTTGAATCTGTGAAATCACTGTAAAAAGTAAACCATACAAAGACAAGACAAACCCATAGAGTCACCTGATGGAGAAAAAAAACATGCAGAGTGACAAAAAAATCTCTTTTTAGTTTATGAAAGTAAACTATGAATATGATATGAGACTTTATGCAGTAACTTTACTTAATATCACTAAAGTTTCCTGAACTTATCAGGAAAAGATCAGTTTTCTTGGTATTTGTTTTACAGTTGAACAGTTTCACAGCTGTGTAAAGTCCATCAGTCATCCAGATGTTAACATTTCTCCTGCATAGTTGAACAGAGTTAAACTTTAAACTGAACTGGTTAGAATGTTAATTTCAGACAAAACACCTCTCTGGATATGTCTTTCAGAGTTTAGTTTCTCTTTCCACTAAACTTCCATCTTTTTGTGACGCAGATTATTTGCTCCGTGAAATTCTCCGTCTGAAGGTAACGGAAACTATTTTTAATGTTTGACTATAATATCTGCTGTTGGCAGCTTAGTTCAAGCAGAAACAAACACAATCTGCCGCATTGTCCTTTCTGTTGATTCACTGCTGTCTCTGTAAAACTGTAACTGTGAAACTGTAACTGTGGGACCAGTGCCGTGCACAACATGTGTTACTTTTTGTGTTACTGAGTGAGTAAAATATGTGGAATAAGAGCAGCAGCAGACTATAAAGATGACCCAGGCTTAAACACTGAGTTGTTGTTACATGTCAGCTTCAAACTAAAACATGCATCCCAGTTATTATCTGGGAGGGTTGTAAAGGAACTCTTGAGGATCTCAGAACCCCAGAATTAATTTTTCTACATTTATGTTACACCACCAGATCAGAGGAGGAAACATCTTCTCCGAAGGCGACGAGTTTCATTTGCTCTTTCATTTATAAGTTATAACCAAAATGATTGAAACAAAGTCACACCCTGTCATCAGCACATTGATAATGTAATACATTTTACTGAAATAAATAATAAAAATATAAAATAGATAATGTAACATATTAGTGATAATGGTGTAATTAAACCAAATGTTACAATAAAAATGCTTTTCATTAACAATGCAAAGTATTGAAAACAGGCACCAAATCATAAATATGATCATTTATAGATTAGCTGACAGATTGTACAACCCCCAGTAGGGGTCCTTAGGCATGACCCCCTTACCCTATCTGTAAGTCGCTTTGGATAAAAGCGTCTGCTAAATGCATAAACATAACATAACAACAAGGGACTGTTACATGCATACATTTCATTAATAATGAAAACGAGAGATTGTGTGAGACTATCGGCAGATTCAAACAAGGCGCGCCTCAAATACAGCAAACAATATAGTAAGATTATAATTACGCCAATAACTACTGTTTAAATAAATATATTATCGGGTAAAACAAAAACAAAACACTGGAGTACAGTGAAGAAAGCCTGGAGAGCCTCACGGATTTCATCGACGAGTGTTTTGACAGGATCGTCATGGGGAAAACTAACCAAACCCCATCTGCTAGCAGCAAGGCTTCAACTTCAAAGAGAAGTCGCAATGAAGAGTCACCCGGAGCGACTTCTCCAGCTGGTAATGATTCGACGGACATTTTAACATCGATCGATAACAAATTATCCAGCTTCGACGCCCCTATGTCTCTGTTAGAAATTCTACACAGAGAGTTCCAGGCATTACGGGAGTCGTTGGAGTTCAGCCAGCAACAGGTGCAGACGCTGGCTGCAGAAAACGCAGCCCTCAGAGGATCGGTGAAATCACTCACCGAGGGAATGAGCCGGATCTCTGACGAGAACAAGAGGATGAAAGAATCAATTATTGATCTCCAGGCTCGTAGTATGAGGGACAATCTGGTGTTTTCTGGAATCCCGGAGCAGGCAGACGAGGATCCTGAACTCACAGTGAAAAGCTTCATTCAAAATCAGCTGAAACTTCCAGGAGATGTAGTGAAAAACATTACTTTTCACCGAGTCCACCGCCTGGGAGGGAAGAGACCTGATGCCCGCCGACCGAGACCGATTGTGGCCAAGTTCGAGCATTTCCAACAGAAGGTCCAGGTGAGGGGCCGCGGCAGGGAGCTGAGAGGAACGGACTTCAGCGTCAACGACCAGTTTCCCAAAGAAATCCTGGAAAGACGCAGGGTTCTGTTCCCCATCCGGAGAAAGTTCATGGAGGGAGGCTCCCGAGCTGTCATCGCGGTGGATAAATTATTCATCAGTGGACAGCTTTACCGCGACCAGGAAACCACTCCTTGGCTCTTCTAAACTCCAGGTGATCTGTATTCGTTAACTTGTATAAATCATATCACCATAGATGGTACATAAGTAACTCTGAAATAGTCTATCCAATTCACAGTTATCTATCAAGGCAAAATATATAGCTCACTGCCAGTCTCACCAGCATAGGATATATGCAGCTCATATTTGTTTATTTGGGTATGTTTTTTTGTTTTTGTTTTTCCTTTTTCTATCTCACACTTCCACTCGTTTTTCTATTCTGTCTTTCTTCCCCAACCCGCTGCGTTTCCACCTTAATAAGTAATGTTAACAAGCACGGCGCACATAGAGTTTTGAGCAGAGCACATAATCAAGTTCCACACAGCATCGACAGCGCAAGTACATATCGTAGCAAGCTCATACTGACAACTGAAACACCAACAATGGCATGTTCATTGAAGCATATATGCACACACACGCACGGGATGCTTTTAGCAAGCATCCAGCACTCACTGCGTTAGTCTGAGCATGTCCACACTGAGGTTTATCTCATGGAATGTGCATGGAGCTGGGTCCAGAGAGAAGAGATTAAAAATCTCCAATAAATTGAAGGATTTACAGGCGGACATTGTTTTATTACAGGAGATTCATTTATCAAAGACTGTAGCTGATGTTCTCACCACAGCACAGTTTCCTCATGTGTACTCAGCCTGTTACAACTCCAGACAAAGAGGTGTAGCCATTCTGATAAATAGAAGAGTAAATTTCACCGTAAACAACACAGTTATAGATCCAGAAGGTAGATTTCTAATAGTTAATTTATCTGTTCAAAATATGAATTTATGCATTGCAAATATATATGGTCCAAATGTGGATGACCCCTCATTTTTTCACTCCTTTTTCACTTCACTCTCTGATCACTCAGATAACACACTCATCATAGGAGGGGACTTTAACATGGTATTAGACTCAGGACTAGACAGACTCAGTACTTCAGGAAGTCAGCGGAACTGGCAGTCCACGAATATTGTTAAACAGTATATGAAAGATTTTGGTCTTTGTGATGCTTGGCGCTCCCACCACCCCACTCTTAGAGAATACACCTTCTTCTCACCGGTACACCACTCATATTCAAGAATAGATTATTTCTTAGTTAGCAGTTCCTTGATGAGGGATATTTCAGACACCAAAATCCACCCCATCACTATCAGTGATCACGCTCCAGTTTCTATCACACTGAAGAATAACAGAGTTACACCACCAGCTAGGAATTGGAGATTTAATACATCATTACTAAAAGACCCCGATTTTATTAATTATTTCAAAAGGGAATGGTCTGGATATTTAGAAAATAATGACCTGCCAGGAATGTCAGCTTGTACTCTTTGGGAAGCCGGAAAAGCAGTTATGAGAGGCAAAATAATCTCTTTTTCATCAAATAAGAAAAAGAGGGAAAGTTCAAGGATATCAGATTTAGAACTCAGGATTAAATCATTAGAAATTGTCTACAGTACCTCCAAAGAGGAACACACACTGAATGAATTAAGAAAAGCTAAACTTGAATTAAACAAAATTATTGATAAACAAACACAGTTTCTCATACAAAGACTTCGCTTGGAGAACTTTGAGCACGGCAATAAATCTGGAAGGTTCCTAGCTAACCAACTAAAGAGAAACAAAGAGAAAACAACAATCACTTCTGTTAAAGACTCAAAAGGAAATGTCACCCATGACCCCGATGTAATCAACAATGCTTTTAGGGACTTCTATAAAACCTTATATTCATCACAAAATGATCCATCAGACAGTAACATAGATCAGTTTCTTAGTAATATCAACCTTCCAAAATTACAAACCGAACAGGCAATGGCTCTGGATTCACCTCTTTCAATAGGAGAACTCCATGAAGCCCTTCAACATATGCCTAGTAACAAAGCCCTGGGACCAGATGGTTTTCCAGCAGAGTTCTACAAAGAATTTTGGACTGTTTTGGCACTGCATTTCACAAAATGGTATTACAAGTTAAGCAGAATGGCAGATTATCCCCACACATGAACTCTGCTAACATTATCCTGCTACAGAAACCAGGAAAAGACCCCATACTTCCATCCAGCTACCGCCCAATATCTCTAATAAATGCAGACCTCAAAATAATTTGTAACGCCCTCGCCAAAAGAATAGAAAAAATAACTCCACTTATAATACATCCTGACCAGACAGGTTTTATAAAGGGTAGACACTCATCCACTAACACTCGCAGGCTAATTAATCTCATAGACTATTCTAACATCAACAACCTGGAAACCACAATAGTCTCTCTAGATGCAGAAAAAGCATTTGATCGAGTGAACTGGAAATTTTTATTCGCAGCATTAAACAAATTTGGGTTTGGGTCACACTTCATCAACTGGATAAGGATATTATAAAGCTCCCCAAATGCGTGTGTCAGGACAAATGATCAAACCTCTCCAAACTTCAGTCTGCAGAGAGGTACAAGACAGGGTTGCCCACTTTCTCCCTCACTTTTTGCTATTTTCATTGAACCTTTAGCAGCTGCTATCAGACAAGAAAGAAACATTAAAGGCATCCAACCCCAAAATATTGAGCATAAAATAAGTCTTTATGCTGATGATGTTTTACTTTTCCTTCAGAACTCTCAAACGTCTCTCACTCACACGATCACACTCATAAATAAATTCTCAGCACTTTCTGACTACTCTATCAATTGGTCTAAGACCACAGTTCTGCCCATTAACTGTAGGGTCCAGAATATACCTGCGATCACTTTACAGTCAGGAAATATCAGATATTTAGGCATAAACATTTCCTCCAGGCTCTCAGAGCTAACAAAGCTAAATTATGTGCAATTATTAAAGACAGTAGAGGACGATCTCTCTCGTTGGAAGTCCTTACCTATATCACTTATGGGGAGAGTTACAACCATTAAAATGATGATACTACCAAAAGTTAATTATTTGTTCTCAATGATCCCCATAAAACAATCTGCTACTTGGTTTAAGTCACTAGATTCATGCATCTCCAAATTTCTGTGGAAAAACAAACCACCACGTATTAGTTTAAAAACCCTACAGAAGACCAAGGACTGTGGTGGATTAGATTTACTTAATTTTCAGCACTATTCCTTAGCCAATAGGATACAGTATATATCAAAATGGTTTAAACCTAGCCCAATAGATGAACCATGGATAAATGTAGAACAAGCATTGTGTGATAATCTGGAAATCTCTGACCTGCCACTTATTAGTCAAAACGTAAAACATCACAAATGTTTCAAAAGCATTAACATCAGCACCTCTCTGACAGCCTTGTGGGAATTTCTTAAAATAACAAAGTCTTCAATTGTCCCATGTAAGCTTACACCCATCTGGAACAATCCTGACATACTGCAAAACAAAAAAATGCTAAACTTTACTCTGTGGAAGATCAAAGGAATCAAACATCTGGAACATATAATCCAAAATGGAAATTTTATTTCATTTGATGAGCTCATATCACAACACGAGATAGGCAGCAATAAATTCCTAGAATATCAACAACTTAAGTCTATAATAACAAAGAAATATATCCTCCACCAACCAGACTTACAACTCCCGATTAGGGTAGCAGAATTTCTAAGCATCTGCACCCCAAAACTACTATCAAAAATATATAAATTATTGTCTAAAATAGATGACACAATGTCTCTTCCATCCTCAAAATGGGAGGCAGATTTATCCATCAGTTCTAGTCATAGCTTCTGGCCACAAATATGTTTGAACACCTTCAGAATGACTCAGAATTCTAATTTACAGCTCATACAATACAAAATCCTTCATAGAACACACTATACAGGACAAAGGATGTTCAGGATGGGTCTAACACACTCAAACATCTGCTCACATTGCACAGATAACACACCTGATGATTATGCACACGCTTTGTGGTTCTGTGCGCCTGTCCAGAAGTTCTGGCTTGAAGTCTGTGCGGACCTATCAACATGGCTAAAGTGTAGCATCCCTGCATGCCCCACACTGTGCATACTGGGTGACTTAGACAACATCAACATGGAAATTAACTCAGCACACATGGTTCTCACAGTGTTATGTATCGCAAAGAAAACTATTCTCATGAACTGGAAAGCGAATAACAATCTGTGTATTAACCAGTTTAGAAATTTTCTTTTAGATTATATTAGCATGGAAACAATGTCTGCCTCTTCAAAACATCAATTGGCTGAATTTAATTCTCTCTGGTCCCCGCTGATTAGCTTTATCACATAGTGGTGGTGGTGGGTTGCTGTCCCGTCGCTCTGGGCGGTTACTACTTATCAAACACACACTCACACACACACATTAGGTCTTGGGGGGTGGTTACACTGAGTGGCATCTGGTGGGCGGGGCTCTTTGGGTATGTAGGCTGCCCAGAGGGCCGCGCTCCCAGTTCTACAAGTTTGGCTGCCCCTCAATTTTAATCGCTCACTATTAGAAAATATTGAAGAGCCAGAAGGGTGAGGGGAGGGGTCTTCTTCCCACACCCCTGCTTCCTGGTTGCTGCTCGGGGCGGGAGGGGCCAAGAGGATTAATTAATTGTTCTGCTGGTTCGGGGTCTGTGGTGGCTGGGGGGCTGCTGGCCCCCTGGTGTGCCCGCTGCACTACACCCCAGCAGAGTTGAGGGAGGGAGGACGTGTGGGACGTGAAAGTGTGTGTGGTAATGATTGGGCCTGGATCTGGGACTTGCTGTCGCCTGGCCTGCCTGTGCTTCTCCCGATGGGGGGGCGGCGTTGCCTCTCCCCGCTGCTCGCGACTTCACCCACCTGTGGGCACGTCTTGACTCCCAGGGCACTTGGCCAGGGGCGCTGGGGCAGGCGCTGACCCACTGCGTGGCTGTCTGGGGCACTTGGCCCTCCTGGGTATTGGGTGGGGCCTCTGCCGGGGGGTTTGGGGGCGCTCGGGCTCCCGGGGCCCGGATCCAGTGCACGGCCCATGTCTGGGCGGCTGGGGCCTGGCGGGGTCGGTGGGCTGTTGCCCCGGGCTCTCTGAGGGCCTCTGCCCTATGCTTATGGGGGCTCTGTCCGGGGGCTTCCTCTGCAGTCTTCTGGGTGGATGCGTGGTTGTCCCTGTGGTGGGCTGCCTGGGTTCTGTGCTCCGTGGGGGCTGCTGGTGGCCTGGGTCTTGTGGCCCTCTCTGCTAGCTTCTGATTGCTGGGGGGGGGGCTGTGGATTGTGGCCCTGTACACTTATACACTCATAACTAAGCACGGTTATCATGTAGATCCTGTGCCATGGGTGTTGCATGTTCTCACACACACACACACACACACACACACACACACATACATTCATTAGCCCAGTAGCATGCTCGCTAAGCAGTTGATGTGTTATCATGTCGTCTCAGGTCATCTATCCACAGCTGTGTTGTATGCGATTACCGCTTCTTGTGCTTGTTTTTGTTTGTTTGTGAGTTTGTTTTTTCTCTGCTTGTCTGCTTTCAGGTGCTCCTGGTGGCGCTAAGGCTGGATTCCCCTCAGAGGCCATGGATTGTTGTCTGTTTTGTTTTTTACAGGTGTAGCAGCTGGTTGTCTGGTTTTTGTTTCTATTTTTGTTCTGTTTCCTCTTCTTTCCTCTTCTTCTTTCCTTGTCTCCCGGTCCGGTTCGGCTCTATTACATGTCATATATTGTAAACAAAAATAAATAAATGGGCATCAAGGGGAGCTTTACATTTATAAAACTTCCCTTGGCAAAGCAAATCTGTTTGGCATCATAGGTATTCAGACTACAATTCTGCTGCCATAATGCTGAACAGGAGAAGGGGGGAAAAAGAAAAAAAAAAAAAGAAAGAAAAAAAAAATAAATAAATAAACACAGCTTGAATGAATGCATGGACTTGATCTTTATCTGAGTGCATTTTAGATCAGACAGTTATTGCTCATTTAAATACAACTTATTCCTCAGAAGTACAAGAAGAACTTGTATTTTAGACCCAATTACACCAGACTGTTCGAGGAGGTTTTCCCCTAAATCCCCACCTCCACACTGGATTTGATCAGTCCACCACAGAGTTTTAAGGCTGCTGGAATTAAACCTTTACTTTAAACTTTCCTTTTACTCTGGAACCAGAAATTCCCCTTAAACTTCTCTGAGCCATAATTGGTGGCAGCAGAGGCCTTGGAGGGAGTCCATTCCCTCTGAGTGCAGCCCACAGAGGGAGTGGGAGAGGTTCCTGAGTCTGTAAACTTCCTCTCGCTTTGTTGAGCTGCAGAGGCCTGGGGATGATTCTGCATCTTCTGGCCTGTTGGCGGCTTCCTCAGAACTTTCCTCTTTGCCACTTTCAAAGGGAAATATGTAGAAACCCTCAGACTCATTTTCCAGAATCTCTTCATCTACTCTGTCACCCCACAGAAGTGCAGGAGAGGATATTTTGGTTTGACTCAAAAAGGACTTTTTAAGTAAGTGTTGTTTTTCAGGCGGTTTGTCTTTCAGGCTTTTATAAACTACAGTGATGTCATGTCCTTTGATGACATGTTTCCATTGTGATGTCATGCAGAACTGTGAGGTCATAATGATGTGATGACATCACTACTTGTGATGTCAGCAGCGATGGTGCTCTGTTCTCAGTCACCAGTCATCACGTGTGCTGTTCTGCTCTCTTTTTCAGCTTTATGATCTTAACTGTAAATAATATGCAGCACATGTTCATAGAGCCCAGGCAATGGTGGGAAACATGGATTGTATGAATGCTGAGTGAAATGTAAATGAAAACAGAAGCAGTGACCTGCAGATCCTTTATATATATGTGATAACTGAATCTGAATGTATCAGTGTCCAGGTCAGTAATAATGTATTTATTGTATGTTACGGTGCTCACAGCTGCTTTCTGCACGCCTCACCTGGAAGTATCTTTGAAGCTGCTTTGTATGTTGTCTACACTGACTGTGAAGCAAAAGTAACACAACAGCCACATCTTCAGGCTGTTCTCAGTGTTTCCAGCACAATCATTCAGCTGTTTTCATGCATCAACATAATACAGTAATAACAGTGTAGTTATGGTTGTTTCTATTCAGAGCTGCTTACAAGCAGAATGGGATTATTTCTACGTGTCAACATACAGTGTATAACATCATTTCTAGTAAAAATCTGACTTTGAAAGATGTTAAAATGACAGAATCAGCATGTAAATGATAAAGTGTCTTCCTGTGGATGTTCTCAGATATGTACAGTATGAACACTGTGATCCTTTCCCACATGTCCCAGTATGTTTGATTGTGTTCCAAGTGAGGGTCAGACTGGAGAAAGTGTCATGAAGCTGTCACCCTTAAACAACGCTAAAAAAGCCAATATCACAGACAGAGAAAAGTTAGATCATGAGAGAGAAAAAAACTCTTGAAACTTTCTGTGAACAAAGCAAGGAGGTCAATAAATAAGTCTACACCTCATTACAGTGGTTAATATTTCTGTCAGAATAAGTTTTGTTTGCATCTGTGTGGTTGTGGACATATTTGATCGAAGGGAACTTCAGATTGAAACCTCGCCAGTGAAGAACTGAATGTAGCACAACGTGTTGGTGTAAAAGACCACTCTGATGCTTAGAAGTCCATACTCCCACCAACTAGTTTAAAACTGAATAATCCTTTCAGATGAGAGATGAAACGTCTTCAAGAACCAAGAAGAAGAAGAAGTTGCCCTTATTCAGGCTCTTACCCACAAAGTGTCACCGTGAGGAGCCCCCTTTCCAATCAGTAAACCTTCTTCTAAAAAAGTAGCCCTGAACAGCTGCCTCCAGCTCCTCTGAGGGACACACCTGCTGAACTGGTCATTGACACGGAAATAAAAAGGCTGCAGACTGACCAAAACTCCTGCTTTGGAGATGAACCCTCTGTGTAATGCTTCTCACAGTTCATGAAGTAATATTATAAAATAACAATGATTTTAACCATCTGTAATTATACTGGGGCAGCTGCTTATCTGAAGTGTTGCATATGTCACTGTGATCTATGTTATTAATGTCCAAAGACATGTGAGCTGTGTTTAGATTTAGCCAAAAGCTGAAGTGGAGAAGAAGATCTTGGAATAAAGAAAGAGGAAAGGATGATGCACAGTTTTTACAGTAATGAATGACACACAGTGGTTCCAACGGCGCCCTGGAGCTGTTCACATCTGGTCTTAACGTGATGATCAGAAAAGTGATTTAAGTACATCTGTGAACACGTTCAACAAAGATTCAGCTGCTCTTTTCTCCACCTCTCGGCCAAACTCGGTAGTTCTTGTGATGGGAGATTTCAACTCGTGTAACCTCTCCCAGGAACTGACGAGCTCCAAACAGCTGGTGACATGCGCCATGCAGGACAGCAACACACTGGACCACTTCTACTCCACCATAAAACCCTCATACCGCTCCATCCCCCACGCTGCCCTTGGACACTCCGACCACTGCATCATACAGATGGTCCCCACATACAGGCAGGAACTGAGAAGGGCCAAACCATCCAGGACTACAGTAAGGAGGTGGACTCCAGAGGCAAGGGACATGCTTCAGGACTGCATGGAGTCTACTGACTGGGAGTCACTGAGGGGCCCTGAGGATGACAACGGCAGCTTTTCTGACACTGTATGTTCGTGCATCAGCTTCTGTGAGCAGGTCTGCCTCCCAACCAAAACCATCACAAGGTACAATAACCAAAAGCCCTGGTTCTCCAAGCAGCTCAGAGAGCTCAGGCGCCGGAAAGAGCAGGCGTACAGAGAGGGTGACATGGACACATTCAGGCTGGCCAGACAGGGCCTCAAGAAGCCATCAAAAATGCTAAAGAGGACTATAGAGCCAGACTGGAGCGTGATTCAGGCACCAACGACCCTGGTTGGTAGAAGCCCTGTGGTCGCCCCCTCCCCCAGACTAGCTGACGATCTCAACACCTTCTACACCAGGTTTGAGAGACCCCCTGCTGCTCCATTGTCTCCAATCCCCCCCCTCTCTCGCTCACAGGCACTGAGAGCTCACCGCCACCCACTTCTCATCCCCTTATCACATATGTGTATGATGAAATAGTTTTTAACGTATTCTGTGTGTAAATTCTCCCAGAAAGGTAGTACCATATGATATGGCAGGTTGTGTGTGTTTTTCTTTCACTTTACTCAAAGAAAGTTAATGCCTTAGCATGCAGGAGGTGTTGTTATTGTACCCCAACTCCTTGGAACACAGTAAACACCTCACCTATGAATACATTAAGAAACAGTGAAAATATAGTTCTTGATCAGCAAACCTAATGCATCTGATATATGTTAGATTAAGCTTTACTTTAATAGCACATATCAAATCAAACACGGGGGAAATCTTCCTCTTCCTAAGTGGCTCCATCCTCTTACCTATCCTTCTCTCCTCACTCTCCCTAATCTCAAAACTATCTCTCTCTCACTTAACTCCCCAAACTATCTCCAAATTACATTAACGCTATCCAAACTCGAGTATCCTGAACCTGAACTGACCGCAACTCTCCATAAAAAAACACATCTTAAATGGAGACTGAGGGGTTTATATGCTTGTCAATACTCGGGCATATAAATCTGACAAAATCTGAAGCCCTTCCGGAAGCAGTCACGTGGTTGGGACAGGTAGTGAGATTGCGGACGTCATAATTTATGGCTCCTCCCCTAAATGAAGTAAACCGTCTCCTCCATTACTCGAAACACGCTTCGAAGACTCAGCACATTTCGGAACATCACTACAGGAAGCTGCATGCAGGTGAGTCCAGAAAAGAATAAATGTGGCGGTCAAACATTTGCAGAAAAGTGCTTTGTGTCATGGGTTTGATTCCTGCACCTGGACACGGGCAGTCAGAACATGTACTAAAGAGTAAAAAAGTTCAAATAACCTGGCTGCTCTTCACAGTTAGCATGTCCTGCTAATGCTAATGCTAATGCTCTGCAAACCGTTGTACTCAAAGCAGAAAGCAGAAACACAACATCAACTATAGATTGCAATAAGCCGGCCAGATGGACAAATAAAATGGAGCTTTATCCTTCTACCTGTGTGTTAAACATACTTCTGGACCCTTTTCTTCCGATTTTCTCACTTTGTTGGACAGTTTTTGACCATCTTGTCACATTTTCCACTAAAGCTGCAGTTTTCTAAACTTCTTTCTGTAGTTTTGCTTAAATCCTTTGTCATTTAAAACTTGATGATCAATGTAAAATTTAGAATAGTTATTTCCAGGCTTATCTGGGTATCATTTGGCTTTTTGATAAAAATGTGGAGCAAAAACATGTGATATGATGTGTTTAATGTACACACTATGCCATATTTCATGATTAGATCTTAAAATGGGACTTAATTATGGTCAATATAAATTCTTCAATTACATTAAGAGTTTATGTTGTTTGAAGAGGAATCATAGCATTATAATATAGATTTGCCAGTGATCCAGGAAAGTATCACAGGAGCAGTAGAAATATACAGTTCAGCATCAGTGTCTGAATTCTCAGATTTACACTCAGAAGCCCATTAAGTGTCTGATTTCTCTGATTAAAAGACAGTCTGACTGTCCTCTTCAGAAGTGTCTCATGAAAGCTTCATTATTCAGTTTCCTTTACATATCCAATATTTTCTTTTATCCACGTATAAAAAAAGGACTGACCGCATGATAAAAAGGTTGTACATGTCTTTACTCATAAAGTCCACCTGCCAACATCTGGAGTTAAAATGAAGCTAAAATGATCTTTATTAGGAGGATCTGTGCAACTTTTAGGAGCTGATACTCTGATCTGACCACAACACAAGATCACTTTTTACTCTTTAACTGGACACATATGTTTACCAGGTAAGATCATTTTATAATCAAATAAAGGAGACTGTAGGTTATTTGGGTTGAAAAACATTTCAGAGTTTCCTTCATGTCAAACTTTAGGTTTCACTAAAGTAGCTTTCTGGAATGAATCGCTGGACGAGCACTTCTGATGCCAGAAAAACACTCTTTTATATTTAAATGACAGCCTCAGAATGGTCCACTTCTTGTTGTTCTTCAGAGTGTCTCAGATCAGTCAGACAGCTCCTGCTGACATGCTGTTAGCCACACAGAACTAGATCATTCCCCCACTGAAACATCACATCTTCTCAGTTTCAAGCCTCAGTCCAGACTGAAGCTCCCTGAGTGCTGAACCGTGGGCTTCAGAGTTTAACCTGTGACAAATCTGAGATTACTCTGTTACTTTTCTGGATCCCTGACAGCTTCTGGAAATGAGAACAAATTTAGAAATAGAGAATATCTGAAGTTCAGGCTTTGGGATGATATTGGAACCCTTTCCTCAAACAGTATCATTGTTTTAATGTAGTAAAATGATTTAAGTTGATCATGTTACACTGACTGAGATTCATGGGCTATTGCACACAGTGGGTGTCATTCTACAGAGTATATTATTAAATTTTGTCTGAATTTGATCAAAAAGCTCCAAATATTTTGAACTGTGACCTTAGTGGGTCTTTTAAGAACCATTTTAAAGTTCTCAGGAATTTAGATAAAAACCACAGTAATAAGTTTAATGAAATGTGACTAGATGGTTAGAAACTGTCCAGAAAGGTTATCAAGAGAAGAAGAAAAATGGGTGTGCTTTAACATGCTGCATGCCACAGCTGGATCTTATTGTTTGTACTGACATTTGCAGACAGAGTCCATCAGTCGGACGACCAGGACCAGAATGGAGCAGCAGAACCAGGATCCAAACCCGTCCTCCAAGAACAGAACCGGCTCATCCTCTGGTTCCACCGGGCTACAGGTCAGTGTGGAGGACATTAAAGACATGAGGACGAGTGTTGAGGCTCCGCGTATCGTCCGCTTGTTCTGCTTTTACTTCAAATGTGGAAAAAGTGTTTCCTGGTTGCATCTCCTCTCACTGATACAAATGTGCTTAGACCAGGGGTGGGAAATTCATTTTTACAAGGGGCCACATGAGAAATTGTGTCAGAGGGCCACACCAACAATAACTTGAAATTGATTCTGCTCAACTTTCTCCCACTGTAAAATGTGCAAAATTATATTATTTGAATAGCTAGTACCACTTCAAATGTGGAAATAGTGTTTCTTGGTTTCATCTCCTCTCTCTGATACAGATGTGCTTAGACTGAAAATGTGCTGCAGGCTGAATGATCTGCTGGAAGAAACTCAGTGGCCAGATTGTTGTGGTGGGACATTTTTTTGGCTCGCAGTCTTCAGATTTGAGAGGTTCAGGAGCTAATCTTCATTATTTGTGTTTAAAGTCTCTGGATTACATGAATTAAACCTGGTGGTGGTAATACTTCTGGGTCTTTAATGGTTAGATGACAGGTTTGTAGATCTCTCTACCTCAGGGTAAAGAGTTGTTTTAGAGAGAAACAAAGGTTGAGTTAAAACTGTTTCCCTGATAGCTGTTGAGCTCAATGGCTGCAGACCTCTGGGTTGTAAGCTGGAACAAAGGGTTAGTGTCAAGAATGTCATGTATTACCACCACTGTTACTTTCATTCATTTAAACCAGGGGTCAACCTTTTTCAGTCCAACCTCTACAAGTTGTTTAATTGAACAACTTGGACAAGACTGTGCTTCCTTCTATCATTTATAAATATTGTAGCACAAGTTCCTTTTCAGAATTTCATCATGGCAAAAAATAATTAGTGAAAGATCAAAAAGCAAGAGTTTACTACTCAAAAACCTGAACGTGTGCAGAACACATCAGAGCACAGTGCTGACAGCTGAGGGCACTTCTAAACACACTCTCAGCATTCATGTTTGATCTGAGATATTGAGACCTGTGGCTCGGTCGATACACGTCCAGTTAGAATATGTTGGTTAGCTTAGAGAAATCTTTTGTGTGAACTTCAGAAGGATCTAATCCTTCTTCCTCTCTGTCATTGCAGAAACATATAGCCCAAGAGGGCTCCAGATGTCACTTCTGTAAACACTGTGGGAAAGTTTTCAAAAGATCATCACATCTAAGGTATCATCAGAGGCTTCACACTGGAAAGAAACCATATAGCTGTGGTCAGTGTGGGGCAGCTTTCACTACATCTTCCAATCTTAAGACACACCAACGTATTCACACAGGACAGAAACCTTACAGTTGTAGTCAGTGTGGAGCAGCATTCACAACATCTTCCTCTCTTAAGATACACCAACGTATTCACACAGGAGAGAAACCATACAGCTGTGGTCAGTGTGGAGCAGCTTTCACTACATCTTCCAATCTTAAGATACACCAACATATTCACACAGGAGAGAAACCATACAGCTGTGGTCAGTGTGGAGCAGCTTTCACTCAATTATCTGGTCTAAAGGCACACCAACTTATTCACACAGGAGAGAAACCATACAGCTGTAGTCAGTGTGGAGCAGCTTTCACTACATATTTCGAGCTTAAGTCACACCAACGTATTCACACAGGAGAGAAACTATACAGCTGTAGTCAGTGTGGAGCAGCATTCACAACATCTTCCTATCTTAAGATACACCAACATATTCACACAGGAGAGAAACCTTACAGCTGTGGTCAGTGTGGAGCAGGTTTTGCTCGATTATCCAGTCTAAAGACACACCAACGTATTCACACAGGAGAGAAACCTTACAGCTGTGGTCAGTGTGGAGCAGCATTCACAACATCTTCCTCTCTTAAGACACACCAACGTATTCACACAGGAGAGAAACCTTACAGCTGTGGTCAGTGTGGAGCAGCTTTCACTACTTCTTCCGATCTTAAGACACACCAACGTATTCACACAGGAGAGAAACCATACAGCTGTGGTCAGTGTGGAGCAGCTTTCACTACATCTTCCAATTTTAAGAAACACCAACGTATTCATACAGGAGAGAAACCTTACAGCTGTGGTCAGTGTGGAGCAGGTTTTGCTCGATTATCCAGTCTAAAGATACACCAACGTATTCATACAGGAGAGAAACCTTACAGCTGTGGTCAGTGTGGAGCAGGTTTTGCTCGATTATCCAGTCTAAAGACACACCAATGTATTCACACAGGAGAGAAACCTTACAACTGTGGTCAGTGTGGAGCAGCATTCACTGAATTATCTAATCTTAAGAAACACCAACGTATTCACACAGTAGAGAAACCTTACAGCTGTGGTCAGTGTGGGGCAGCTTTCACTGAATTATCTCACCTAAAGACTCACCAGCGTTTTCACACTGCAGATAAATTATTGGTTTAAATCAACAATATATTTTACGGCAGATAAGAAAACATTCACCTGGGAGCAGCAACAGGAACTACCAATCAGAAGAATTTCCCTTGTTCAGATTAAAAATCTTCTTTGTGGATTACCACCTTCTCTTGTCAGGACTTTTGTTCTGAATGTTCTGTGGGTAGCACATGTTTGAAGAATCATTGAATATGCTTTATAATTTGTTGGGATAGTTGGGAACTATGGACAGATCTCCCACCGTTCAAGATAAATATGGCATCAGTTGTGAGTTGATAGACGGAACAATATCAGTGCCTTGAGATGACATTGTTTTAATTTGGCGCTATATGAATAAAACTGAATTGAATTGAAAATGCAATCTTTTTGAAAGTAGATACACGTTTTATTGTATTATACTGAACATATATGTTTTGTTTAAAGTTAAAATTCACAAAGTAGCTGTGCACCAGCTGTGGGTATGTTTGTAAACATACAACATCTTTAGAAGCAATATATCATTTCAGTTTGATGTAAAGTCTAGCTTTACACTTGTTTGTATTTCATTGTTCTGCATTTTATTAAAGGTTAGATGTCAACATTTCTCATGCGTTTCATCTTCTTGCTACAGAGATATTTAAAAAAAAATGTGTTTGGTTCTAATCTTTGTGCTAATCTTTCCCAAAGAATTTTTAACGCAGTCTGAAAAAGGTTTGGAGTTGTTCCCTGTACTTTCCAGACAGCTGTTTGATTGTCATGACTAAAGCTGAAAGTTAAGGCTGTTCCAACACTAACAGGGCACGAGGCTCAACTTCAAGCTGTGAAACTATGTCAAATGTTTGTTGTGTTGGTGTCAAGAAAATTCTCTTAAAATGAGGCTCAGAGTCGCTGGAGACAATTAATACCAAACATTTATTCTCACAGCAAGGAGTCTGCATGACATATCAAGAAGCTGACACAGATTTGTCTGAGTTTAAAAAAAAACAAACAATGATGCTATCGCTATTTAGTTTCCACTTTGTTTATTCTGTACATTTCTGTATATAACAGTGCTGAGCCTGAGTGAGATGGAGATTTCAATTTCCCAGAGGCAACCTCCCAAAGGGATTAATAAAGTCATCCATCCATCCTATGAGATCACTGGCCACACAAGGTTATGCGACATTCAGTCAAACAAGGATTAGACAGAAGTTGAAATAAGATAGATAAGAGGACTCTCAGTACACAGTGTCTCTTGACCCTGCAGCATCTCACACGTGGTACTTCCTTTTTGTCATAATATAACTTCATGATTTTTTTTTAACATATCTCTCCTGTTTATAATAGAATAGAAGGTGTAAATTCACAGTAGAGTCATATATACACATGCATTTTTTTGTATATCTTTTACGTCATTGTCATTGTTAAACAGTTTGTTATGTTGACCTCTGTTTGTTCTTGGCTCTGTTGCTGATCCTGGATCTGCTGAGATGTCCCAGGTCATTGTTGGCTTTGATCCTCATACATTTATCTTTGTCCTGAGAAAGAAGAAATTCCAAAAAGTGAAACAGGGACTGCTTTTGGATTTGACATAGCCTATATCATGTCAGCGTTCATTTGGGTCTGCCGTTTTTCATTAAGTTTCAGACTTGTTATTGGATTCAAATGTTGATGAGTTTCTGTGTCAGATAGGCTCCAGTCCCCCTGAAACCATGTAAAGCAAATGGAAGGATGGATAGTTTGTGGCACCTTTATTCATTCATTCCACTTCGGTATTGAAATATTTTTGTTCCATTCATTGTAAAGTTATCCTGAAGATAACAGGCAGGATTTGAACCAGCTGTTGCACCACTGGCAAGTTATCGTTCACCTTGAGACTCTCTCTCTAAAACCTTATAATCAGGTTAGAAATATAGGGGTAATATTGAACTCAGACCTGAACTTTAACAGCCACATTAAATCAATAACATCAGCAGCTTTTTACCATCTAAAAAACATCACCAGAATCAAAGGAATAGTGTCTAAACCAGACTTAGAAAGACTAATCCATGCATTTGTCTCCAGCAGGCTGGACTACTGTAACAGCCTGCTCACTGGGCCCTAAACAGGCTGTAAGACAGCTGCAGTACATCCAGAACGCTGCTGCTCGAGTCCTGACTAGAACCAGGAAATACAACCATATTAGTCCGGTTCTCAGGTCTCTGCACTGGCTTCCTGTCGCTCAGAGAATAGACTTTAAAACTGCTCTGCTCGTGTACATCTCTGACATGTTAGAGCCATATGAACCAACTTGAACTCTGAGAACCTCAGGGAGGGGTTTCCTGCTGGTGCCCAGAATCAGGACTAAACAAGGTGAGGCTTCGTTTTAGTTTTATGCTCCTAAAATCTGGAACAGTCTTCCAGAAGATGTGAGACAGGTCTCAACTCTGACTATGTTTAAATCCAGGCTGAAAACAGTTCTATTTAGCTGTGTATATGACTCTCTTCACTTTTCATTCAATTGATTAATGATTATTTTTTGTTTTATGGAATTATTTTATTTGCCTTCTTGTGATTTTATGTAGCTGTAAAGCACTTTAAATTGCCTTGTGTACAAATTGTGCTCTACAAATAAACTTGCCTTGCCACATGAAACACAATCGATGTCATTTATTCACTTGCTACTGTACTGTTTGCTACCAACAATCAATAAAGTATAATTAATTTGATTTAAAGCATATTTGTGAGAGTGATCTTTTTTTCAATGCCATTTATGCTTTTTACAGAACAATTGATATATTTAAGGATGGTTGAAGGCTGGTTAAAAGTAGTTAAATATTTCTGAAGCCGATTCTTATCTGTTTACATGTGCAAAATTATGTAATATTGTTTTACATGCGCTTAGTTGGAGAAAGTTGGAGAGCAAACTCCAACAAAACAACATGAGGGAGGTGTGGAGTGGTCTGAGAACCATCGGTGGCCATGAAAAAAAGAGTGGCCTGGGAATGGAAGGAGGCCACTGAGTTAAACTTGTTCTTTAACCCCTCTAACTCCTGATCCCTTACCATCTACCTCAACCTTATCTTACCTTATGTCTGCATCTGTGTTCCAAGTCTTCAACAATCACAAAAACATTGAATGATATTACAGAACTCATGCTTCATGCTTATAGCAGCAGTTTTATTGAACAAAGTGCATGAAATTGGGAACTTTAAAATAAACTACAGTGCAATGCAAAGTGTCATTAAACCTGGCTAAGAATGAAAATTCAAACGTTTTATTATACTAAGCTGCTGACATCAAAGCACTACAATTTAAAACTTGATTTAAATCTTTGTGTATAAAATTCAAAAACGATTTCAATCAATTGAAGTGAACCACAACACAGCAGTAAGTCAAATAGGATATTTTACACAGCAACATGAAAAAAACCACGTTTATAAAAATATAAAACTATTTACAATTACTATGTACATATAATTTCTATATGTACAGTGAGTTATTACAGAATATTTACAGATTGTTAAGGCATATTTACATCTAAGTCCTCCAACTTGTCTACAGCAGAGGTGAAGTCTTCATAGCATAAACTCTGTTGTTCAGACCTTTTGATGAGGACATCATCTTTACGGGGCAGAATGTCTTTCTCTTGTATCTTCTGTGTCCCTGTGTTGGTTGGGCACAGAGTGTACAGACTGGAATATTTTGCACCCTTGACAATTTGGCTCCAACTTCTAATGGATGCCCCTGGTGTTTGCGCTTGTAGTGCGTAGCTCTCGCCCAGGCTAAATGACCGACAGTGCTGGGCAACGTGCCGGTGGTGTGTGTAGCAGGCGGTGTGGACGCAGTTGGAGGAGCTGTAGCAGGCGTATCGGCCGGCTTAGGGATCACCTGACGGGCAGGCATTGTGGTCTGTGTGGAGGGGCCTGCAATCGCAGAGGGAGCTGCTGATACAGAAGGGCAGGGCAAAGGGCTGGTGATAGCACAGGTGATGGGAAGGACTGATGTAGAGGGACCAGCTATCACAGGGGTCACCAGAATGGCAGGTGATATGGGTCGTAAAGAGCGTCCTGCAGTCTTAAGGGCTGCTGTAGATGCAGACAGGGACGGTACAGGCCTGGTGATGGTCGAGGTGGCGGGGGTTTTTCTTATTAGCTGTGGCACTTTTAGGTGCGGCCGGGAGACAGGCATCGTTATGTCCGACCTTCCCTTCAAAACCTTTGTCCCGGCAGTGCTTGGTGTGGGCACATATTTCATCAGCTGGTAGTCTGGTGGAGGGAGGACTGTAGGCTGATGAGGGGCAGGAGGAAGGTCTGTTGATGAGATGGAGGTGATCTTTGTGATGGTGGATGGTTGTATTGTTGCCTTCATGTTAACAAGCCGCTCTTGGTGTTGGATGAAGTCCCGCACGGTCTTGACGTTTATTTTAGGTAGGGGAATGCCAGCTTTGCAGAGAACAGGGTCATCCACTAAAATCCGGTGCTGGACCCGCTCGTATGCCTCCAGGATGGTCGTCTTCTCCGGACTGGTGCGTGACCCATGAGGACAATGCAGCCACAAAAGTTTCACCAGTGTGTACATTAGCCTGTTGTGCTGAGCACTTATGTTTTGTTGTGCTGGTGCGTAGCGTTTGGCCATCTTTACTTTCTGTATCACAGCAGCATCAACAAGGTCGTCTCTTTTAGTGCGGCAGTACAGAGTGTTGCCCCAGTGCGTCCTGTACAGTTGATTGAACTGCTGAGGCTGCTTGTGGTGCTCCTCCACGGCATTCCAGGCTTCCAGGATATTGTTCCTCTGCTCGGTGGTGAGTGACAGCTTGTCCTCTGT
The DNA here is from genome assembly GCF_036924035.1 of Leuresthes tenuis. Classification (NCBI taxonomy): domain Eukaryota; kingdom Metazoa; phylum Chordata; class Actinopteri; order Atheriniformes; family Atherinopsidae; genus Leuresthes; species Leuresthes tenuis. Next base: position 7,434,652 of record NW_027325355.1, on the reverse strand, counting down.
CAGGCCAATGTCCAACAGAAGAGAGCAGAACTTTTCCAGCTGCTGAAAGCCAGGAAGAGGAGTTGGACTGCAGACATCCTCCTGTGCAAACAGTGACACACAAATGTTATGCCTGTTGCAGGTGTGATTTATCTAGCCTTATTTGCTTTTCATCTGCTTCTGTCTCTTGTGACTGCAAGTTTTTTAGATTTTGTAACGTTATGTTGACTTTGCACACTACCACATTCACTTGTTAAGCTTTTTCCTTAAGATTATTTCCTTCTTCTACACAAGCTTTAAATACTTTGCTACTGTTTAACTGTTGTTTTAATGTCTAATTTAACTCCTGGCAAAGTGGCAACATTTGAAAACTCGTCTAACACTGGCTCATACGTAGCAGTTGAACGGCTTTAACTCCTGGAATAAAATGTACATCCACATCAACAAACAAACAGCTACTCACAAAGACTGGAAGGTGAGCACTAGCAATTTCATTGCTGGAGAGCCGGATGTGGGGCAGCTCAGCACTCAGCGCATTGTTACGGGTCTCCACGTCACTCTCGTAAGCCTCATCTGGCTCATCTGGATCATGCTGCCCAGGCTGAAGCACCTCCTCCTCTGGATCCGGCCCATCGTTCACGATGTCTGCGAGAGAAAAAGGGCCCGATTCTCCTGTACTCTGACTAAACAGGTATTCCAACCTGAGCAGCTCATTAGAGAGGACATCAGCGGGAGCCTGGAAGTTTTCCTCCACAGTCTCTCCGAACAGCTGCAGACAGCGGGTGTTGAGGCGGTCGATAAGCGGTGCAGAGTAGATTCTGTGGTGCCGTCCTTTTCCCCCAAACACTGCATCAGAGCGGCGGTCAGAATTCCACCGTGCAATGCCACTTATCAGATAGACCTGATAGGGCCGGGCTGCGCAGTGGGGACCTGAACATCCCAATAAAACACATGAGATGACTCACAGTGACACGTGTGACATTTTATAAATATCCACACTACACCTGTGCACCTGGGAGCATGTTGGGCAAAGTTTTGTGGAATCCTTCCAGGCTGTTGTTGCCACGCAGACATTTGTAGTAGGGCACATCCACTTTGTTGATGGTCGTTGTACGCGCCACCCTATATATGTAGATGTCTGGAGGATCCTGGATGCACTCCAGGTGTCGCCGCTGCGCCGCCCACATCTCATCAATGGCCGCTGCAAATACAAATGACGTACAGACACACAAACCGATTGTTGTGTACACTTTTTTATGCCACACAACTAGTATTAATGTTGTAACTTTTAGTGTCAGGTCTTTATACCAGGTGTCTTGAAGAGGCTGACTCCACTCTCATCCAGCCCCGCGGGACCTTTCAGTTCCTCAATGGCCAGGTTGATGAGCCTAAACGTTTCCTGCGCCCCTTGTGTGACCCGTCGCACGTCATGTTTCAGCTGCTCCCTGGAAATAAAAAGGCGAATGACGTCCTCATCTGTCACAGCCTTCAGAGCTGTCGGGTCCTTGGCTCTGACAGCCTTGATGAGGAGCTCCATGTCTGCTCGGCTGTACGCCAGCACCGCCCCAGCAAGTGCAGACTTGAACACTGCGTACTTGGAGTGAGACTCTGTGCGGACGGCTGCATCGAAACGGTGAATCCAGTGAAAGATGTGCAGACGCACAACCATTCCACTGTCCACCCAAGACTGGAACAAAGTCTCCACAGCTGTTGGGCCCTGTGCACGGCAACACCCACGGTCCACATTCAGGATGCTGGGGACAGGTTGGTTGGCCAGTCGAAACCTCTCCATTACTCCATGGCACATAGGTCCCAGCTTCTCTGTGGACTCCTCACAGGTCAGCACAAAAGTCACTATCTGGGAGTATTCATTTCCAATGCTGGTGAACCTGAGCCGTGACCCTCACCAGACAGCTTCTTCACTACCTAAAAAACATTTGGAGTTTGCATCCCAACTTAGTTGCTTGTTCTTCTATAATTTAACAGTGCATGACAATATGTTTATAATAGGAAATATGTTCTGTATGCCACAATCTATGATTGCGTTTTGATTTACATACTTTCTTGGTGGAATCCATCTTTAGCACAGTGCCAAAAGGGGAAAGGATCTGGCTCCTGTTGTCCTGCACGTTGTCGGCCTCTGCCAGCAGGAAGGCGTGGCGCAGGAGCCGTGCAGACGGGAGATTTCTTGGAGGAGGCGGAGCCTGAAATGTGTGACCTACTGCAGAAACAATCCCTCCAGGTTTCACTAAGCTCATAAGGAGTGTGGTGTACAGGTCTTTGCATTGAAGGTGCTTCTCCGTGTGGTTTTCCTGTATCTGACGCCACACCTGGACCATAGTGTTCCCTTCGGTTCGGTCCCTCAGAAGACACACAACATTCTTGTCCACACCACGCCTGTTAGTGGAGGAAAAATTGGTAACTTTAGGTCGGTTCGAATAACTTCTTTAAAGACTGACACGTGCACACACGATGCTGAGTGAACTCAGGCAGGGAACACAGCTTGATGTGCCTCGATCAGTTGTGTTATAATAACGGGATCCCATGCAAGACACCGACCTGTTGTGCCACCTTCTCCACCCCTGGCTCTTTGTGCAAGGCTCACAGCACAGGACCTCCGTCAGCATCGTGTACCAGTTGGATACGTCACAAATGTGACGTACCTGGAGTACAGATCAGCGAACAAAATTGTTGGTACCCCTCAGTTAAAGAAGGAAAAACCCACAATTCTCACTGAAAGCACTTGAAACCTACAAAAGTAACAATAAATAAAAATTCATTGAAAATTGAATAATCAAAATCAGCCATTACTTTTGAAATGTTGATTAACATAATTATTTAAAAAAACAAACTAATGAAATAGGGCTGGACAAAAATGATGGTACCTCTATAAAAGATTGAAAACTATTTGACCAGAGTGACATGATTAACTCAGGTGTGTCCTTTAATTGACATCACAGGTGTTTCCAAACTCATAATCAGTCAGTCTGCCTATTTAAAGGGAGACAAGTAGTCACTCTGCTGTTTGGTGAAAAGGTGTGTACCACACTGAACATGGACAACAGAAAGCGGAGGAGAGAATTGTCCCAGGACATCCGAAAAAAAATGATAGACAAACATCTTAAAGGTGCAGGCTATAAGACCATCTCTAAACAGCTTGAAGTTCCTGTGACAACAGTGGCTCATATTATTCAGAAGTTCAAGACCCACGGGACAGTAGCCAACCTCCCTGGACGTGGCCGCAAGAGGAAAATTGATGACAGATTGAAGAGACAGATCGTTCGAATTGTATCCAAAGAGCCCAGGACCACCTCCAAAGAAATTAAAGGTGAACTCCAAGGCCAAGGTACATCAGTGTCAGATCGCACCATTCGACGTTGTTTGAACCAAAGTGGACTTCATGGGAGACGACCAAGGAGGACACCACTGCTGAAAAAAATCATAAAAAAGCGAGACTGGAATTTGCAAAAATGCATGTTGACAAGCCACAAAGCTTCTGGGATGAATGTCCTTTGGACAGATGAGACCAAACTGGAGCTTTTTGGTAAGGCACATCAAGTCTATGTTCATAGACTCAAAAACCAAGCATACGAAGAAAAGAACACTGTCCCTACGGTAAAACATGGAGGAGGCTCAGCAATGTTTTGGGGCTGCTTTGCTGCATCTGCTACAGGGTGTCTTGAATGTGTGCAAGGTAAAATGAAATCTGACGACTATCAAGGCATTCTGGAGAGAAATGTGCTGCCTAATGTCAGAAAGCTTGGTCTCAGCCGCAGGTCATGGGTCTTCCAACAGGACAACGATCCAAAACACACAGCCAAAAACACCCAAGAATGGCTGAGAGAAAAGCGTTGGACTATTCTAAAGTGGCCTTCCATGAGCCCAGATCTGAATCCCATTGAACATCTGTGGAAGGAGCTGAAACATGCCATTTGGAGAAGACACCCATCAAACCTGAGACAACTGGAGCAGTTTGCTCATGAGGAGTGGGCCAAAATACCTGTTGATAGCTGCAGAACGCTCTTTGACAAATACAGAAATCGTTTAATTGCAGTGATTGCAACAGGTTGTGCAACAAAATATTAAGTCATGGGTACCATCATTTTTGTCCAGCCCTATTTCATTAGTTTTTTTTTTTTTTAATAATTATGTTAATCAACGATTCAAAAGTAATGGCTGATTTTGATTATTTAATTTTCAATAAATTTTACTTTATTGTTACTTTTGTAGGTTTCAAGTGCTTTCAGTGAGAATTGTGGGTTTTTCCTTCTTTAACTGAGGCGTACCAACAATTTTGTCCACGTGTGTATATAATAACAATAATGATAATAACATATAACAATATATAATAAAATCAAGATGATTTTCAAGGAACTTTTCCTTTTACATGTTTAGATACATTGTAATCATTATTCAGCCATGATGCTTTTACTCTAACACAGCTGAATTGAGTTATACCCGGTGGTGGTAGCCAGACTTGTACAGGTACACATTACGACCCTTTCCAACACACTCATCTCCACGAGGACACTTCAGGGAAGATCTCCAGACTCCTACAGGGCGCCACGCAAAGACACGGCTGCGGAAAAAACAGGTGTGGTACAGGCAGAGCACCTCCGACGAAGCCTGGAGGTTCTGGAGGGGAAAACCACATGCGGTCTGACTTCATCACCCTTCGCCTCTTGAGCACACCAGTGATGTCCTTTTAGATTTGAACGGCAGTGAAGAGACCTCTCTCTGTGTCCTCCTTTAGCCATGAGATGTCAGCTGCTGGAATGCCATTTGGGTTTTCCCAAAGACGTACCCAGCCCTCTAACTCCACCTGTAACACGCACAACACGTACAAAGCAAAGTTGTTTTTATTATTTGTAACATGAAATGATACACATGGAGCACAGTTTAAAGAAGCGTCTCACACTTATGTTTGCATTCACTGTAAATGTTACTTACAGGTGAGTCACTTAGAGGTGGTTTCAGTGGATAATCCTGGCCTTGGGATGCGGACGGGGCTTCAGTTGGCTGTGCAGCAGATTCCGGCTGATTGGGCGGGATCCTGGATATGTGCTTCTTGTGTGGCAGCTTGGGTGGTGCGGTGGACTCTGGCAGCTTGGGTGGTGCGGTGGACTCTGGCAGCTTGGGTGGTGCGGTGGACTCTGGCAGCTTGGGTGGTGCGGTGGACTCAGGCAGCAAAAAGCCTTTGGGAAACACTGTAGTCTGGGAGCTTTACCTTGTCTCTGGGACCAGAATCTTCAGTCTTAGACTCCTGGGACTGGGTAGAGTCTAAAAATGTATACATTTTTTTTATCTTATATTATGACTTATTTACATAAAACTACTTCATATAAATTGACTGATGTGTCTTACTTACGTTCCACAGCCTCGCATGCAGCTACCATCTCAGCTTCATCACCGGGCCATAATGACGGACTATACTTAGAGGTGCTTTCCTGCAGTTGCTGGACAATAATGCAGTGTAACAATCAGAATGTATGATATACCACGTTTACCACGTAAACACAAACAAGCATACTTACAACACTAAACACTCAATACTTAGTTGATGAAATACCACCTATTTGAGTATTTGTTATTTTCTGTGTAATTCTAACCTTTCTCTTTCTGAACACTTACTTTCTCCTTCTCATAAATATACTTTCTGAACCTCTTCATCGTCACACTTGTGATGTGGGTCACCGGTGTGTTCAACCACCTCCTCACTGAGCTGTAGGCCTTCTGTGCTCTGTCTCTCTCGCTGTCAGTGAACTGCTCTGGCTTCTTCTTTAATCTTCCATGCTGACTGTAGAGCTCCCACATCTCCTGAAAGCTGCTGTCCTCGAAGCCTTTCTGACCATAGATGCACCTGTCGATGTTTGCCTCAAGGACAATGGAGACTTGTGGGAAGCTCTCTGCATACTCAGCGAGGAAGTCTTTCACCCACTGGTTCACTGCCTCTCCTCTCTTTTGTCTGACTGACTGACTGTGCTTGTCAATTATGCTGGAATGATATATATTACCTTAATTCAAACAAGCATCATTTATATCATCTGACTGTGACAAACAGATTAGTAATTGAACCAAGAATGAAACAGATGTGTAAACATGCCACCAAATTTGGCATATTATATATATATATATATATATCCTGAGCGTGCCTGTGGCGACTGTGGAAAGGAACCTCTTGCAGAACCAGACTCAGGAAGGGTGGCCAAAAAAAAAAACCCCACTTTGCTTTAAACCTTTAAATTGTCAAGCATTTGCATGACTAAGAGCGTAGTTTGCCTGTGGAAGGGGTTCCATGGTGTAAAGGTCAGCACTCTGGACTTTGAATCCAGTGATCCGAGTTCAAATCTCAGTGGAACCTTCAGGTGTTTGCTGTCATGTTTGTGTTCTGGAAAGAAGATGAGTGGATGAGGTTAGTCAGTTGTCAAGTCACACCAGAGTGTGTGATTGACCAATTCCAAAGAGAGGGCTTAACTTGGTTAATGTTGAAAAAGTGAAACATTCAGCTGAGAGGGTCTGTGCTATTTGCCTTCTCACCTCTGGGTGTCACTAATTGAATCTATTTGGTTTCTTCTTCCATATTAATTTGCAATGCATATATTTTTCCATGCTCTCCATTTGGAATTTGGACACAGAAGCCAAAGGAGAAGGAAACAGGAAAAACAATCCCATGGTAACAATCAGCGACAAGGAGAACTACTCAAAAGCCTGCACAATTAACCCGGTGCCAACCCATGGGCCAACCAATCATCCAATCAAGGAGCAGCAATTTCTGCCTGCCGGGATCTGAGCGTCAACTCCATGCGGTGCGCACAAGTTGGTACTGATTTAGGAAAAAGAGGATTGTACAATTTTACTCCTTGGTATGGATACTCTTTCAAAAAAGTCCAAAAAATTAAATATGTGGTTGATAAAACTGTGTGACTCAGTCCTTCAACACAAAAGGCAGGCAAAGGAGAATCAGCTGTCCTCTCCATCTAATCATGGGAGGATGGCCTGACTACGATCAGGGACCTGAGCAGCAAAGAATAGATAGACATGATAAATAGTTATATATATGTACACACTAGTCTCCAATACTACTATGATAAAAAGAGATCCAATGTACAGGTCCAAGTTGTACAGGAATGTGTTGTAGAAATTTGTTCTATATTTTTGTTGTAAATCCACAACAGGTTTCATCATCTGCTAATCCTGGAGGAGACAAGTTGTAAAGGAATTTATCAATACATAAAGATGCTTATATTATAAGACTGAAACATCCTTGAACAGCAGATCACTGTAAAGACATACATATAATATTGTGATTATGTCAGTGGAAATGTAAAGTCAACAATATTGTTGACTTTACATTTCTTTTAACATCTTGTAAAAATATAACAATGTAAACATAAAAACAGCAACCTCAAAACAAAACATAGCATGTTACCTGGATGGAAAACCATGCGTCTCTACAGTCTGAAGGAAGAAATCTTGGGCTGTTGATGCCTTGTTGTTATTGGTAGCGTGTAGGTACATGATCTTTGTGAGCATTTGGAAAACATAAACCCCACAGAAACACATTAAACATTAACTACAATAATATAAGAAATAATAAATGAATGAAATATTGTTCCATGTGTGATGTTAGACTTAAAGCTATACTTACCTTTCTGGCATGTAGCACAGCACTTAGTAAAAATTTAAACATGAACAACTCCCCCTCCCTCCAAAGTCTCACCCTCTTCCCCCTGCCTGACCTGTGACGCTCCCCTCCTCCCTGACGTGTGAGGTGAGAAAGTGATGGTGCGTTCCATCTCCCCCGGATGTCGGAGCGGAGAATGTTGTCAAGTTATCAGCGGTCCAGTTACCACGTCCATCAAGGCTATTCTTGTGCTTGCCGTGTCCGAATATAAACAACTTGTGATCTACCAGGCTAATGTTAGCACGGCCTGCGTTGTAGTTCGCGTGTAGTTTCAACACCTGGTGGCTTGCTTTTACATTTTAGTGTGCCATAAGCTTATTAGGAGCATTTTAAGATTACAAAAGAAAAGTGTAGAATTGCCAGAAAGAAAAGTATAGCTTTAACAAAATTAAGTTGAATATTATATCCCACACTATAATCTCCATGGGGACACTGACCTTTCTTGAAGAGACATCTATTCCAAACATTACCACACCATATCTGTAAAATAAAAATGTATCAATTGTTTAATGCAGCTACATCGTGGTCCATTACACCAGATTCCAGAAATCTGCAGAATGTATGCCATAGACCATTTTTAAATCAATATATAAATATATAATGTCCATGTGATGTCCTTTGCTGTCAGCTTACCTGATCAACTTGTGGTTGGTATCTTTATGTACGAGTGACAGAGGAGCTGCGACATTGTAGGTCCTTCTCACAACACATCCGAGGCTTGTCATTCTCTGTAGTATTCCTAGACTATCAACCCGGTGCATCGAATCCCACACTCTGTCCACTGAACTCTGTGGCCTAAAGCCCTAAGACGACCTTTTACCATTCTGTGACCTGTAGGAAAATTTATTTAAGATATATTGATTGATAATCATGTGAACAAACAATTTAGGCATTTCACTTTTTCTCAGGTATACATGCTATGATGACCGTTGTTATGATAATGTCCAGGACTCTCCACTAAGGCACAGACTAGAAAATTGAAAAAATAATATCGATAGCCTGCGATGGACTGGCGACCTGTCCAGGGTGTACCCTGCCTTTCGCCCAATGACTGCTGGGATAGGCTCCAGCCCACCCGCTACCCGATTAACGGACTGTCGGTATAGAAAATGGATGGATATCGATAGCCTTTAGGCTATAAAAATAGCAGTCATTAAAGTAGCCGGCCCTCAGCTAGACTTAGTTGTGGAGCCTATATGGGCGGCAGCCGGTGCCTGTGGAAAGCCCTGTCATTTCAAATGTTACTATTATGGCACAAATCTTTTTATAATGCTATGGACAAGTGCATGATATAATTCAAAGAAAAACTTTCTGTAAAAAGCACCAACCCAAATTCTGGGAGTCTTGCTTGATGGCAGAGACCAAGCTGTCAAGTTCATCATCTGTCATTTTACTGTAGCCTTCCCTTTTTGAGAGGCCCCACTGTCGCATTCTGCGTTTCAGTGTTCTCACTGATACACCAGCAGTGTGGAAATACAGGGGACAGAGAGGTCAATTTCAATCAAATGCTGGACGTGGTCTTTGGAAAAAAACATATGCCGGCTTGTTCACAGATACGAGACTTGTGTTCTTTTCACAGATTTTTACTGTGGTCTTCATCGTCGGCTTTCACCACAAGTACACCGTAGAACTGATAAAACACAAATGATGTACAAATATTACATTACACATGCCTCAACTAAAAGAAAATATATTATTTACAAACACAAACTTATATACCACTTCGGCCTGCAAGTGGACAAACCGGTAAACTTAAAACCGCTTATGGTCTCCGTTGATTGCTTTCTTAATTGGATCCATATCAATGATACCAGTTTACCGGACCGCTTTTTAAAACCGGAAGTGACATCACGGTCACCTTAAACTAAACTTATCAAGTTTTAACTTTTAACTTTTACCTAACACTAAATGTTATTAACTATATCCTTTAAACATTGCTAAAAAATAAATATAAACATCAAAACACTTAAAACAAACGTGTCATACGGACTTCCTCTATGGCCATAAAATCATAGCTGCATCTAGTGGCGAAACATAAATATAACTGCCGTTACATTGCCTATTTGACAGTTTAAAGTGGCTGCACGTGCACTTTTTCTATCTGGCCTCAGTACATTTCTGAAATGTATTCATTTGTGTTTGTAAAACATTGGAAACTTTATTTCTGAGCCCACATCAGTGGGTTCTGGTTGTTAACACATAGATGAGGAGACAGTTCAGTGTGTGAGGATAAAAGCAGAGGAGAACCTGGGACATCTGAGCAGATCTGGGATCAGCACCTTGGATATCAGCAGGGATTCTTAGGAAGGAAGGAAATGGGATGAATCTGCAGACTGCAGGAAGATCTGTTAACAGTCTGCAGACTAATGTGAGACAATAATATTTGTGCGTGTTTGGTATCCAGAAGAATTCAGACAGATGAAGTCACTGTGAGCTGAGCAGTGCTGGAAGATGATATGAATGAGTGACCTACATGAGGTTTATGTGTGCGCTCATTTCCAGTCTTTGACAAAGATTGAAAAGTGAATTTACTTGACTGATTTCCTTCCTGATGTGAAGTATGTCAAGAAGCTGTCCGTGTTGAGTGAGCAGCAGCGCCTCCTGCAGGTGTAAAAAACTTACAGCACCTGGTATTCCCAGGCGGTATACCATCCAAGTACTAACCAGGCCCGATCCTGCTTAGCTTCCGAGATAGGAGGAGATCGGGCGTGTTCAGGGTGGTATGGCCGTAAGCGAGAGAATCAGTCACAAATGTCTTCTTCAAGATAATGTAACCGTTTAAAAATGAGCATTTTGTGATGATTTCATCTAACTAAGCAGCCTCGGTCTCTCTGTGTGACGCTGAACAGAAAAATACACACAGGGAACAGAAGAGGTCGACAGACACTAAGTTATCTGAGAGTCTCACTTTCAGCTGCAGAGAACTGTTATAATTGGCTTTGATCTTAGACATTATAAATTCATATTCTGTATTTTACTAAATAACCTATGTTCCTAGCTGGTACTTTTCCACTCTGCTCATACTGCACAATCGATGACATTAAATGGTCCAAGACCTTAGAATGACATAAACAACTGGGTCAGACTAAACATCTCTATTAGGGCAGATAGGTGTGGTACATTAGATCCACGCCTAAAACAGCACTCACACACACACACACATTGTTTATCACATCCAAAGAACACAACAAGGACAGCAGCTGGCCTGAGCATGTCACCCAAAACTGGCCAATTATACTCTGACAAGTGTGAAAACAACTTCTGTGAGATAAAGCTGAATATAAATATAACATGTTTCCGGATAACGGGGCTCGGCCTGACGGATTTCCTGCGGGAGCTCTGGCACTCCGAGTCCAGCGCTGCAATATACTTTACTTGTGACCACTAATAAATACTTTTTTAATAAACGATTTCTCCAGCTTGTTCTTGGGCTTCCAATGAAAAAATCGGGCTAACAGAACCAACACGAGAGAGAAGAACATGTGCAGGATCAAAATCAGCCTCTCAAGCCAATTACGTGAAAAAATAAAAGGAATATATGGTTCCTGCAGTTATATAATATATATTTGTTACAGTGACTCAAACAGGCCTAACGTTAGCCTGTTCGGGCCATGGTTAAAGCAAGTTTGGGCGGTTTCCCACCATAGTCCTGTGATTTTCCACAGCTTCCTTCAGCCTGCAGTCGAGCGTATCCTTTGTTGTAATTTATTCTTTATCCGTAGCTTTAGTTTTATTACGCTAAGTTTCATAGCCTGGTTTTGTTCCTCTGTGTTTTTTGGAGGGATCTTTGTTGTAATCTTTTAATCATCTCCGTTAGCGGAGCTTTTGCGTTGTTAATTGTTTTAGTTTCATAGCCCTCCGTTAGTGGAGTGATTTTGTGTTTTGCTCTTGGAGGATCTTTGCGCCGCCGTTATAGGTGTGCTGATAGATAACTGTTAAGGTTTCATAGTGCCTCTGTTTCTGAGAGAGCTTCTTTTGTTTAAGTCCGCCTCGTTAGGAGAGCTGCGAGTTTCTTATCTTTAATAGCTCTTTGTTTTCCTCCTGGAGTGGAGAGGCTTTTGGTTTGATCATTTTCACAGCTGCACTCTCCTCCTCCATAGTTATTGAGGAGAGTGCTCAGGAGTTTCACAGCCCGTTTCTTTGCTCTGTGAGCAGATCATCAACCTGTTGTTTATATGAATAAACAGTCTTGACTTTGAACTCGACCCTGCATCTGTGTCCTGAGGCCTCGACTAAATCTTCAGACATATTTTTACTTTGTCTAAATTTAAGTTTTAGACTAATCGACGAGCAAATTGTTGGTCAGGAACATCCCTCGTGGGTCCAACTCGCCTCAGCTGAACTCAGATGGATCGTCCCGAGAAATCTACAGTACATCCGATGTGATAGAAGTACAGCCTACAACCCCTGTAGAGCTTCTGTTGCTGCTCTCTGTCACAGCTGTGGATTGTTTCTCCAGTCAGTAACTTGTTTGCTGCTCTGTCAGATAATGCAGCGACACGTGTTTCCTACAGACTGTCACAGACATTTTTGTGCTGTAGCTTTTGAATGCTGCTTTATCGACAGCTTAATTTAACTTAAAGCAGCACTTTGCTGCTTGTTTCCTCCTCTCTCCCCCTGCTTTTTCTGCCTGTGCTTTTATAAAAGTGCTGCTCTGTTCTGTTAATAAACCCTTTCAGTTTACAGCCTCTGAGGCTGTTTTTACTTCTCAGACCATCCTGAGAAGGATCATGAGGCCGATGCCAGATAGTGAGGATGAGCACAGCAGCCTGGAGGAGACGTGCAGCTCAGGCTTTCTGAGAGACCACACTGAAAATGCTCAGATTGTAAATGTTCTCTCAGAGAAACAGACCTGAACAATGTACATCTCCTAAAGCTGCTGCTGATTCTTCACACTGACTCCATATTTATGAAACGTGATGGTGGAAAATCTACCCGGTAACATGATGGAAACATTGTTTTATTTTACCGCAGAAAGACCAGTTTCTTTTTACAGGTGAAGCAGAGATTCTTTGATCTTTGGGTAAACTTGAGAAAGTTCTGCTGTTCAGCATCTTATTGGCAGCTTTAAATACTTCTGACTGTGTCTCTGTGGGCTCCTCTCAGGAACTGCACCACCTCCTGAAGCTGTGGACAGGTTGGAGTATACCTCCCCAGCACCTGTATGCAGGAGTTCCTCCTGAAATGACCACGCCTGTAGCCTCAGCCTGCAGGACCTGCTGAAACTGCCTCTGAAGAGCCAAAGCTAGCAGACATTCAGAGAAAAGCTCCAAGCGTCTGTTAGAAGTACAGACTTTGGCTTTGGAATGATCCGATGTGAATAATGTGAGAAACTGAGCGTCTTTAAGTTGAACATTTCAAAGTTGTAGCAGTTAGTCTGTTCCTCTGTTTCATGCTGCTCATTGAAGGCTGTGGAGCAGTGAGCCATGTTAAGGCTTTACCTCATTAACTGGAAGTGTGTGAGGTTGGGAACAGTTCAGGAGAACTGAGAACAAACATTTCAATCTGAAGTTTTAGTTACAAATGTTAAAGTTTGGTTAATAAAGACGATTGAACATGAAGTGTTTGGTGCACTTTTCCATCCAGCAGTGTGTGAACGTTGGTGAACTCGTCCAGTTCTGCTGTGGCTGCATCAGCTGCTGTGGTGCGGCTGCATAGATGTGGAGTGCATCCATGAAGGGAACATCGGGGTCAGGTGACCTGGCCATGTTCTCGCTCAGGTGTCCTTCAAGCTGCACTTGGGCTCCTTCAACTCGGTCCGTTTCACCTCCGAGGTCATCAGAGCCGTGTGGTCCATCCCAGTCAGTCCCACAGTCTGCCTCCACCTGAACACAAATAAAACACCATCACAGTTTTAAGCTTATTCAATATTTTGTAGGCTTTCTGGAGACTTAAACAAAAGCTTTGGCATCTTCAGATGTTTCACTGAAACACTTTCAGTTGCAGTTTTAAACTGAAGTTATGAAATCAGTTCTCCTCAGTATAAATATTAAGTTCTGTAATCTAGCCAAATCATTTTAGGCCTTTTAAATGTATCATTTAAATAATGGCTCCTGATATGATGCACTCAGCTGTTTTAACACACCTGATCAGGATCCTGAAGGTGTCTGAATGATGTCCAAAGCTGGTGGGGAGACTGGCTGCCTGCTGCTCTCAGGCCGTGATGCTTCCAAGCATCCATGAAGAAGGCAAGTTGCCTCTGCAGCTGAGGCAGAAAAGCCCAGTGGAGAGCAAAGAGATGACTCATCATCAGGGGTCAAAAGCCCTTCTCTCTCCAGGCTGAGAAACAGAGTATGGAATGGGTCAAGGACTGGAATGGAAACATCTGTCCATCAGCGTTCTATCCTGGAAGAACAAGAGACATGATTCAGAGAAACATTCCAAGCAGGAAGAGAATATGTTTCTGCTCTGAATTAGAACTTCTAGCTGCTGGATGTTATGACTCTACAATGAGGAAACTGATGCTCATAAGTTCAGTGATGGCTTTAGAAATGTGTGTCCAGCCTAATCTGGTCTTGGTGGAGCACTCGCCTGAAAAACTAAGTCTGAAAATGTTTGATGCTGCTGCAAATACAAACAGTTCCAACACAAGAAATAAGAAGAAGGAAAACATGTCTGAAGGTCTTTCCCCCTCAAATATACTTTACATTTAGGAAATATGAAACAACAACAGGCTCTGAAGCAGATGACAGATGTCATTCATGCTTTGTTCAGTGTTTTCTGTCAGTAATGGAGGACAAAGCAGAGTTTGTGAATGAGGCCAGTGAGAGTCCTGCAGAGGAACAGCAGGATGAACGTTGGGGAATAATAACACTCGTTATGTGCTCTCCTGCAGAGCTTTTCTCATAATACATCGCTATGGAAACCTCACCGTTGGTTACGGACACTCCTTCCAGTAACGTGTGAGTCTGGGTTCTCTCCTCGCTGTTCCACCATGAAATGGGCGACCTCAGTATTCTCAGCAGCCTGTCAGAGCGCACAGGTGATGGCAAACCAGACGTGTTGATGGCACCAAGGAAGCTCTCCAGCACTGGAGATGCTCCATTGTTTGTTGCAGCAGACAGATGAACAGTTAAACGGCTGAAGCATCTATTCCAGTGTGAAGGACAAAGAAAAAGAAGATCTAATGCATCAGATCTAAATCTGAAGAAGGTTCATTCACAGCTTCTTTGACACAAAGCAGAGAGACTGCACTGATGCAGCTTACAGAGGACTTTCACATAAGGATCCACTTCATATCAGACTCACTTTGCAGCAGCAGTCCCCTGGCATGAAGGAATGATTTCATCATTCTGTGTCCTGTGTTTGGGGGACTTAGTTGGATTTCTGCAAAGACGGCATCCAGCTCTGCGTCACTCAGTCAGAACAACATGTCCGCCCTAAACCCCAGGAACTCCACCCGGGGAGTCTTAGGGTCGCTCAGGTTAGAATTCCACACTAAGACAGACGTGATTTCATGTAGATCTCATGGACAGACATCGCTGCCAAACATTCCCACGATGCACTTGGGCCTAACAGGTCTGGCAGTCTTTCCCAGCAGTGGATCCACTGACCTGTATGAACTGCCTTTCTGAGCTAAAATCATCAACTGGTTCACAGCTACGAGCCCTTAACTCACTGAACAAACTACAGCTGCAGCAGTGTTGTTCAGGCTGTTCACAGCAGAGTTAAACTGCAGTTTAACTCACTGATGACAAGGTCTTCTCCTCCTGCCTGATCCCATGAAGATAAACTCCTCTGACACACTGATCCACCTCCACACCTTCAACACCACATTCACTGAAGAACCTCTGCATCCTGCACTCTGCTCAGTTCATTCCTCTGTATCTTTATAGAAAGTGTCTTTCTGTCTGAGAAACACTCAGTGTTGAGCAGTAAGTTCACTCTGCACATACCTGCCTCTTTCATTCAGAAACACAAGCGTCGCTTTGAAGATACTTTGCCTCTTCACATAACGTGTCCATGGGGTGTTCACGACAGGCAGAGACACAGATGCAGCCCATACTGAGGTTAAAAAATGTGCGACATCTAGTGGTTGTTAGAATAACTGCACGTGAAAAGAAAAATGCTGGCCATGACATAACTATTTATTCTTTTTTTTTTTTTAATCCTTAACCACGCTTGTTTTCTAATAATAGTTTTTTCGTATAACTAATCATTTAACCAAGTGAAGCTATTTTCTAAAACCAACCGGAAAGGGACAATGTTTGAAGTGAACTTGTTTGTTTACGTGTAACCATGGCAACCAACAAAATGGCGTCCGTGCGGGGGAGAGTCGCGTTATACTACCTTTGTTCTGTGACTCTGACCAGGGGATGTTATTGCCTAAATCCAAGTATGAATTGATAAAAAGGTGTTAAAGGAAAGTGTTGATATGTTTTTAAAGAATTTTGAAGCAGTGTCGGTCTCACTTGACACAAAGTCAGTTGGTTAACAGATGAGTTCAAAGGCATTCAAAGGGACGCAACAGATGCCCACAAAAGCACAGATGTGTCTGCTTGTATGAACATTGGACATCACATCAGTGATATAAGTTGCTGTACTGTAGAGATTTTTGTGGAGCCCAGGAGGAACACCTGCTCAAAGTTAATGCACCCCGAGCCTCAGGGCTGTTGTAAGATTAAAAAAATGGAGTCCCAAAGCTGTAAGCTCTGGACTCCAGGTGGTGGCTTAATGTCTTCCCCATCTGTCAGGGCATCCTACCGGCCACTTCACCCAGAGGAGAGGAACGAGACACCGGCCAGCCGCCTCGATCCAGGACCGACGGAAGCCGCCCAGGGAGGCTTCGGCGTCGGTCCTGGACCGAAGAGCCGGCCGATGTCCCACCCAGCACGCTCCAGGCCAGGACAGTCTATCAGACTCCATAACTACCACCTGTATCACTGCAGGAGGGGCAAAGCCCACTGCAGAGACCCTGGAAGGAGTCTGATAGAGAGGCGACCCTTCACGGCTCCTCGAGGGAACGTGTAGGATTAAACTTTCAGTGGACCTACTGGCCCTATTTATATGATTTCTACGTTCGAAATATGATCACATGACCAGTAGACACCGTCACTGTTGCCCCGGTTATTACCATATATGGGAAAAAAGAACTCACAGAACCTTCCATAAATGGAAATCTGCAAACGAATATCCCCAAAATAGGGGTCTATCAGTGACATGATTGGTCACGTGTGCAGGTGAGGCTGGACATGCATACGTCACCCCAGCACCTCCATGCTCCATGGAAACATGGATCCACATCAGCCTTTTAAGCCAATTCTGTGGTAAAATAGAGGAAACATGTGGTTCCAGCACCTATAGAATTGGGAGAAATGTGAGAAGTAAGTGAAACACTGATGCTAGTTCATGTTTAACAGCTTTAGCCCATTAAATACACATCTCTTTTAAAGGTTAACTGTTCTGGCCAACTGCTTAATAATACTTTATTTGTTTTATTCCATAGGATATTGTTTTGCCCTTCTTGTGGATTCAGCCTTGAATCAGTTCATGTGGCAAGGACATCAGATTATTGAGTCATGATAAGACAACTGAAGGCAGTGTTTAAAAGACATTTTAAATTGGACTTCACAGTATAACTACACATTCATTTGAATACATGATCTCTGAAGAACAAGATTATCATTGATCCACTGACTCTCTTAATGAAATCTGATTACACTGTGAATCAGGAAGCACAGTAAGATGTGCAGTGGAGTCATTACACAACTCTGGGAGTTTAAAAGAGAAGCAGAGGCAATCACACTTCCAAAAGAATAAAACACCTCTGAAAATGTTCCACTTTGGCAAAGGTGAAAGGTTGGGAAAGCCAGCAATTTGGTCCACTTCAAACTTTGTGTCATGACAGCTTTCTGATACCATTTCTATTTAGAATTCCAGAGGTCCCATTTTTAGAATGAGAATGCTTCGTCATTGGAGAGCCTGCAGGACCTGATCGTACACAGCAGCACCATGCTGCAGACTGCAGGGTGTTTTAAACGTGTTGGGTCAATGGAGGAAAAGCATTCAGTTATCAATGATTCCCTTCGGTGGTATTTAATTGATAAGAACCACACAGCAGTTGAAAGGTAGTTTATTTTATTGCTCTTGCCCAGAAAGAGTTAAACATGTGACTGACTGTTAGTTAAAATCCTCTGTATTATTGCATTATAGCTTCAAAGATGGACTTGGCAGCTTGCAGTTTGTCACAGCACTGCAGCAGTATCCTACAGTCCTGACCCCTGTTCTGTCACTCAAGTGAAAAGTTATCTGCCACAGACACGGAAAACTTATTCCAACCCCAGCTTAGTCCTGCCTGAAGTAACAAGAGGAAAACAAGAAGTTTGTGGGCAGACTGCCTTCTGACTGCGAAGGTTGGTCAGTTTAATCTTTATCAACATAAAATATCATCCCAAGTCTTGTTTTAGATTGACATTTTCAGTAAATTAGTCCAAATGCTTTCTACTTTTAGAAGGAGACACTTCAGTGACCCTGGAGGAGATCTTCATGCTTGCCACAGGTGTAGCAGGTAAACCTCCTGCTGGCACGGATCCTGGAGCGTCCCTTCAGCTCCTCACCAGTTCAAACTACCCCATGGCAAATACATGTGCCAACACATTAAAGCCGCCTGTCTCTGATAACTACAACAGCTTTAAAGCCAACATGAACTTTGGAATGAAGAATTCCCGCTTTGGATGCTTTTAAACACACTGAACTATGAACACCTGAAATGTCCCAAAAGAAAAAGGTTTTGTTCAGGTTGGAGATGTTAAACACTCAGCTTTAAACTCCTGTTTAAACCTCTGTTCTGTCTTCTCTTTTTAAAATCTACAAGGTGCTGGTGTTCCTCTGTGCCGGAGGGTAATGCATAAGAATAAAAGGTTTTGCCATCCCAGTTTATTTGTCTAAATGTGAAATGAAGATAAAGTTCAGCCATGTTGTTCAGAGTGATGTAGTTCTCTACAGCAGAAAAGGTTTCAGTTTGTCGTTCCCACCAACATGCCACACTGAACAATACTCTATTCCAGATGTGTCAGGTTCTCTTCTTCTGTTCATCACATCACATCTTCTGACCGTAAAAGAGTACTTTTGTTTCAGAGGCTGCCACATCGCTCTGTAACCTAAAAGCTGCCTGATCCCTGAGGTTCCTCAGAAAAAGCTGCCTGCACAGCAGCAACTGGAGCGTAGTTCTTCCTCACGGTCAGGTCTGCATTTTGTCTTCTTTTGAAAGTGCTGACACTCACTGAAATGTTGTGCTTGGCTGCCAGTAAGTCCAGCATGATTTCAGAGGCAGGGTCCTCAGTGAAATACTTGTGGATAAGTTCATCCACCACGGCTGCTTCAGGACCTGATGGATGAATATATGAAAACACCACATGAGAAAAAGTAGATCCACTGCATTTACACTCTTTCGTGTCAGGTTTTAAATGATTATTGATTAACAAAGTAAGAAACTGAATATTGTTAATGATTCACTTAGATTCTCATACATTTAGTGTTCATCCCAGTGACTAAAACGCAGCAGAGTTGGAAACCTTGAAAAATGCCACCCGAAGTAGTGGAATTTGACATTTTATTTTCAGGGTGCCTCTCTGTTTTTCTGAATGTAATATTCTTCATCTGTTGCATTTAACATAGTTTGCATGTTTTGAGTTTCAGCCATACTTGGGTGGTAATCTCAGTGATAATTCACAGTACAATGAAGAAATCCATAATCTTTAAGAAGATGATCAAAATATACCTTCCTCTTGAAGATTTCTGCAGCATGAGCCACAGTGTGACAGGACAGGCTGAAGATTTATTCAACAAAATGGACAAAACATCATCTGGTAAAATACAAAGGGGACAGGACTTTTAGCTTACACATGATGGTAATTTGCTGTGTAAAGTTGAGAAACTAACACTCATCTCACTGATAAAACAGTGATAACAGCACAGTTAATAAACATTATCCAGCATCAGAGTCTCACTTCCTTCTAAAACTTTTCCTAATTTCCCTCTCTTTATCCGTTAAAACCTGAAAACTGCCCAATTGCTTTGGGGCTTGTTGTATTGCTTTTGTATTCTTTGACACTTCAGGGCCACCGTAGAGACCGCCTGGGAATACCAGCTGCTGTATTCGTGGCACCTCATTTAAGTCAGTCTGTTCTAACAGTTTCCAGCACTGCTCAGCTCACAGACTTCATCTGTCTGAATTCTTCTGGAAAACAAACACAAATTTTATTCTCTCACCTTCTCAATTCTCTGTATTGTTGAGGATGGTAAGAAGGGAAGAGTGAGGGGTTTCCTCTGAAAGTCCACTGTCATCTCCACAGTGTTGAGCGGATTCAGCTCCGGGTGGTTCTGACTGCCCAGAGGACCAGGCTGGACCCTGCTTGGCTTCCAAGATCAGGTGTGTTCAGGGAGGTGTGGCTGTAAGCGACAGTCACTGTGACAAATATGGATTATATAGGTGCTGGAACCACGTTTCCTCTATTTTAAAACAGAGTTTATTTGAGAGGCTGATGCTGATCCTGCACATGTTCTTCTCTCACATGTTGGTTCTCTTCAGCTGAAAATTAGGCTTTCAGATAACTTAGTGTCTGTCAACCTCTTCTGTTCCCTGTGTGTAGTTTTGTGTTCAGCGTCACACAGAGAGACAGAGGAAGCTTAATTCAATAATATATGTTGATTCTGCATCTATAAAAACCTTGTTTGCGATAACTTTTCTCGCTTATGGCCATACTGCCCTGAACACACCTGACCTCATCTGAGCTCAGAAGCTAACCAGGATTGGGCCTGGTCATTACTTAGATGGGAGACTGCCTGGGAACAATAGGTGCTGAAAGCTCTTTTGCTTCTCTTCAAAAACCAAAGAGGAAGCTGCTGTCCCATTGAACTTCATATTAACTTAATAGCTTAGATGGCATCTCATCTAAGTCAATCTGTTCTAACAGTTTCCAGCAGTGCTCAGCTCACAATGACTTCATCTGTCTGAATTCTGAGAAGTTAAAACATTCATAAAAAGTATTCTATCAAAATAATACCAAGAAAACTGATCTTTTCCTGATAAGTTCAGGAAACTTTAGTGATATTAAGTAACTTCCCTCAAACAGATCGGTCAACATGTCTGTACTGGAGTTACTGCATAAAGTCTCATATTATATTTAAAGTCTACTTTCATCAACTAAAAAGAGGTTGAGAAACAATCAATTCAAAGTCATCATAGCATATATAGACACTTGCTGTGTCTTTAAAGTTTGCTGCTCATACACAGAAGGTGGCTTGAAGAAATATTTTAATAGATTAAATGATGGACCCCATAGAGTTTAGTCCCCAGAATGACCGAGATCATACATTTACAAGCACAAGTTGTTCCTTAATATTAGTTTACTTATTTTATAAACACTACTTGGATATACTATATAGCAGAGTGTTAAAGCTGTTTCTCCTGGTTTCTGTGGTGTGTGACTTCCTCTCAGGAACACAGACAGCACGCAGACACATGTGACATCATGAACAGAGAAGGAATATTTCTGTGAAACGTTAAAGCTGTAACGGATCAAATACAGCAGATGAACAGGTTTTCACTGTAATCACACATGATGTTCAATACACACATACAGCAATCTGTTGTATGTTTGTACTCTGCTGTGGACTGAGCTGTATCTTTTAAAATGGCTTCATGTTTAATATTCTATAGCAGCGATCAGTTAATAAGGCACAGACATGATAAATTCAAAGGAGACTCTTTGGAGTCTTCACTCCTGGACCTGTTGCCTAGGCGACCCGACCTCAGGTAATTATCGATTGTTGAAATTGTTCAGTCTTTAATGTCAATAAAATCTCCTTTAACTGTGAAGAAAGTGGACTCTTTATTGATGGAAATGTGTCGCCCTCTGGCGGTGAAAAGATAAATAGCATCATGTCAGTTTGGGAGTGTTTTTGAATGATTGAATACTTTATTAGAGTTCTTATAACTGTAATAATGAGCAACTGGACTTTCTGGATATTTCACTTCTCATCTGAAAGATGTCTTCAGCTTTAACTAGTTGGTGACTGTCGGCTGATCAGCAGCTTAAAGACTATTCACACTTGGCAGGTCTGTACGGTCACACTGACACACCTCAGTCCAAACCATCTGTTTTCTTTGTCCAGAATGTGGACATCACTGTCCTCAAAAGAGTGTCCCTTCACCTTAAGCCTTCAAACTGCACATCTGTATCTGTCAGATAAAAATATGATGGCTCTACAGAAACAGACATTCAGGACCAGAGGGTGAAGAACTTAGAAGATGGGGACCTCACCCAACCAGAAAAGGATGTTTGCAGCAAAGCACTCAGTTTTGCCATTTCTCCACAACAGCTGCCAGTAGTGGACTTCATCACGGCTGCTGAATCTGTGATAAGGGCTGACAACATCTCAGAAGAAGGCAGAAACAAGCTCAGGAGGAGGAGGAGAGACACTCTGAGGAGGAACAACACAAACTGATCCCCAAACAGAACAAGAAATGACACAAACAAATAAATGGAGTCCAAACGGATCCTGAACTTTGATGTCTGAATCCAGATGTTGTCAGTAAGAAATGTGGATTAGAACACGTAGAAAAACTGAACAAATACTGCTGAAGCTGCTTCACAACGTGATGGAAATATTAAGATATTCACAAATATATCAGGTGTGAGTGTTGAGATTAAAACAATATGTGATTTGTTCTGCAGGAACTGCCTCATTAACAAGCTTCTGCTCTCAAACTGCACAGATCTGAGCGCAGAATGGGATTTGTTGAATTTTTGGACATTTTCTGACCTTCCCATCAAACTGAAAATAATTAATGCACAACACACTAAAACACACATTTCTTGTGTAAATTAAACTTGTCCTGAGACAAGTGGGTGCAGAATATTGAAAATGCAGCCCCTAAAAAGACATAAAAAGATCACACCAGCTTCTCAATGAGGAACATACATGTACATGTACGAGTTAAAGTCAGTTTCTGACACATTTATTTTGCTTTTGATACATAATTCTTGTTCTGACGATCAACAAATTTCATTCACAGCAAGTTGTGTCCCTCCCCACATGTGCAACACTTTTACCAAAACCAATTCAATGTGGCATCAGAAAATAAACCCCGAGTGACACGACCAACAGGAAATGACATCATCAAGCCATGTGCTAACTAACACAATGAATAGAGCAAAACTAAGTCAGTAACGATGTGTAAAATGCTATTAATCCCACAGCACTTTACACTATGAAAGTATACGTGGATGTGCACAGAAAAGTGAACATCTGCACAAAGATGTCCCGCTTATCAGATTTCTATGGAACATTTTACTGATCTGATCTGCATGCAGTTCTGTCTTCACCCAGCTGTCTGTTTGACTGATTAAAGGAGAAAAGTGCTGATATGTTGGCAGCCCGTTAGCCATGGTTTGGTGAGGCAGAGTAAAGCTGTTCTCTGTGCAGCATCTACAGTGGAAGTACAGCAGATGTAGGGGTGCACGGTGTAAAACAGCTGTGTTAACAGCTGGTTTACTCCCCTGTTACTTGTGTCCTCTGCAGTGTGTTTGGGATAATGTGGGATGGGAATGTGTGGGCGAGCTGCTTCTGGGTTTTAGCTGTTCAGGAAACGGCTTTAAGGTTGATGGTGTGGTTTTGTAAATTTAACTCTTTATAATCAAGTGTTTGTAAGAATGAATGCGTACAGGAAATACTAGAATATTTTGTATTGAAACTATTTTGTAAAACAGAGACACCTCCTCTGTAAGGATGTGGTTTGGCACCGTCAGTGGTCAGTTAGTTCGTTAAGGCCTGCTGATGGTGGAGGATGATCATGTCCCACGATGCCTCCATGCTGTTCTTGGCTCTGTGCACCTTTTCTAGATCAATAGTTTTGTACCATATTCTGTTTCTGCGTTGCTGTAATCAGCTGCTGAGAAGCTGCCTCTGATATATTTAGTTTCTCTGATCTTTTCCAAAATGTGTTAGACCCTCCACCCATTGCACCGTCACCTTTATTACAGAAAGAAGACAAAGTCTTTGAAAAGTTTCTGTCCATAATTTAGATGATTCTCCAGTAGAACATAAAAGAATAATAACATCAATAATATCAAAAGAGCAAAAAAGCATAAAATTCTGGTTTTCACCTCAAATATCAACATGTTTGACTTAATTTACATTTTACATCAATTATTATTGAGGTGATTAAATGTTAGTAATTTTATTTAACTTATATGTTTACAACTGTTAAAGTCCAAATGTTGTTTGTAATGGATCATTTCAGTCCTCTTTGTGAGCGTTTAGCAACATTTAGCAACTTTCTGCCATCAGAAACTAGTTCCAGTCCAGTTTTCCTTTCATCATCAAACAGGAAGTGAATGTGGAGAAACATCAGGATGAACCCTGGCTGCTCACCGAACTTCTGCTCATTGGAGCAGAATCAGTGAAGATCTGTCAGCAGGTTGGAAATTCATCTTGGCTGATTGCAGCTCAGTGATTCCTCTCTGATATCACAGTTTGTCACATGTGCAGCAAAATAACTGCAGCTGACATGAACTGAATGGTCTCAGTTGAAGTGAGCTGCAGAGAAACACAACATACTGATATTCAGTGTGAAGCTTTGACTGGAAACACACAGAAAAACAACATCCTGGAAGAATGGCAGCTTCCATCTTCAAAGGACTGGAAGAGGAAGAAGTTTCCAAGGAATCATTCAGAAGAGTTTCAAACAGAAACTGACTGAATCCATGAATCTGAAAAGGTGTTTCTGAGTGAAAGAGACAGACATGTACAGACTGAACTATCTGTTCAACAGTGGTTCTCTGACAGGAGGAAACTCTTTATAAAAACACAGAGACACTGAGGAACCAGGTGACCAGACTGTAAATCCAGGATGCAGAGGTTCTTCAGTGAATGTGGTGTTGAAGGTGTGGAGGTGGATCAGTGTGTCAGAGGAGACTCTGTAGAAGGACAGAGTGCCAGCAGGACGGTCCACATACACTGCTGCTCTGTTAGAGACGGAGGAGGAGGAGGAGGAGGAGGAGGAGGAGGAGGAGGAGGAGGAGGAGGAGGAGGAGGAGGAGGAGGAGGAGGAGGAGGAGGAGGAGGAGGAGGAGGAGGAGGAGGAGGAGAAGATGGTTGTTCCTTTCTTATTGTGTCTGATAGAGTAACCTCCATCAGAGCACCTCAGACTCCAGGACAGATCATTCCATCCAAACAAACAGTCTCCTCCTCTCCTGCTGATTCCTCTGTAACTCACTGATATAAAAACTCTTCCTCTCCACTTGACCTCCCAGTAACAGCGACCAGTCAGAACATTTCTATATAGCAGCTGATGACACCAGTCATCAAATCTGTCTGGATGATCAGGATATGACTGAAACTCCTCCACACATGTCACCTTCCTGTTGTTGTCAGACAGTTTCAGTCTTTTGTTCACTGTGTTTGTGTCGATTGTGAGTTGACAGGAATCTGATGGAGAGAACAAACACAATCCAGCTGCAGTTATTGATCTATCATCTGTTCACTTTGATCAATGAGTGATGTGACAGTGTGAAGATGGTTGGATGTCATGAATCAGATGAAGAACACACTTACACTTCCTCAGACCTGGTGTCAACCATCGT
This sequence comes from Leuresthes tenuis, assembly GCF_036924035.1. Classification (NCBI taxonomy): domain Eukaryota; kingdom Metazoa; phylum Chordata; class Actinopteri; order Atheriniformes; family Atherinopsidae; genus Leuresthes; species Leuresthes tenuis. The sequence goes on along the minus strand of NW_027325355.1, from coordinate 7,409,401 downwards.
TCTCCAGCAGGCTCCACCCTGAAAGGAGGAGGGGGGTCAGAGCAGCACAGTCTCTTTCAGCATGCAAACATGGACATTACATGGCTCTATCACACACATTGTTCTACACTGAGAAAGGAACACGAAAACATCTGGATACATCCACTGGAATGGAGCATCTGAAAACTAGAATGAAAGCTGTTTGATCAAAACTGAAACGTACAAAACTCCTTTCAATCATCTCTGCACAGCAGAGTTAATTAATTACAAAGCAGTATTAATTCTTTCATTATTTGATTTATCTCAGAAAAAGGAGGAAAGAAAAGAAAGTGAAGAAAGAGAAGAACGATGGATGGAAGGAAATCTCTCTGAGCTCATTCTTAAGTTTAAAAGCACCAAATGTTTTCTGCAGTCAGATTATGGAGATGAAGTTTCTATCTCTGAATTCAACTCTTCAAGTTTGGAAGAATTTTCACTTTGATTTTTCACTTATTTCTGAATCCAAATATGAGCTTTCTGTCACAGTTTAGTCATCCAACCATCAGTAATTTACCATTGATCCTACTTCTGCCCCACTCAGCCTGTCAGCCACACACACCTCATCAGTTCACTCCACTCACCTGTGCACACAGCTGCCTCTCATCACATGCAATCAGCCCAGCATATAGTCACCAGCTCCACACTATCCTTTGCCAGATTGTTCTCCTGCCAGCCTTCCCGGTACCGACCTCGCCTGTCCCTGATTCCCTGCTTCGTCTGCCTCCTAGTAATTCGACCCAGCTTTCTGTCCCTGACCAAGAACTTTGCCTCTCCTCTCCTGATTCCTGTTTACTGGTTTCTAAACCGTTTGTCTGCCAGAGTCTCAGTAAAGCCCAAACACAGAGTTAAAGGTCATATTTAGGCTTTAGTCATTTTCAGCACCTGATTAGTAAACCTGGTTGGAGGATAGCTGCTGCTTTCCCTCAGCCTGTGGTTCAAGGAATGTAAAAAGATGAGCAGCTGGCTTTCTGTAAGATTCATTTAACCACCATGATTATCACCAATCAAGTCATTTTTAACAGAGACTTAGACAAGAGGCATTGATTATTTGATATGAAAAAAACCCACATTCATTAATTTGTTCTGTTAAAGTTGAAGTCTTCATGTTTTTCAGATTCCCATTACTTGTCTCTTTTGTGTTGTTTCTTTTTTTTAATTTAATCTGGGTGGTCATGGAACAGATACATGCTGTGTTCAAACTGTTTAACTGATCATGATGTAGTCCTCTATAATATATTGTTGGAATGAAACTTGTTAATTAAATGTGTGCATGGGAGCACCTTTGGTGAAGACACCACATTTGTTGTGTTTTCTTTCTCTTGATGGTCTAAATAAAGCTATATATATTACATATATATATATTATATATGTGTGTGTGTGTATTTTATAACTGTAAATGCAATTGGCTACAGTGTGGCAACAGCAATTTATTGAAATTTAAGTGATATGTGTTCAAATACAAATCACAAGTCAAAACAGCGCTAACTTTAGCTGAATTCTAAAAGGTATAACTGGTGAAATGGAGTCGTTTTGGAGCCGAAAGAGTCGGCTCTTCTTGGTGAGCTGAGCCAAATGATCTGGCTCACCAAAAAGAGCCGAAATTCCTATCATTAATTGTTAGGAATACTTCTTCTTCTTCTGTGATTTTTTCTGGCAGCTGGCATCCTTAACGTTGCATATGACGCCATCTACTGAACTTAACTTCTTTCTAATTCTTCTTTCCTATATTCTTTTATTTACCCCAGTTGACACCAGGAATCTCATCATTATTTTCCTCCCTTCTTTAGATTTCCCAGATTCTACTATGTTTCTAAAATAAATACATTCTCCTATTCCTGCCTTCTGCAGCCCTATCTTCATTATTTCCCTCTCCCTTCCATACCAAGGACATGCTATCAACACATGTTCCACTGTTTCTTTCTCCCCACAGCTACACTGCCCAGTTGGATGTTTCCCCATTTTCTTAAGTGTATTATTCAGTTTAATATGTCCTATTCTTATCCTGCTCATAATTCTGTTCTGTCCATAACACCCTGCCTCTCCTGCTACACTTTGTCATTTATATAAATGTCTTCCTTTTTCCTGATTCTTCCAATATTGATTCCACTGTTTGTTTATTTCATTCCAGACTAAACTTTTCCCTTCTGTTTTTGATCATTTTACTTTCATTTCCACCTCCTCTTTCTTTACTGCCTCCTCAGCAGCTTTGTCTGCTTTTTCATTTCCTTTTATTCCTAAATGAGCTGGTACCCACATGAACACTATTTCCCTCCCCTGTTGCGTTAACCTGGATGTTTTTAATTGTATTTCATATCAAATTTCATGTTGCATGTTTCTGCTGTTCCGTTTTTAAAACTTAAGAGTGCCACCTGTAGCCTGCTCATTCATCATCTTTAACCCTGTATGGCCATCATGTGACCTTGCTGCTGCTGCCTCCGCCTGCAGAGGAAACTGTGAGACCATCACTGATCAGCATCAACACCTGAACTCATTCAGCTCTGATTCTTCACAATGTGCAGAAATGTTCCCAAATGTGAAGCTCTCAGTTTAAAGAAGGAGCCTCCTGATTTTCTGTGTTCATGAACTTTTCTGCCAACAGTCAGACAGTAAAAAGCTCTGTTTCCTCTTCATTTAGTCTTGTTGGCAGTCTTTAGACCACAGTTCCACATGTGTGCTGCTCAGTGTTGAATCTTCACTGTGGTTCTTTTCATTCAGTTTCACATGCTGTGCTGTTAAATATCTGACATCACGGAGCTTTGATCATCAGCATCAGATCTACCAGAGAAACTGTTGGACATGGAAACACATTTTTCATCTGGGAGAGGCAATGACTTCAATAAATCCTGTTCTGGAGGAGCAGACAGGGATAATAAAGTGGAAATCACTGAATAAAGAGTCTCATTTTTGTCTGTAATGACAAAGTTCAAATCCAACTGAACCGTTTGTGACGCACTGATCTGTTACTGGATCTGAACTTCCTCTCTGGGTGTTTCCTCTCGGTTTAGTTTCACTTCCCATCCTTTTGCTCAGCTGATTTTATAGGTGGGAAGTGCCATCTGAAGATAATTCAGCTGTTTTTAATGTGTGACTCGTTAACATCAGCTGTGGGCAGCTTAGTTCCAGAAGAAATCTGCGCTCCAATTTTCACGGCACCGGACTCACAGCTGGAACCGAGAAGTCAGGACGAAGGAGGCAGCGGCTCGGCCTGTCCGTCATGTTGTCACTTCTGGTGTCAGTAAGTCCTGAACGAAGCTGTTAAACTTTAAACTTCACATAAATTTCTGTCTACAATAGTTCGACTGCTCATATCTGGGCAGAATTGTTCTGAAGAGGCTGTAGATTCATTAATACCTGGATGATGGGCAGCACTGGAATAATGGCGCATGTTAGTGGAAAGATTAATGAGATGACAGCGATACATTTCTCAACAATGCAGATCTCATCAAAACATCCAGTGCAGAATAGGGCTTATTAATGGATGATCTATGGGATGTCTAATTGTTAGCTTTTATATGGGAAATAGACGGAGGCTTGCATTTGGTTTCTATGAGTCATGAGCAGTGGCGGTTACAGACCAAATTTATCAGCAAGGGCCAGTGGTTTTTTTCATGGGGCACAGAACAAAAACAGCATGAAGTGAATTTATTCGGAGCACAAACAAAATTAAAAATGTCACATACTGTACATCTGAAGAATAAACCTTTAAATAGCAGCTTGGCTGGAAGCTGCGTCTCGTGTCCCCTGTTAATGTGGTCAGAAATGTCCTCAAATTAGGCTGCACTGGTGGATCATCCGTGCACCTGCTGATATCTGAAAAGAATGCTCCTAAAGTTGTTCTTAATGTGTGCAGCTTGTTCTCCAGGATGGACGTGGTCAGGATTTGGGTTAAATCAACAGATGCAGACATGGTTGTAATTTCTGAAACCTGGCTGACCAAATCTGTTCCTGATGAAGATATGAACAGAACTGGATGCAGTGTTTATGGTGGCGGTGTTGCTGCTTCCGTTAAATCCAGATTTGATGCCTCTATAGTTCTGTCTAAATCCATGTGGAAACAATGTGAATTTGTGGCTCTGAATGTGGAAACTGCTAAGGGCCTCTGTGTAACTGTTGTTGGGTGCTACAGGCCTCCATCTGCCTCCAAGGAAGCATCACAGTCTTTAAAGCGTCTTCTTTCCAGTCGTGTCATGAATGCTGTTGTTAGAAACACGAAGGTGCCCAAACCTAAAGCTGCTATTGTCCACTGATGTGGCTTTTTCACAGGATGCTGATTCTGTAGTGAACAGGGAGGCTGATGTAGAAATATTACGTTCTCACACGTTGTGTTTAATGACGTCAGTTTAAAACGACCTTCTGAAGAAACAAGAACAAAATGACCAAATCAACCCATTAATGTCAGTAACTGATCTGTTATTAATTCTCTCCTAATAAACCTGCTCATGTTATCTGGTGAAAAGATCTCATTTTTTAATCTGACACTTTATATTCCAGAAAAATCAAATATTCCAAAGTCAGTGTTTTCCAGAGTGGTGCAGCTGTAGTTTGTCTCTGAAAGAGCAGAATGAATCTGATCACACAAACAGTAAAGACTGAGTCAGAGAACCACACTGAAATCTCAGAGCTGAAGTCTGAAGTCTTCCTTTCTCTCAGTAAAATTACATCCAGCTTCCAGTTTCACACACCTGCTGACGTCTGCCTGCAGAGTGACAGAGTTGCCACAAGGGGGCGCTGTAACATTGTTCCACAGCAGCCACACTGACTCTCTGACAGGCCGTCTCACTGCAGACTCAAACACTATCACTGAATACTTTAGTTTGAATAAAACAAGTGTTTTTCTCTCAGGATCCAGCAGAGACTCAGACCTGGTCCTGGAACCAGCTGTGTGTCCATGAAGAGCGACCGGTCAATGTATGAGCCTTTTAACTTCAAATCAGACCAACATCCATCCGTTCAGAGGTGAGCTGAGTGTAAATGTTGTAACAGAGTAAAATGTAGCAGAGTCAGTTTGAACAGTTTTTATTCCAACATGTGTTTAATGTGAGCTCAGCTCTGTTTCACATCCATTTCTATGTTCATATGTGAAGCGGTGTGTGTTGGATGTTTTCCACAAACACAGCAGTCACAGAGGAAAGAATGGATGTTGGAGGAGGTGTTTCTGAGTGTCTGTAGGACACCAGCTGGTCCAGCAGGTGTCACCTTTGTGCTTTGGCTCTAACACAGCAGCTGACTTCCAGAGTAAAAGTGCAATTCATTCACAAATGAATGACTTCAGTCAGGTCTGTGCAGGTCGATGACAATACATCCGTGTTTTTGGGTATTTGTATGTGGTTGAAATATTGCCCATCAGTCTGGTCTCGACTTGAGATAAAATATGGTTTTGAATATTTTATGAGACTTTCAGAAATATCCTTTTATTCCCACTGTTAGAAACACACTGAGGTCTTATCTTCTGGAACACAAATGCTGATGATGTGCAGCTTCAGAGTTAATCAGCTGGTTTATGGCTGCGTTCACTGTTCACATCCACACGTCACTTCATGGAGCTTTACCATGTGTTTGTCTCTGTGTGGACAGACAGAATGTGAGCTCATTCTTCATGATTCCTCCACAGAGTGGACCAGCAGAGCTCAGAGGTTCCCAGTGGTCAGTCTGCCCAGCAGCATCAAACACAGCTGGACTCCATATTTATGGTCTGTACATGTACAACAACTACTTTTCCATCTATTCTGTTCACAGTCATCTCCATGCTGCACTTTGTAGACCAGTGGATTGTCAGTGTGTCCAAATGAATGATGATGTTTGGCTCCATGATTCCAGTCTGATTGGCTCATTCATATAGTATTCTGTTCCAGCTGCTGGAGGACAACATGGTCACTTTTGTGAAGGAGGAGCTGAAGAAGATCCAGAAGGTTCTGAGTTCAGATTACCCAGAATGCTTAGAGAGTCAGAGGGAGGATGAGGATGAAGAGCAGAGGAGCAGCAGAGAGGCGTTAGTGAAGATCACAGTTCACTTCCTGAGGAGAATGAAGCAGGAGGAGCTGGCTGACCGTCTGCAGAGCAGTAAGAGGATTTCTCTAAAGATTTAACCTGCTGGATAAATGACACATTTACTGATGTCTCAACACATAGAACAACACATGTTCAAATACTCATTCTTTACAGGGTTGAAATGTTTATTTACTGATGTTATTTGTTGTCTTCATTCAGGACATTTATATATAATATTATATGTATTATATACATTACAATATTTATATATATATATATATATATATATACTCACTCTCTCAGAGAAATGAAAAGTTTGAAGATTTACTGTGTATTGTATTAACTGATCTTATTTGTCATGTTTATTTAGAACTTTTTGACCCAGTTTGCAGACAAAAATCTGCTCTGAAGAAGAAGTTCCAGTGTGTGTTTGAGGGGATTTCTAAAGCAGGAAACCCAACCCTTCTGAATCAGATCTACACAGAGCTCTACATCACAGAGGGAGGGACTGGAGAGGTCAATGATGAACATGAGGTCAGACAGATTGAAACAGCATCCAGGAAAGCAGACAGAGCAGAAAAATCCATCAGACAAGAAGACCTCTTTAAACTCCCACCTGGAAGAGATGAACCAATCAGAACAGTGATGACAAAGGGAGTGGCTGGCATTGGGAAAACAGTCTTAACACAGAAGTTCACTCTGGACTGGGCTGGAGGCAAAGCCAACCAGGACATCCAGTTCATGTTTCCATTCACTTTCAGAGAGCTGAATGTGCTGAAAGAGAAAAAGTTCAGCTTGGTGGAACTTGTCCATCACTTCTTTACTGAAACCAAAGAAGCAGGAATCTGCAGCTTTGAAGAGTTCCAGGTTGTGTTCATCTTTGACGGTCTGGATGAGTGTCGACTTCCTCTGGACTTCCACAACAAGGAGCCCCTGACTGATGTTACAGAGTCCACCTCAGTGGATGTGCTGCTGACAAACCTCATCAGGGGGAAACTGCTTCCCTCTGCTCGCCTCTGGATAACCACACGACCTGCAGCAGCCAATCAGATCCCTCCTGACTGTGTTGGCATGGTGACAGAGGTCAGAGGGTTCACTGACCCACAGAAGGAGGAGTACTTCAGGAAGAGATTCAGAGATAAGAAGCAGGCCAGCAGGATCATCTCCCACATCCAGACATCACGAAGCCTCCACATCATGTGCCACATCCCAGTCTTCTGCTGGATCACTGCTACAGTTCTGGAGGATGTGTTGAAAACCAGAGAGGGAGGAGAGCTGCCCAAGACCCTGACTGAGATGTACATCCACTTCCTGGTGGTTCAGGTCAAAGTGAAGAAGGTCAAGTATGATGGAGGAGCTGAGACAGATCCACACTGGAGTCCAGAGAGCAGGAAGATGATTGAGTCTCTGGGAAAACTGGCTTTTGAGCAGCTGCAGAAAGGAAACCTGATCTTCTATGAATCAGACCTGACAGAGTGTGGCATCGATATCTCAGCAGCCTCAGTGTGCTCAGGAGTGTTCACACAGATCTTTATAGAGGAGAGAGGGCTGTACCAGGAGAAGGTGTTCTGCTTCATCCATCTGAGTGTTCAGGAGTTTCTGGCTGCTCTTCATGTCCATCTGACCTTCATCAGCTCTGGAGTCAACCTGATGGAAGAACAATCAAAGTCTGAAACAAGAAAACAGACTCTCTTCTACCAGAGGGCTGTGAACAAGGCCTTACAGAGTCCAAATGGACACCTGGACCTATTCCTCCGCTTCCTCCTGGGTCTTTCACTGCAGACCAATCAGAGTCTCCTACGAGGCCTGCTGACACAGACAGGAAGTAGCTCACAGACCAATCAGGAAACAGTTGATTACATCAAGGAGAAGATCAGTGAGAATCTGTCTGCAGAGAGAAGCATCAATCTGTTCCACTGTCTGAATGAACTGAATGATCGTTCTCTAGTGGAGGAGATCCAACAGTCCCTGAGTTCAGGAAGTCTCTCCACAGATAAACTGTCTCCTGCTTTGTGGTCAGCTCTGGTCTTCATCTTACTGTCATCAGGGAAAGATCTGGATGTGTTTGACCTGAAGAAATACTCTGCTTCAGAGGAGGCTCTTCTGGGGCTGCTGCCAGTGGTCAAAGCCTCCAACAAAGCTCTGTAAGTACATGTTTGGTTTTCAGATATAGAGGGATGTGTGTGAATATACTGCTGCTGTTTTTATAGGAGAGAAAGTCACAGATTACTGCTTATCTCATTATTCCCTCCTCAGATTGAGTAGCTGTAACCTCTCAGAGAGAAGCTGTGAAGCTCTGTCCTCAGCTCTCAGCTCCCAGTCCTCCAGTCTGACAGAACTGGACCTGAGTAACAACAACCTGCAGGATTCAGGAGTGAAGCAGCTTTCTACTGGACTGAAGAATCCAAACTGCAGACTGGAAACACTCAGGTCAGGATTCATCAAACTGTTTTTATAAACAGCTGACAGAACACCTGTGGATGGTCTTTGTATGGTTGTTACAGCAGCTTTAGGCCTCTGACAGCTTAAAGAGTTCAGAGGCCTAAGCAGCAGATATTTGTGGAGGAGGTCTCCAAGGAGAACATTTGCAGGAACAACAGTGAGAAGTGTCTGTTAGTCCTCTGACCCTGGATAAGATACAGAGATGGGTCCAGGACATGTTAGCCTAGCTTAGCACAAAGACACAAAGTCAGTAATGTGAGACAGTTCCAGTTTCTTTGAACATTTGATGACATTCAGCTTCAGTTTCAGAGCAGTTCTCTCAGAGTTTCTGTGTTGTTTTGTGTGTCTGCAGCCTGTCAGGCTGTCTGATCACAGAGGAAGGCTGTGCTTCTCTGGCTGAAGTTGTGACCTCCAACCCCTCCCATCTGAGAGAGCTGGACCTGAGCTACAACCATCCAGGAGACTCAGGAGTGAAGCTGCTGACGGCTGCACTGAAGGATCCACACAAACTCAGGTATGGAGAGGCCTGCTGCAGCCACACACAATGTCTGATAGAGGAGGAAGAGCTGGAAACATGTTCTCTGTCCTGCACTCAGCCCTGTGTTTTTGCTTCCTGCTGAGTGTTACATGAACAATCCCACATGTAGGAGCCTTTTTCCTTTGCTCACAGCAGAAACACTGGTTGAACAGAAACAGCAGATATTTGTGGAGGAGGTCTCTAAGGAGAACATCTGCAGGAACAACAGTGAGAAGTGTCTGTTGGTCCTCTGACCCTGGATCAGATACAGAGATGGGTCCAGGACATGTTAGCCTAGCTTAGCACAAAGATTTATAAAACCATGTTCACCGTACATCTGGAAATGTGCACAGGTGGATCAGACCTGTGTCCCTCCCTCCATACACCCACATGGTGGATCTTCAGCTGGACCGGCTCTCTGACAGCTCCAACACATTCAGAGAACAGTGTGTGTAACTGGATGTGTTTCAGCTCAGAGATAAAGCCACCAGAGCAAACTTCAACAATCCTGAGCTCCACATGACTTGATATCTGACTTACTGAGAGCCACACAGTTGTTCTTCATCCCATCTCTGGCTGGGATGAAGAAAAAGAAGAAAAAAGTGGGGGACAATCCAATAAACACTATCCAAGGAATTCCAGAGAAACAGGAAGAGAGGGACACTGGGGGAAGGAGAGGAAGAGGCTGGAGGCTTTTCAGTCGGTTTCAGATTCCTGAAAAGTGATCAGGCTGAAATAAACGAGTGATTCTGGTCAATAAAACCACAACAGCTGTCAGCTAATATACTTCCAATGAATATAGATTCTCCTCTGATCTTATTCTGAGCCTTTAATGTTCACTGTAGAGGGTGGGATGAGGGGAGTGTTTCTCGTCTAACTTTTCTAGATGAATGTCTTCCCCTGGTTGGCTGTGCAGCATTCAGATTGACCAATGGGTCTGAGAAAGGATCTGGATGTTTGGCTGCCCTGAAACATACTGAGAGGAGTCAGCAGAAACAATGTGACCATCAGGAGAGATCATGATGTCAGAAACTGAAGTGATTTCATTAGAATTTTGAAACTGTAATGGGTGGTGTATGGACCCAATTGCAGTACAAAGGAGTCAAAAGACAGTGGTAAAAAGTTCAAGGCTTTACTGAGACTCTGGCAGACAAACGGTTTTGAAACCAGTAAACAGGAATCAGGAGAGGAGAGGCAAAGTTCTTGGTCAGGGACAGAAAGCTGGGTCGAATTACTAGGAGGCAGACGAAGCAGGGACAGGCGAGGTCGGTACCGGGAAGGCTGGCAGGAGAACAATCTGGCAAAGGATAGTGTGGAGCTGGTGACTGTATGCTGAGCTGATTGCATGTGATGAGAGGCAGCTGTGTGCACAGGTGAGTGGAGTGAACTGATGAGGTGTGTGTGGCTGACAGGCTGAGTGCGGCAGAAGTAGGATCAATGGTAAATTACTGATGGTTGGATGACTAAACTGTGACAGAAAGCTCATATTTGGATTCAGAAATAAGTGAAAAATCAAAGTGAAAATTCTTCCAAACTTGAAGAGTTGAATTCAGAGACAGAAACTTCATCTCCATAATCTGACTGCAGAAAACATTTGGTGCTTTTAAACTTAAGAATGAGCTCAGAGAGATTTCCTTCCATCCATCGTTCTTCTCTTTCTTCACTTTCTTTTCTTTCCTCCTTTTTCTGAGATAAATCAAATAATGAAAGAATTAATACTGCTTTGTAATTAATTAACTCTGCTGTGCAGAGATGATTGAAAGGAGTTTTGTACGTTTCAGTGTTGATCAAATAGCTTTCATTCTAGTTTTCAGATGCTCCATTCCAGTGGATGTATCCAGATGTTGGACTGTTCCTTTCTCAGTGTAGAACAATGTGTGTGATAGAGCCATGTAATGTCCATGTTTGCATGCTGAAAGAGACTGTGCTGCTCTGACCCCCCTCCTCCTTTCAGGGTGGAGCCTGCTGGAGAACGATGGTTGACACCAGGTCTGAGGAAGTGTAAGTGTGTTCTTCATCTGATTCATGACATCCAACCATCTTCACACTGTCACATCACTCATTGATCAAAGTGAACAGATGATAGATCAATAACTGCAGCTGGATTGTGTTTGTTCTCTCCATCAGATTCCTGTCAACTCACAATCGACACAAACACAGTGAACAGAAAACTGAAACTGTCTGACAACAACAGGAAGGTGACATGTGTGGAGGAGTTTCAGTCATATCCTGATCATCCAGACAGATTTGATGGCTGGTGTCATCAGCTGCTATATAGAAATGTTCTGACTGGTCGCTGTTACTGGGAGGTCAAGTGGAGAGGAAGAGTTTTTATATCAGTGAGTTACAGAGGAATCAGCAGGAGAGGAGGAGACTGTTTGTTTGGATGGAATGATCTGTCCTGGAGTCTGAGGTGCTCTGATGGAGGTTACTCTGTCTGTCACAATAACAGAGGAACATGTATCTCCTCCTCCTCCTCCTCCTCCTCCTCCTCCTCCTCCTCTGTCTCTAACAGAGCAGCAGTGTATGTGGACCGTCCTGCTGGCACTCTGTCCTTCTACAGAGTCTCCTCTGACACACTGATCCACCTCCACACCTTCAACACCACATTCACTGAAGAACCTCTGCATCCTGGATTTGGAGTCTGGTTACCTGGTTCCTCAGTGTCTCTGTGTTGAGTATAAAGAGTTTCCTCCTGTCAGAGAATCACTGTTGAACAGATCGTTCAGTCCGTACATGTCTGTCTCTTTCACTCAGAAGCACCTTTTCAGATTCATGGATTCAGTCAGTTTCTGTTTGAAACTCTTCTAAATGATTCCTTGGAAACTTCTTCCTCTTCCAGTCCTTTAAAGATGGAAGCTGCCATTCTTCCAGGATGTTGTTTTTCTGTGTTTTTCCAGTCAAAGCTTCACACTGAATATCAGTATGTTGTGTTTCTCTGCAGCTCACTTCAACTGAGACCATTCAGTTCATGTCAACTGCAGTTAGTTTGCTGCACATGTGACAAACTGTGATATCAGAGAGGAATCACTGAGCTGCAATCAGCCAAGATGAATTTCCAACCTGCTGTCAGATCTTCACTGATTCTGCTCCAATGTTTAGGGACTCTAGTTTAAACTGATAGAATTACTCAGTTCTGTCAGAGACATTCGAGTTCTGTTAGAAACTTTCTTCCTGGTTAACTCTTCATAGGTGTGATGACTCTGTGATGACACCAGCAGAGAGTTTGACCAAAGCCTGTCTCATACATCTTACTAAGACCTAATTGGGTCAAACTGTTAGAAAAAAAGGCAAATGTGTCTTTCTTTTCAAATGTGTTTTAGTTTGTGTTGCAAAAGCTTTAAAAAAACATGGATCATACAAAGAAAGCAGCAGAACTGAGTGTTTGTGTTAATATGGTGTTATCTACTCTAAATATTGTTTTCCTTCTATCTGTTCTGTTTCCTGTCTGTCTTCTCTGCTAATTATTCACAATAATAAAGCTGAACTTCAACCTAAATGCAGCCGTGCTTCCTTAAAGCGTAAATGATTCAATGAATCTGATGCTGATGTTTCACAGAGATGTTACTACACTGTTGTTGGTTTGATTGTTGAAGATTTGGATCATATATTGATATCTGACTGGACTTATTTACCCCATTAAATGTGTGAATCTTCCACCTCTCCGTTACAACAAAACTTGTTTCTGCAGAGAGTTTTATTCTGAAATAACTGAGTCATGCTTTTCCATCAGGATGCATCACAGACCAGACTTCCTGGAAGCTGAAAAACAGCTGGAAGGTCGCGCACGTGTGATGATCCAGACACATTTGATCACTTATTTAATCACTGATGTTATTTAGATATTTAAGAGTTGACAATATTCTTGGTTTTCTTGCTGTAAACATTCAACACATTAGTTTTTAAGAGGTTCAAAGCAAAATGCTGCAAAGGTGAAAATCTTTCTCTCACAGCGGTTGTGTTTTTCTGAGCGGTCTGATGTCTGTCCCGCGACCAACTGGACTGGAAACATCACTAAAACAATGAAGCTGCTGTTTTAGCAACCTCATGAAGTCGAGTTTCGTCCTGCTGTGAAAAACAGCAGCTGAGAGCTCAGTTCAGGCATGAGGAGGGAAAACTGGGCAGAAACCTTCAAGCACACCAGACTGAGAGCTGAAAGCACCCAACCACAGAGCCACAGCCAGGACCAGGACCCACAACCAGAACCAGGTACCATAGCTTTGGCAGAACTAACAATCAGCCACTTTAAATATGTTTTAAGCTGTTAAAATATTTTCATTTTACACTGATTAGGGTCAAATGTGGAACTAACAAATACAAAGAGTCTTTAAGATCAGATTACAGTTTAAGTACAGACGGTTCACACTTTGTTGTCCTCTGGTGGGACCATAAAGATGTGAAATGACAGCTGATCATCCTGCTGATTTAGCTGCTGCTCTGATGCCACATGTTAACATCTGTCTGTTTGTCTCCAGGTGAACCATGACGAAGCGTACTCTGACCGTCTTTGTCCTGCTGAACGTCTTCATGCTGCTCAGGATTCCTGCAGGTGAGACACATCAAACATCTTCATCATTTAGAGTTTCAGCTGCTTTCACACAGAAAAACTCTAAACTGCCTCACAGAGGAGACAGAGACCTGCCTGATGCAGCCAGGAGCTCCATATTCACCTCACAGACGCCTCTTATTTAATGTTGTAAAAGGAGTTTTACTGCCGATCTGTCATGTGTTCATGTTAGCTGCACCAAATAGAGAAATTTCACTCACTTTAAAAAAAACAGTATCACACATACAGATACATTAATACTAACAGGTTAAAAAAAAAAGTAACATAAAATCCCCAAAATGCAAACATCTACACTGCTATATCTTTCTAGAAGTTTTAAGTGGAGAGTGAAACCTACTTTGAAGCGGACTCAGGTTCAGGTTGCTTCTTTCTGACCAGCAGCTGCAGCAGTTTCACCTCTGAAATCAATCTAAAGCAGTGTTTGTGCATGGAGTTTGTATTTTCTGTCAGTTTTGAACTGACGAAGGTGAAATGAAGCTGATTGGAAACGTTTAGTTCATGATCATTTTTAATGAGGTATAAACACAGCTTGACTGAATGCATGGACTTGATCTTTATCTGAGTGCATTTTAGATCAGACAGTTATTGCTCATTTAGATACAACTTATTAATCAGAGGTTCATAAAACCATTCTTATCATCCAAGCTCTGCTTAAGCCACATTATTAACTGATGTCATTCATCATAAAGTTAATTCACTTCACATTCAGCATCCTCCAGATGAAAATAATCTCTTCTTAAAGTGGTGCAGAGATGGTGGTTCGGTTGCACCTGGGACAGATTGTGCATTTGCAGGCACCGGCTGACCAGTCTGCCTTCTTCCCCTCAGCCTGCTTGGACTCAATACCAGACGGCTGCTTTGTCTCTGTTCTGATTCATGACTTTGTCTCTGGCTGTTTTGATGTGTTTGTTTTGGTCCTACTCGTTATCAGTTTATTGTGTCTGATTATCTGTTTTGGTTCATAGTTTTGTGGCCTTATTTTTCCCCATAAGACTGATGCTCACTCAGGTGAAAGCCACAGACTGTGCAATGATTTCTGCACCAGACACGGGCAGAAACACCATATATACAAATGCATTTGGATAGTTCCAGACATGTGTAGTTATAGATATGTTTGGAAGCACACAGCAACACTCCCACATCAGCCAGCACAACAGAAACTGATGGAAAGTGGCGTCCTAAAACAGATGCCAGCTATAAAATGTCACGGACCACAGGACACAGATGCAGGGTCGACTTCAAGGCAAGAGTGTTTATTAACAAAAAACAGGTCGAGGATCTCCAAAACAAGGGGCTGTGAAAATCCTAAGCACTCTCCTCAATAGCTATATATGAGGATGGTGCAGCTATGAAAAGGATCAAATCAAAACTCTCCACTCCAGGAGGAAAACAGAACAGGCTATGAACGATTACAAAATAAACTTTTACGCTCTGCTAATGAGGCGGACTTAAACAAAAAACGCTCACCTGATAAATAGGGCACAATCACTATAGCACATAAAACTCTGCACGAAGGGAGGCACTATCAAACTTAACGATTAACTCTAGGCTGACCTTTAACGGCGGCGCAAAGCTCTCTAAAGACAAAACACAAAATCACTCCAATAGCGGAGGAACTATGAAACTTAAACCAAATAACGAACGCAAAGCTCCTCTAAGGGAGGTGTCTATGAAACAATTAACAAGAACAAAAAACACTCCTTAACGGAGGAACAAAACAGGCTACGAAAACTTACCGTGAACTAAACTAAAGCTACGGAATAAATTACAAATGAAGATAGCTCTGAAGGAAAATCGCTCAACTGCAGGCTCAAGGATACAAGACTGTGGGACAAGGGCGCTAGAGTGAGGAACGTGACGAGTTACAACACACTGGCACAAGACAAGGGAGACGCAGACTATTAGAGCACAAGAGGAGCCAAGGAGAACAGCTGGAAACACTTTGGAATCAGGGAAGACAATCAGACGCAGACACAGGAGGAAACGAGGTACCTGAAACGAGAGGAGCAGTTAGTATTTCAAAATAAAACAGGAAATGACATGAATCAAAACTAAAACGTGACATAAAAGAGGGAAAAAAGACTGAACTCAACCTTGAACAAGTCTAAGTTTGAACGTGCACAACACTGCTCAGAGTATTTAGTATTCAGGAGTATTTTAGAGCAAAAATCAGCATTTAGATACATGTCATTAAACTTGTTTAATAAGGGTTGTATCGCATCGCATTAAAAGGCAAAAGAGCGGGAATTAGTTTCAGTACAAACTCCTGATCCAGCCTCATTTCTTTCTGACTGTCCTGTCATCTTTAAAGTGATCCTGATCAATAGTTTTCCAGCTTTCTGGATGTCTTTCAGAGTTTTTCTTTGGACAATTTCTGCTTTTTCTCTCTTCAGTCCAGTCCTTGTACCTGAGCATTTTCAGAGGAATGTGTTTTTTCTTTGTTAAGCCACTTAACTCTGACCTATGAATCATTCAAGCAGAAAAAAGGTTCCTAACTCAAGGAATGAACCAGTTTTGTGTCGACGCATAACAGACAACTTAGCAAATAAGCCACTTTAAATTGGATCTTTAGGCACTTTGTTGCTCGCAGCCTGTCACAAAGACACATCATTTGTTCCCATTTCTTTAGTTGCATGTATGAAAAACACCAAAGATAACACAGTTTGACAGACAGAAAATAGTATTTTTACAGCAACAAGGTGATTCCCAAAGAGCTATGAGCTTAAAACTTGGCATATCTCAGCATGGTGTGCAGTGTGTCCTTAAAACATTTGAGGAAACTGGACAAGTGGAGGACAGAAGAAGAAGTGTCAGGCCTAAAAAACTATCTACAGCAGATGAACAGTATCTGAAAGTGATGTCCTTAAGAAAGAGGAAAAAATCCAGCAAAGACCTGACAGGACCTGAGAGATGCATCTGGACCTTCAGCTGATCCATCTACTGTTGGCCCAAGCCTCATCAGAAATGGTCTCCATGGAAGGGTGGCTGTCAAGAAGCCGTTCTTAAGGAAGGGAAACAGGGAGAAAAGGCTGAGCTATGCCAAATGATACAAGAAGTGGACTGAAAATCAGTGGCAACAGGTCTTATAGAGGCATGAATCCTCCCCAGAGCCTGGACCTCAACATCATTGAAGCAGTGTGGGATCATCTGACAGAGAACGGAACAAAAGGCAGCCGACATCCAAAGAAGAGCTTTGGGATGTCCTTCAAGAAGCCTGGAGAACTATTCCTGAAGACTACTTAAAGAAATGACAGAATCCTGGCAAAACATTAAGGAATGAGGTGTGTTTTAAGACTTTTGATCACAGTACTTTATATAATCTGCATATTCCAAAAAGTTGAGAACTTTTCCTGTTCTAAAAGCACAAACTTTCTGCTTTACTGAAGAAAGGGATGATATGTATCTGTTCAAGCTGCTCTGTATTTAGTCTAACCTACAACTGGTCCCAACAGGACGATCATCTTCAGCATCAGTGCTCAGTGACAGCTTTAGAACTATGTGTAGAAACCTGATTTGTATTTAGACTGTTTCTGTCCAGTCGAGCTCTCTGAGCTGACAACAAAAATAAACTCTTCTGAACCATCAACTTGTATTTTAGACCCAATTACACCAGACTGTTCGAGGAGGTTTTCCCCTAAATCCACACCTCCACATTGGATTTGATCAGTCCACCACAGAGTTTTAAGGTTGCTGGAATTAAACCTTTACTTGAAACTTTCCTTTTACTCTGGAAGCAGAAATTCCCCTTAAACTTCTCTGAGCCATAATTGGTGGCAGCAGAGGCCTTGGAGGGAGTCCATTCCCTCTGAGTGCAGCCCACAGAGGGAGTGGGAGAGGTTCCTGAGTCTGTAAACTTCCTCTTGCTGTGTTGAGCTGCAGAGGCCTGGGGATGATTCTGCATCTTCTGGCCTGTTGGCGGCTTCCTCAGAACTTTCCTCTTTGCCACTTTGAAAGGGAAATATGTAGAAACCCTCAGACTCATTCTCCAGAATCTCTTCATCTACTCTGTCACCCCACAGAAGTGCAGGAGAGGATATTTTGGTTTGACTCAAAAGGGACTTTTTAAGTAAGTGTTGTTTTTCAGGCGGTTTGTCTTTCAGGCTTTTATAAACTACAGTGATGTCATGTCCTTTGATGACATGTTTCCATTGTGATGTCATGCAGAACTGGGAGGTCATAATGAGTGATGACATCACTTCTTGTGATGTCAGCAGCGATGGTGCTCTGTTCTCAGTCACCAGTCATCACGTGTGCTGTTCTGCTCTCTTTTTCAGCTTTATGATCTTAACTGTAAATAATATGCAGCACATGTTCATAGAGCCCAGGCAATGGTGGGAAACATGGATTGTATGAATGCTGTGTGAAATGTAAATGAAAACAGAAGCAGTGACCTGCAGATCCTTTATATATATGTGATAACTGAATCTGAATGTATCAGTGTCCAGGTCAGTAATAATGTATTTATTGTATGTTACGGTGCTCACAGCTGCTTTCTGCACGCCTCACCTGGAAGTATCTTTGAAGCTGCTTTGTATGTTGTCTACACTGACTGTGAAGCAAAAGTAACACAACAGCCACATCTTCAGGCTGTTCTCAGTGTTTCCAGCACAATCATTCAGCTGTTTTCATGCATCAACATAATACAGTAATAACAGTGTAGTTATGGTTGTTTCTATTCAGAGCTTACAAGCAGAATGGGATTATTTCTACGTGTCAACATACAGTGTATAACATCATTTCTAGTGAAAATCTGACTTTGAAAGATGTTAAAATGACAGAATCAGCATGTAAATGATAAAGTGTCTTCCTGTGGATGTTCTCAGATATGTACAGTATGAACACTGTGATCCTTTCCCACATGTCCCAGTATGTTTGATTGTGTTCCAAGTGAGGGTCAGACTGGAGAAAGTGTCATGAAGCTGTCACCCTTAAACAATCAATAAAAGCTCTGAATACAAAAGCATTTCAGTGTCATCTCTATAAGTAATGATGAAAGAAGCAAAAGCTTCAGCTGCACCTCCTGAGCTCTACTTTCCATATTGTCTACAGTGACTGTGAATCAAAAGCAGCACAACAGCCACATCTTCAGCTTGTTGTTGAAAAGCTGTTCTGACAACATTCACAGCCCAATAAGCAGCACAGTGACAGCAGTGTAGTTGTGTTTGTGGGTCAGAGGAAATCTCAAGTTCCAGCCATGTGATCCAGAACAACCCATGTGAGTGAAGGACAGACTGCAGCACTGATAAAAATGTCAGTTTGAGATGAATTCACAGGCATCAGTGTGTCAGTGGAACTGAAGGTGAACTGTTTGAGAGCTGAACACTGACAGGACTTTGTTTGCATGATGGAAACATGATGAAGAACAACATGACAAACTAAATCCATCATGTCAGAAGACAGAGTGGGAAAAGAATGAAAGTCAGCAGAAATTCAGCTCCATTATTGAATGAAGTCAAACACATTGAAGAGTTGGATCAGAGTTGAGGAGCTGTGTGGATTTGTACTTGTGCATTTTCATCCCAGCTCTTAAACAACAGATAACAGTGTGTGTTACTAAATTCACCACCAAGCTGAATGTGTTTGTGGGAACATGAATGTTTTTTAGTCTTTCTGCATCATGTGACCCCGATTTTAATCATCTGCTGTCAGATTCAAATCAAGACCATGAAACCACACAGCAGCTTCAGCTGAGCTGTCAGTCAGCAGCAGCGGTCTTATCTGTGGGCCGCAGGGGCTGATGGGAGCTCTGAGGAGCTGTTAGAAAGCACGTGGCCCTGGTCTGATCTCACAGCTCGTCCTTGTTTGGCCTCAGCTGCATCAGAGCGCCACTTCTCCCCAGGTTCACCAGAGGAAACACCACTGCACAAAATGCTTTTCCTCCCAGCTGCTGCTCTGTGCTGTCTGTGTTCAGGTGAGTGTTTCCAGCCAATCAGGAGCCAGCAAACTCCACCTGGAACACACACTGTCACACTGACCTTCATCTGTCTGTCTGTGTCTCTAGAGCACTGGTTGCCATGGCAGCACAGCTGATCCAGGACCAGTTAACACTGACCAGGAGAGTTGGTCAAAGTGTCTCCTTCAGCTGTGGAACTGACCAGTGTGATGAAAACTGGATATACTGGTACCAGAAGAAAGAAGCAGAAACATTCACAGTGATTCTGGATATTAATAAAGATAGTGGTGATGTTTATAAAGGTTATGGTCATCCTCAGAAAGATGATTTCTCAGCTGTGAATAAACAGAACGGCTGTGAGAGAGCAGTAAACCACAGCCCAGGTTCACATATTTCACCTCCATCTCAGACAGAGTCACAAACATACTGAGCTGAGGGAGTTTCTTCCTCTCTGCTGTCTTTATTTATTTAAACTTTTATTCAACTTTTTCTTCTTATTAAGAGAAGTTTTCTGAGGGTTCAAAGATAAAAACTGTGAACATTTCAAAGATTTGTTCTGGAAAATGATCCAAATGAAACTTCAATTCACCATAAATAAGAGCAAGACATTTTAAAGACATTAATTTAATACTGAATGTTTTCATTCAAATGTCCAGATAAATATGAATCTGCTGCTTTGAGCTGCTGCTGGAATAAAGTCCATTCCTCCTTTAAAAGGTTTAATGAGCTCTTCGTGAAAACACTTCCAGCAGCACTTGTTGTTTCACAGCTTTCAGCAGATTTCACCACATCATTTCACTTTATTCCATTTTAAAAGACAGATCTTGGACTGATCTCAGGTCAGGATTTTTTCCTTCTAGCAGCAGCTTATCAGGACGCTGATTTTGTTGGACAGATGTTCATCAGTTTCCTGTGGATGTTTCTGCTTCCCAGAGGATGAATCCAGAGTGCACTGAGACTGAGACAGGAGCAGGAAAACTTCCTAAATTCATGTGAAGTCTTTGTAGCACATTACAGCTCAGAAACAGAACACATGCACAGTGAGGGCATGATGCTCAACACGTTTCTCAAAGCATTTACACAAGGACATTCATTATGTGCTGATAGTGATATGATTTCCTTCCCCTGACACTGAAATAACAATCATCTTTAAGGGATTTCATGTCACTTTTAGATCCATCAGCTCCACAGTTTTATATCTCTACATGTTAAGTATAAGGCAGCTTTCACAGCGAGCTATGTGGCAAATATCTGGGAAACAACTGAGACTAACAGCCTGAAACATCCAGTTTCTACAAAGATAGCTCATATACACAGTTCTGTTGGAATGTTTCTGTACAGTCATCATGGACATTCATGTCATTTCCATTTAGTCATTTAGCAGATGCTTTGATCCAAAGTGACTCACAGGTGAGGAAACAACATCCCAGTGCAGTCAGGCCTACCTCTCATTTCCCTGTATTTGTGTCCATCCTCCAGACTCCTGTGGATCCTTTTTACCTCACGCTAAAAAAGCCAATATCACAGACGGAGAAAAGTTAGATCATGAGAGAGAAAAAAACTCTTGAAACTTTCTGTGAACAAATCAAGGCGGTCAATAAATAAGTCTACACCTCATTACAGTGGTTAATATTTCTGCCTGAATAAGTTTTGTTTGCATCTGTGTGGTTGTGGACATATTTGATCTAAGGGAACTTCAGATTGAAACCTCGCCAGTGAAGAACTGAATGTAGCACAACGTGTTGGTGTAAAAGACCACTCTGATGCTTAGAAGTCCATACTCCCACCAACTAGTTTAAAGCTGAATAATCCTTTCAGATGAGAGATGAAACGTCTTCAAGAACCAAGAAGAAGTTGCCCTTATTCAGGCTCTTACCCACAAAGTGTCACCGTGAGGAGCCCCCTTTCCAATCAGTAAACCTTCTTCTAAAAAAGTAGCCCTGAACAGCTGCCTCCAGCTCCTCTGAGGGACACACCTGCTGAACTGGTCATTGACATTAGAATAAAAAGGCTGCAGACAGACCAAAACTCCTGCTTTGGAGATGAACCCTCTGTGTAATGCTTCTCACAGTTCATGAAAGAATATTATAAAATAACAATGATTTTAAGCATCTGTAATTATACTGGGGCAGCTGCTTATCTGAAGTGTTGCATATGTCACTGTGATCTATGTTATTAATGTCCAAAGACATGTGAGCTGTGTTTAGATTTAGCCAAAAGCTGAAGTGGAGAAGAAGATCTTGGAATAAAGAAAGAGGAAAGGATGATGCACAGTTTTTACAGTAATGAATGACACACAGTGGTTCTAACGGCGCCCTGGAGCTGTTCACATCTGGTCTTAATGTGATCAGAAAAGTGAACTAAGTACATCTGTGAACCATGACATCCAGCTGCTCTTTTCTCCACTGTGGAAACCTCTCGGCCAAACTCGATAGTTCTTGTGATGAGAGATTTCAACTCGTGTAACCTCTCCCAGGAACTGACGAGCTCCAAACAGCTGCTGACATGCGCCATGCAGGACAGCAACACACTGGACCACTTCTACTCCACCATAAAACCCTCATACCGCTCCATCCCCCACGCTGCCCTTGGACACTCCGACCACTGCATCATACAGATGGTCCCCACATACAGGCAGCAACTGAGAAGGGCCAAACCATCCAGGACTACAGTAAGGAAGTGGACTCCAGAGGCAAGGGACATGCTTCAGGACTGCATGGAGTCTACTGACTGGGAGTCACTGAGGGGCCCTGAGGATGACAACGGCAGCTTTTCTGACACTGTATGTTCCTGCATCAGCTTCTGTGAGCAGGTCTGCCTCCCAACCAAAACCATCACAAGGCACAATAACCAAAAGCCCTGGTTCTCCAAGCAGCTCAGAGAGCTCAGGCGCCGGAAAGAGCAGGCGTACAGAGAGGGTGACATGGACACATTCAGGCTGGCCAGACTGGGCCTCAAGAAGGCCATCAAAAATGCTAAAGAGGACTATAGAGCCAGACTGGAGAGTGATTCAGGCACCAACGACCCTGCAGTTGTTGGAGCCCCCTCTGAACCATCAGACACTACAAAGGTAGAAGCCCTGTGGTCGCCCCCTCCCCCGGACTAGCTGACGATCTCAACACCTTCTTCACCAGGTTTGAGAGACCCCCTGCTGCTTTATTGTCCCCCATAGTTTTTAACGTATTCTGTGTGTAAATTCTCCCAGAAAGGTAGCATCATATGATATGGCAGGTTGTGTGTATTTTTCTGTCACTTTACTCAAAGAAAGTTAATGCCTTAGCATGCATGAGGTGTTCTTATTGTACCCCAACTCCTTGGAACACAGTAAACACCTCACCTATGAATACATTAAGAAACTGTGAAAAATACAGTTCTTGATCAGCAAACCTAATGCATCTGATATATGTTAGATTAAGCATTACCTTAATAGCACATATCAAATCAAACACGGGGGAAATCTTCCTCTTCCTAACTGGCTCCATCCTCTTACCTATCCTTCTCTCCTCACTCTCCCTAATCTCAAAACTATCTCTCTCTCACTTAACTCCCCAAACTATCTCCAAACTATATTGACGCTATCAAAACTCTAGTATCCTGAACCTGAACTGACCGCAACTCTCCATAAAAAAACCACATCTTAAATGGAGATTGAGGGGTTTATCAATACTCGGGCATATAAATCTGACAAAATCTGAAGCACTTCCGGAAGCAGGTTGGGACGGGTAGTGAGATTGCGTACGTCATCATTTTCGGCTCCTCCCCTAAATGAAGTAAACCGTCTCCTCCATTACTCCAAACACGCTTCGAAGCCTCAGCACATTTCAGAACATCACTACAGGAAGCTGCATGCAGGTGAGTCCAGAAAAGAATACATGTAGCGGTCAAACATTTGCAGAAATGTCTTCAAAGTGCTCTGTGTCATTGGTTTGATTCCTGCACCTGGACACGGGCAGTCAGAACATGTACTAAAGAGTAAAAAAGTTAAAATAACCAGGCTGCTATTCACAGTTAGCATGTCCTCCTAATGCTAATGCTAATGCTCTGCTAACCGTTGTACTTAAAGCAGAAAGCAGAAACACAACATCAACTATAGATTTCAATAAGCCGGCCAGATGGACAAATAAAATGGAGCTTTATCCTTCTACCTGTGTGTTAAACATACTTCTGGACCCTTTTCTTCCGATTTTCTCACCTTGTTGGACAGTTTTTGACCATCTTGTCACAATTACCACTAATACTGCAGTTTTCTAAACTTCTTTCTGTAGTTTTGCTGAAATCTTTTGTCATTTAAAAAATTTGATAAAAATGTGGAGAAAGAACATGTGATATGATGTGTTTAATGTACACACTATGCCATAGTTCATGATTATATTTTTAAATGGGATTTAATTGTGTTCAATATAAATGCTTCAATTACATTAAGAGTTTATGTTGTTTGAAGAGGAGTCATAGCATTATAATTATAAGATTTGTCAGTGATCCAGGAAAGTATCACAGGAGCAGTAGAAATATACAGTTCAGTATCAGTGTCTGATTTCTCAGATTTACACTCAGAAGCCCATTAAAAGACAGTCTGACTGTCCTCTTCAAAAGTGTCTCATGAAAGCTTCATTATTCAGTTTCCTTTACATATCCAATATTTTCTTTTATCCACGTATCAAAAAGGACTGACCGCATGATAAAAAGGTTGTACATGTCTTTACTCATAAAGTCCACCTGCCAACATCTGGAGTTAAAATGGAGCTAAAATGATCTTTATTACGAGGATCTGTGCAACTTTTAGGAGCTGATAGTCTGATCTGACCACAACACAAGATCACTTTTTACTCTTTAACTGGACACATAGGTTTACCAGCTAAGATCATTTCATAATCAAATAAAGGAGACTGTAGGTTATTTGTGCTGAAAAACCAAATAACCTGGTTGTTTTAAGGGTCTGAGAGTTTCCTTCATCTCAAATTTTAGGTTTCACTAAAGCAGTTTTCAGGAATGAATCACTGGACGAACACTCCTTTATATTTAAATGACGGCCTCAGAATGGTCCACTTCATGTTGTTCTTCAGAGTGTCTCAGATCAGTCAGACAGCTCCTGCTGACATGCTGTTCGCCGCACAGAACTAGATCATTCCCCCACTGAAACATCACATCTTCTCAGTTTCAAGCCTCAGTCCAGACTGAAGCTTCCTGAGAGCTGAACCACGCTTCAGAGTGTAACTGTGACAAATCTGAGATTACTCTGTTACTTTTCTGGATCCATGACAGCTTCTGGAAATGAGAACAAATTTAGAACTAGAGAAAATCTGAACTTCAGGCTTTGGGATGATATTGGGACCCTTTCCTCAAACAATATCTTTGTCTTAATGTAGTAAAATGATTTAAGTTGATCATGTTACACTGACTCAGATGAGATTCATGGGATATTGCACACAGTGAGATTCGTTCTACAGAGTATATTATTAAATTTTTTTCTGAATTTGATCAAAAAGCTCCAAATATTTTGAACTGTGACCTTAGTGGGTCTTTAAAGAACCATTTAAAATTTTTCAGGGGTTTAAATAAAAACCACGGTAATAAGTTTAATGAAATGTGACTAGATGGTTAAAAACTGTCCAGAAAGGTTATCAAGAGAAGAAGAAAAGTGGGTGTGATTTAACGTGTTGCACGCCACAGCTGGATCTTATTGTTTGTACTGACAGTTGCAGACAGAGTCCATCAGTCGGAGGACCTGGACCAGAATGGAGCAGCAGAACCAGGATCCAAACCCCTCCACCAAGAACAGAGCCAGCTCATCGTCTGGTTCCACCGGGCTACAGGTCAGTGTGGAGGACATTAAAGACACGAGGACGAGTGTCAAGGCTCCTTGTATCATCCGCTTGTTCTGCTTTTATTTCAAGTGTGGAAAAAGTGTTTCTTGGTTTCATCTCCTCTCTCTGGTACAGATTTTGCTTAGACTGAAAATGTGCTGCAGGCTGATTGATCTGCTGGAAGAAACTCAGTGGCTAGATTGTTGTGGTGGGACATTTTCTGTCAGTCTTCAGATTTGAGAGGTTCAGGAGCTAATCTTCATTATTTGTGTTTAAAGTCTCTGGATTACATGAATTAAACCTGGTGGTGGTAATACTTCTGGGTCTTTAATGGTTAGATGACAGGTTTGTACCTCTACCTCAGGATAAAGAGTTGTTTTAGAGAGAAACGAAGGTTAAGCTAAAACTGTGTTTCCCTGATAATTGTTGAGCTCAGTGGCTGCAGACCTCTGGGTTGTAAGTTGGAACAAATGGTTAGTGTCAAGAATGTCATGTATTACCACCACTGTTACTTTTATTCATTTAAACCACTGGTCATCAACCTTTTTCAGTCCAACCTCTACATGGTTTTTAACTGAACAACTTGGACAAGACTGTGCTTCATTCTATCATTTAGAAATATTGTAGCACAAGTTCCTTTTCAGAATTTCATCATGACAAAAAATAATTAGTGAAAAAGCAAGAGTTTACTGTTTAAAAACCTGATCGTGTGCAGAACACATCAGAGCACAGTGCTGACAGCTGAGGGCACTTATAAACACACTCTCAGCATTCATGTTTGATCTGAGATATTGAGACCTGTGGCTCGGTCTATACACGTCCAGTTAGAATTAGTTGGTTAGCTTAGAGAAATATTTTGTGTGAACTTCAAAAGGATCTAAGTCTTTATTCTTCTCTGTCATTGCAGAAACATATAGCCCAAGAGGGATCCAGATGTCACTCCTGTAAGCACTGTGGGAAAGTTTTCAAAAGATCATCACATCTGAGGTATCATCAGAGGCTTCACATTGGAAAGAAACCATATAGCTGTTGTCAGTGTGGAGCAGCTTTCACTCAATCATCTAGTCTAAAGACGCATCAACGTATTCACACAGGAGAGAAAGCATACAGCTGTGGTCAGTGTGGAGCAGCTTTCACTACATCTTCCGATCTTAAGAAACACCAACGTATTCACACAGGAGAGAAACCATTTAGCTGTGGTCAGTGTGGAGCAGCTTTCACTACATCTTCCAATCTTAAGCAACACCAACGTGTTCACACAGGAGAGAAACCATACAGCTGTGATCAGTGTGGAGCAGCATTCACTCAATCATCTAGTCTAAAGACGCATCAACGTATTCACACAGGAGAGAAACCATACAGCTGTGGTCAGTGTGGAGCAGCTTTCACTACATCTTCCGGTCTTAAGCAACACCAACATATTCACACAGGAGAGAAACCATACAGCTGTAGTCAGTGTGGAGCAACTTTCACTACATCTTTCAATCTTAAGCAACACCAACGTGTTCACACAGGAGAGAAACCATACAGCTGTGATCAGTGTGGAGCAGCTTTCACTACATCTTCCGATCTTAAGAAACACCAACGTATTCACACAGGAGAGAAACCATACAGCTGTGATCAGTGTGGAGCAGCTTTCACTACATCTTCCGATCTTAAGAAACACCAACGTATTCACACAAGAGAGAAAGCATACAGGTGTGCTCAATGTGGAGCAGCTTTCACTACATCTTCCGATCTTAAGAAACACCAACGTATTCACACAGGAGAGAAACCATACAGCTGTGGTCAGTGTGGAGCAGCTTTCACTACATCTTCCGATCTTAAGAAACACCAACGTATTCACACAGGAGAGAAACCATACAGCTGTGGTCAGTGTGGAGCAGCTTTCACTCAATCTTCCAATCTTAAGCAACACCAACGTATTCACACAGGAGAGAAACCATACAGCTGTGATCAGTGTGGAGCAGCTTTCACTACATCTTCCGGTCTTAAGCAACACCAACATATTCACACAGGAGAGAA
Organism: Leuresthes tenuis; assembly: GCF_036924035.1. NCBI lineage: Eukaryota > Metazoa > Chordata > Actinopteri > Atheriniformes > Atherinopsidae > Leuresthes > Leuresthes tenuis. Next base: position 7,382,147 of record NW_027325355.1, on the reverse strand, counting down.
ACCATACAGCTGTGGTCAGTGTGGAGCAACTTTCACTACATCTTTCAATCTTAAGCAACACCAACGTGTTCACACAGGAGAGAAACCATACAGCTGTGGTCAGTGTGGAGCAGCTTTCTCTCAATCATCTAGTCTAAAGACACATCAATGTATTCACACAGGAGATAAAGCATACAGCTGTGGTCAGTGTGGAGCAGCTTTCACTACATCTTCCAATCTTAAGCAACACCAACGTGTTCACACAGGAGAGAAACCATACAGCTGTGGTCAGTGTGGAGCAGCTTTCACTCAATCATCCAGTCTAAAGACACATCAACGTATTCACACAGGAGAGAAACCTTACAGCAGTGGTCAGTGTGGGACAGCTTTCACTGCATTGTTTAGTCTAAAGACACCAACGTATTCACACAGGAGAGAAAACTTATAGCTGTGGTCTGTGTGGAGCAGCTTTCACTCAATCATCTACTCTAAAGATACATCAACGTATTCACACAGGAGAGAAACCATACAGCTGTGGTCAGTGTGGAGCAGCTTTTGCTCGATTATCTAGTCTAAAGACACACCAACGTACTCACACTGCGGATAAATTATTGGTTTAAATCAACAATATATTTTACGGCAGATAAGAAAACATTCACCTGGGAGCAGCAACAGGAACTACCAATCAGAAGAATTTCCCTTGTTTACATTAAAAATCTTCTTTGTGGATTACCACCTTCTCTTGTCAGGACTTTTGTTCTGAATGTTTTGTGGGTAGCACATGTTTGTAGAATCATTGAAAGTGCTTTATAATTTGTTGGGATTGTTTTAACTGTGGACAGATCTCCCACCGTTCAAGATAAATATGACATCAGTTGTGAGTTAATAGACAGAACAATATAAGTGCCTTGAGGTGACATTGTTTTAATTCAGCACTATATGAATAAAACTGAATTGAATTAAATATGCAATCTGTTTGAAAGTAGATACATGTTTTATTCTATTATACTGAACATGTATGTTTTGTATAAAGTTAAAATTCACAAAGTAGCTGTGCACCAGTTGTGGGTATGTTTGTAAACATACAACATCTTTAGAAGCAATATATCATTTCAGTTTGATGTAAAGTCTATCTTTACACTTGTTCGTATTTCATTGTTCTACATTTTATTAAAGGTCAGATGTCAACATTTCTCATGCTTTTCATGTTCTTGCTACAGAGATATTTAAAAAAAATTGTGTTTGGTTCTAATCTTTGTGCTAATCTTTCCCAAAGAATTTTTAACGCAGTCTGAAAAAGGTTTGGAGTGGTTCCCTGTACTTTCCAGACAGCTGTTTGATTGTCATGACTAAAGCTGAAAGTTCCAACACTAAAAGGGCACGAGGCTCAACTTCAAGCTGTGAAACTATGTCAAATGTCTCTTGTGTTGGTGTCAAGAAAATTCTCTCAAAATGAGGCTCAGAGTCGCTGGAGACAATTAATACCAAACATTTATTCTCACAGCAAGGAGTCTGCATGACATATCAAGAAGCTGACACAGATTTGTCTGAGTTAAAAAAAAAAACAATGATACTATCGTTATTTAGTTTCCAGTTCGTTTATTCTGTACATTTCTGTATATAACAGTGCTGAGCCTGAGTGAGATGGAGATTTCAATTTCCCAGAGGCAACCTCCCAAAGGGATCAATAAAGTCATCCATCCATCCTACAAGATCACTGCCCACACAAGGTTATGTGACATTCAGTCAAACAAGGATTAGACAAAAGTTGAAGTAAGATAGATAAGAGGACTCTCAGCACAGTGTCTCTTGACCCTGCAGCATCTCATGGTACTTTCTTTTTGTCATAGTATAACTTCATATTTTTTAACATTTCCTTACTGTTTATAATAGAAAAGAGGGTGTAAATTCACAGTAGATTCATATATACACATGCATTTTTTTTGTATATCCTCTACATCATTGTTTTAACAGTTTGTTATGTTGTCCTCTGTTTGATTTTGGCTCTCAGTCTCCATGTTGCTGATCCTGGATCTGCTGAGATGTCCCAGGTCATTGTTGGCTTTGATCCTCATACATTTATTTTTGTCCTGAGAAAGAAGAAGTTCCAAAAAGAGAAACAGGGACTGCTTTTGAATTTGACACAGCCTATATCATGTCAACGTTCATTTGGGTCTGCCGTTTTTCATTTAGTTTCAGACTTGTTATTGGATTCAAATGTTGATGAGTTTCTGTGACAGATACAGTGGGGAGAACAAGTATTTGATACGCTGCGGATTTAGCTGGTTTTCACACTTGCAATGCATGTAGAATCTGTCATTTTTATAATAGGTGCGCTTCAAGTGTGAGTGACGGAATCTAAAAATAAAATCCAGAAAATCGCACTGAATTTGCATTCTCCCCACTGTAGGCTCCAGTCCCCCTGAAACCATGTAAAACAAATGGAAGGATGGATAGTTTGTGGGACATTTATTCATTCATTCATTCCACTTTGGTATTGAAATCTTTTTGTTCCATTCAATGTAAAGTTATCCTGAGGATAACAGGCAGGATTTGAACCAGCTGTTGCACCACTGGCAAGTTATGGTCTCTGTGAAACTCACCAAGCCACCTTCCCACTTGAAGATGTTTTCGGAGTGCTTTTTAATTTGTATTTTTAGTGTTGGAGCTGAAACTTCACTGAGTCATAGGTTTTGATCCCAGAACATCTGACGTTTAAAACATTCACCAAACAGTCTGAGCTATTCCACTGAACCCTTTGCTCTGACTGTTGCACAGGCAGCAGTTTCATAATGAATCAGTCGGGGTGTTTGAAGGAATGTTTCCATGACATCGAACTCAGAGCCGTCTCCATTAACCTCAACAGTAAATATCATCTTCCCCCGTCCACACTACCTCTGTGAAGAATGTTTGCTGCAATTCTTCATTCACCATCCTGTCTCCTGTGCTACTAAGAACAGCAAATGAATACGTAAAGTAAGTAAAAAGATCTGGTTTGTGTCCAATGAGTGTGATCCTGACCGCATCAAAACCAGTCAAACGTCTGCTTAGTTCAGGTTAAATTGAAGGTTTAGCCAGTGGTGTTATTTATTTAGTCATTTACAAATCCTCTGAAAAGTAGATCATACACCAAATGAAGTTTGATTTATTCAAGCCTGCTCTAAAGTACAGAGCGATGTCCCCTCCCAAACCCAACCCTGTCCCTGGTTCTGAAGGAGAGGAGGATGTTAGCGGAGGGCCCTGCTTAGAGTCCTGCTTCAGTAAACTACAGCAACCAAGTAAACCTGCGACACTTCTGCTGGGATCAAATTGATCTATGAGTGCTTAAAGGTTCAATAAAGAAAAACATGCAGCTGAAGCTAAATAAAACTTGAACCGAGAACTTACAAGAGAGGTTTTTAATGTTTTTATGCACATCAATCTTTACTTCATCGGCTCCCTCCATGGGATTAAAATCTGGAATATTTTTCTCATAAAAGGACAAAATGTCAAGGGTCAGAAATCACATTTATTTTTGTTTCACTCTGTAGGATCCATAAATGATTTATTACCAGCTCTGTTAGCATGAAGAGAATCCCCTTTTCTCCCAAAAAGATCCCAGGTGTTGCTCTTGAGGTGTTTTTGTAAGTTTATCACACCAGGTGGTGAAATGATATAAGTCACTCTACAGTTGTTGTAGATTTCAGCTGAGATTCAAACTAAAAGACACATTTTGTGTCTGAAACTGTGAGAGACTGTTCAAGTCGGACTGAAAGCAGATTCAGAGGGTTGTGATGTATGTTTTCTCCACCCAAATGAACTGTCAGACATGCAGCAGTGCTATGAAATCCACTTTAGAAGCTACAGTTATTGGACACAGTGAAAGCTGACCATCTTTGTGGCTCAGAGGAAAACTGAGCAAAAAAAGATGTCAATCTAAAGCTAAAATACAAAAGAATACTGCTCCTTTTGTGGAACAAACCAAACTTCAAAGAAGCTGTAAGTACCACTACTGCGACTGAACTTGTGACATTATCACAGTTTATGCAGCTTCCTCAAACATGTATGTCTTGAGGTCTTTCCAAAATATATTTTTGACACTGATTTTCTGATGAAGTGCTTTGTTTTATTGCCACTTAAATAAAGCAAACAATGCCCACCAACGTTGATTTATCTTTATAATGTCTTGTGTTCTGTTTTAGGTGTTCATTCATTACAGATTGTCCAAATAGTGAAATATAAGTGAAAAGAGGCCCTAATATAAAGCAGAACTATTAATGATAAATGCCTTTAACCTGTTGTAGTTTCAATGAATGTGATCAACACTCTGTAATTGGTGTATTTAAGGTGATTTCTATAGTTTATTTTGATTTTTTTTGTGATATCTATCAAAGAATGATGTTTGGCGATTGGTTAATGTGTTAAAAATGCACATGGTGTCATGACGTTATCTTGATTAAAATCAGTTTTATTTAAAACTGGACTTGTTTTGTGGTATTTTACATAGGATCACAAACTCTCCACCTCCTTTTTTCAAGTGAAATTCATCTGCCAAAAGAAGAGGTAAATACTTTCTTGATAATGCCTGGATTTATCTATTTTTTGTTTTCTATTCATTTTTCAATTTTGTTGTCATGAATACTTGTAGCCACGATTGTTTAGTTCATACCTGATATTTGTAATGCAGACACAAACATTTTCATCTATATATCCTCTTGAAATCAGTCAAACAAATGATCCAGAACTGACCTGCTGGACCCTTAACCAGACACATATTTTGTTCTTGTATTATTTTAATTTAATATGGGTTTTAAGTGTCTGAGGGAAAAGAGAATGCATTGCTTTTATCAATGTTGCACACAACATCCTACTTTCTTTATATTTATATGATTAGAATAAGAGGATATTATTTATTGTATTTTCAGTTAACTTGTTGACTTTTCTAAATTTCAATTTATTTCTTGTCATAGACAAAATACTGTTATGTGTCGCAGAACCTGATACCTAAGATTTGTTTAAGATAAAACCCTAATTAACCCTTCGGTAAGCAGGTGGACATAATAAGCTAATTAAGTTACCATGTAATTTTTTTCTTCAAATTCAACTCTGAAATATCATAAGCTAGTTTTAATAAATACCAACGACTACAGGCAATGTGAACTTGTCAAAAGTTTAAAACTGTATGTTTTTCCTTTGACTTAATATTGGGTCAAAGGTTAAGATAATTGAGCATGCGCGGTCAAACGCAGTTTTAATTGCTATTAGCTTGCTGTGGTTTGACAGGGGAGCAAATAATTAACAACTGGCATGGAAAACTCATTTCGTGAGTTATTTTTTTACTACTTGAATCCATCTTCTCAGTATCTAGAAATACTATCAATCGTACAACTCGCATAACAATTGCCAAGATATATTTTTTGTGTTTAATGCAGCAGGACGATTGTGTATCGCCCAGTTAGCAAGCTAGCATGCTAACGTTAAACTCTTTCTGACTTTATTGGCTAACTGCGCATATCTTAATTTATGTAACAGTTGTCGTGAGTGGTGACGTTGGTGGAGTCTTACGTCTGTTATCTTTTATTTTTACTAAATTATTAAATATTGTACTACGCTGAATTTCACATCCAGCTCGGTTGTTGAGAGAAGGGGCAATTTCACTTTTTATAGACCTAATATAAAAAATATATATTTGTCTGAACTAGAATTGACTACCCTTCAGTTAATGATTTGTAAATACTTTAGCTACACTTAGCTATGACTTAATCACAACATTGTGTATTTAGTGTTTATTTTAGGACCCTGTTTTATGGCTCATTGTCTATTGGTTGAATCCTGCAGTTACCTATGTTCTCCACCAGGGGCCGATAGAGCTCTATAAGTTGTTTTACAACCTAACAAACAGCTCAGTGACTTTCACTTGATCATTTTCATGTCTAATCAGTTCACAGATTATAAGTAAAACATGGTTTTAAGCCCCAGCTTTCACTCGGCATCAAGTCTGTTTGAACCTCCTATTAGCTGGCTGGTAACGTAGTTGTGGGTGAAAGAGGTTACCAGTGTTAACAAACAACAAAGTTTACTCTACAAACCGGAAAACTGCCATTTGGTTGATATTTGGAAGCTAAATTTGTCAACTGTTAATTATAACTGTTCCCAATGGAAAAGTGCTGAAGCTTTTAGTAAAGTCTGTGATTAGCATTTAGAATATTAGTGATGTCATGATGTTGTATCCAGCTGTGTGCCAGCCCACCTTACATCTGTTTGCTTTTCTGTTACTTTTCCTGCTCACATATACCTGTGTTTCCCAAATATATTAGGCAACCTATTCACAATACCAACATGATTTTTTGAACATCTTCTTTTCCTGCTCTTTTACCGGCAGATGTTACAGCTGACTTTACTGCAGCTTCTCCAGTGAGTAACCAAGAGAACAAGGAGCAGCTGACAAGGACACAAATGTGAGTGAGACAAAAAAATCACAAGCAGGTTATTATGTAATGATGTGTAATGTAAAGATAAATATAACTGTACACATAGATGTAGCAGTCAAATCCCATAATTTCATGTTTCTGGAGTCAGACAGCAGTGCAGCCCATTAAAAATTAGATTCTGACTTTGTAATGTCCCTTTATGTCCCTGCAGTCTCTCTCCATGCTGAATATATAAACATACAGGCAGTAAACAGTTTAGAAGGTGCAGCACTTAGCTGTGATTTCTGTGCAGAGTTATAACTGTTATGGCTCAGATGTTTGTTACACGGTTGAATCCTGCAGGTATTTCTGTTCTCCACTAGAAATGGACTGAGCTGATTTATTTATTTATTTGTAGCACAAGTTTCTTGTTTACTTTGAATTCCAGCCTGACAAACAGATAAATGACTTATTTATTGATTCTTTATATATATGAAGATAAACATTCACTTTAAAGGTTATTAGGAACACCTTGTAGTGGTTCTTAAGTGTGTCGTGTACTTTTCAGCAAATAAAACCAAAAATCCCATAAGTCACCCAGTGCAGTTCCCACTCCAGAACAATAGGTGGCAGTGTGAACATTATCACGCTCCATACTGAGTCAGTTTCATGGCGCCACAAACAAACAAAGAAAGAGGGAGCGCTAACTCTGTTAGCAGAAAAGAACCTGTGATCTGTGTGTTTTTATTATTTTTTCTGGATGTCAGGTGTGTATTAAACAGTTTCCGGATGCTGTTTAAGTGAGATTTGGTTCACTTGAACTCCATGTTGGACCGTTGGTGGCTGCAGGGGGACAGATGGATGAAATAAGGGATTTCCTTCAGTTAGCCCAGTGGTTCTCAAACTCAAAACATTTGGTGAACAGGTGATATGATTGTTATCCCTGCATTAGTGGCTGCAGTGAGCCTGTTTTGCATTGCACATCTTTTCAAAGCGGGGTTGCAGGCTTGATACCGCCACTCTCAAGTCATGCTCAATGTTCAGCTGAGATCTGTATTTTGTCTTCAGTGAAGCAACAGCTGAACAGCCCATCTCACAGAGATATGATGTTGCAAAGGGAAGCAGAATGCACGCAGCTCTCTGCCCGATGAGTGGATACTCCCTCTCCACTCCAAACCAGAATTCACTCAGTCTGAGCCTTAAACCTCAGTCTCAGGGTGGAGTCAGATGTCATCTCAATAAACTGGTCCTCCTCAGCAGAGCTAAAATCAGCAGGTGCTGCAGGCAGAATATAAATAAATGAGCTTACTTGTCATTGCATAATAAACAAATCTGTTTGCCAACAATCCATTCCAGTTAGTTGGTAGCAAACATCATAAATAAAATGTCAAAATACCAACCGGCTGCATTGAATGGATCCATAACCCAGGCATACTGAGCACTGTTGTTTGGGAAGTATTTTTGGAACAATCCTCTCAGGGAAGAGATGTGCTGCTTAATACATGGGATCACTGTGGTGGCTCCAGAATCAGTGGTTTCAGCAACTTCACTCAGGTTCTCAAAGACATCTATGTTTGGCTGATCGAGGCGCCTGCCCCATACCTCGAGCTTTCGGGAGAATGCTGTGATCTTGTCTGCCAGGTGAGGTAGGTGCTTGTCTTTGCCTTGAAGCTGAAGATTTAATTCATTCAGCTTGCCAAACACATCGCTGAGGTAGGCCAGTTTAAGCAGAAATTGTTCATCACAGAACTTGCTTGCAGCCTCATACATGTGCTCCTCTTCCAAGAACATCCGAATCTCTGCCCTGAGCTCAAAGACACGCGACAGCACTTTACCCCGGGAGAGCCACCTTGCTTCACTGTGAAACAGCACAGATGTGTGATCAGCTCCCATTTCCTCACAAAGTGCGGAGAACAGTCGCGCTTTCAGGGGTCGGATTTTGATAAAATTCACCACGCTCACAACTTCTGTCAAAACCTCATTTAGTTCAGGGCTGAGCTGTCTTGACGCGAGCGCTTCCCTGTGAATAACACAGTGCGTCCAGTGCGCATCTGGCGCAACCCTCTTTATTAGCGCCTGCAGCCCGTTTCTTGACCCTGCCATTGTCTGTGCGCCATCAGAGCAAAAGCCCACACAGTTTTCCCATTTAAGATGGTGTTCTTTGAGGTAACTGTCCATGATCTTAAACAGCTCATCAGCTGTGGCTCTATTTTTTTATGTATTTGCAAAAGAGCAACTCCTCGCACAGTGACTCGCAATTCACAAAGCGCACGTACGAGATGAACAGGCAGTCTTTATTGCTGTCAGTAGCTTCGTCCACTTGTAATGCAAAACGACTTTCTTTTAATTTTTCTGAGTTGTTCCTCAAGATCACTTGAAATGTCCCCTATACGTCTCGCAATTGTGTCGTTTGACAGTGGGACAGCTTTTAATTTAGCTGCGCTTGTCTCGTCAAGCATAACTGACACCATGTCTAAAGCAGCGGGGAGAATGAGCTGCTCAGCAATTGTGTGTGGTTTTTTGCATTGTGCAATTCTGTATGCAACTCTATATGAAGCCATCTGTGCTTTACCGTTTACTGATGCAGCTTTTATCATGCGATTCTCCTGTTGACGGTATTCTGCCAGTTTTCTTTGAAAGAAATCAATGGGCTTATTGACGTGACTGGGGTGTGTGGTCTCTAGGTGTCTTCTTAATTTGTTGGGTCTCATGCTGTCTGCTGCTAGCGGTTTAAGACACAGAACACACATGGGTCTCTCCTCTGCCCCCACCGCCGTTGCCGTGAATCCAAGAGCAAGATACCCTCCATCATATTTCCTTTTTGGTTGGCTTTTTGGTTGATGAGGCCCGTCTGGTTTGTGTCTCTCTGCTGGCGCTGGTTCGACAACTTTTGTGGTCCGTGTCACAAATTTATCCATGTTGTTATTGCCTCCGCTCGTCTGCTACCCATCGGCGCGAAAGTTTCCCTCCCACAAACGGCTTCTGTCCAATCCTACGTTAGCAACCGTAACTATGCACAAGAGTCCAGTCAAGCTTTCGGCAAATGTTGAGTTCCTTTCGTTTGAACTTCGCCAACATTTAATCTGGTGAATGTATCTTTCAAAAAGCTTATTGTAAAAAAAATGATAAAGATAGGCATAAAAGGGAAATATTTCCTCCCGTTTGGCGCGCCCCACCTGTCACGTCTCTATTCCCCACCAGTAGGGCGCGCCCCACACTTTGAGAACCGCGGAGTTAGCCTGTTGTGCACATAAACAGCACTGCATTATGGGAAATAAGAAGTATGTTTTTAAAATGTTAAATGTTACATTATTTCACTCTTTTTTTTAACAAACCTGCTTCCTCTGTACATATATGTAGAATCCCAGCCTCTGTAACCTCTGGTGTAGTTAGCTTATAGACTGTTAGCACCGTCAGTGTGCTCAGTATGTGTGTGAGTGAGTCCCCCCTCAGTGAGCTAAACAACTCATACTTACTTGGCAGGGGAGATACCATGATCAAGAAGATGGTTCTCCCAAGGTGAGGATCAGCCATTGCACTGAGGCTGTTCTGACCTTTGTGAATTCCCCAAATGTGGGAATGTCAACTGCTTAATTTGTGGTAGTGGGGGACTGCGTTCGCGCTCTCCCCTGATAAACTTGTTCAAAGAAAAATATAAATTCTGAGAGCTTAAGGTAGAAACAGTTACATGGAACAGTTTTTCACATCAGTTTACATCGGTTCAATCTTGATTCTTTACTTGTTTTATTTTGTTCACAACAGATATTAATTGTTGGGGAGACTGGAGCAGGGAAAAGCTCCAGTGGAAACAGCATCCTGGGAAGAGATGAATTCACTGCGGAGATCAGTCCGTCCTCAGGTAACACAGAAGCTCCACTCTGCTTTGGGATTTTAGCTTTTAACTGCAGAACTGTTCATATACAAGCTGAACCAGAGGAAAGTGGAGTTGAAAGATGAGACTATTGTGCAAATTAGTTGTTCACGTATGTTTTTAAAATGTGTTCAACTGTCGACAGCCGGCTTTATCACTTTATGTTTATGCATTTAGCTTTTATCCAAAGCAACTTACAAATGAGGATATAACGATGCAGCTAACAGCAAAGCTAACAATAAGCTACATAGAAGGAACACCATTAGCCAGGCTCTGTCAGAGGTGACAGTGTAGAAATGGAGTGCAGGCATAGAGGGAAGCACAGGTTAAGTGGCAGATTAAATTTATACACCTGAACAGGGACTTGTGGATCCTCAAATTAGACGTCTGATGCTCTGCCGACTGAGCTGAAGCAGGGGAGCAATAGTCTGTATTTGAGGCGAAAGAAGAGGGAAAAGGGGGAAGGAGAAAAATGAAGGAAAAGAAGACATTTTGAGAAAATGAGTGGAAAAAAATGGAAGGAACTTGTAGTTATTTGTGTTTCTGCTGTCCATTTCAAGTAAAAGCACACAGTCTGGTGTATTCATTTGAGAAATCTAAGCTAACTTGACACTGCTGTAGAATAGTGTAGGAGGCTCTCAATCCAAAGGTTGCCGGTTCGATTCCATCATTGGACATGAGACAAACTTTTACCAAGTGTTATCAAATGTAATTTTTAAATTTCTGAATTGAGTACTGCAACATTGTAGTCGTCTTCTATGAATGAGTTGAAAAAAACTGAAGACACTCACTGAAATGTAACAAATTTATTACTAATTTCACACACACACAAACACTCAGAAACACGTGTGAAATTAAACCTGAAGCAATAAAAACAGGAATAAATTAAATTCAAAATAGAAAAAAAAAGATATATAACATAGATAAAGTAAAAGCAATAAATGAACAAATATAGAAAATAATTAAATTTAGGAAACATTACAACAAGAGCAACAAGAGTACAATAATAAAATAGAATGAATAAAGAAATGATAAATACCAAAATAAAATACATACAATAAATAAACAAAAAATGGAAAATGTTTAAAGTTATTAATTTCTTTCTTTATTAAGTCATTTAGAACAAGAAACAATATAAAATAGAATAAAAAGATAACTAAAACAAAACAAAATAAATACAATAAATTAACAAAAGAAACTAATTAGAACAGTAAATTAAGACATTTTTTTCTTTTAAAACTATTTACATGCATATTGACATGTAAAGAATGATCTGAAACCATTTTTTTTCTTCCTCCCTCTTTCTCCTCATCTCCTGCATCCATTCTTCCAGAGACATTCTGTTATTTTTGGGACAGTATATATTCCCATAATACTGCCCATGGCCATTTTCTTTTATGCGCGGCAGGTGGCACTGACGGCATTAGTTTTTTTCCACTGTGCGGGTGCACTTACGCTCTCCGGGTTGGCGGAGGTGAGGGCAGGGGACCAGACGGCACAATCTGTTTGTTTCCAGTTGGGATGACAAACACAACTGGCACAATGAAGGGGCTTAAAAGTACAGGAGCTGGAGGTGGTGGCTGACTGAACACCTGCCTCTGAGCTGCTGACTTCTGCTTATCCACTGCCTGTCCAGCTGTACTCTGGGGAGTCAGGCAGGTTGACCCCTTGCAGCAGAATGCTACTGTCCTGCCTCTTCAGCCTCTTATTGCGCCACTGAGTCAGTGTTGTTTGATTGCACTACTCTGCAGTTGTTTGATCAAGTGTTTCCCAGGATTTTAGGAGACTGTGGTGGGAGAGTCTCTGACCCTCGGGGGATTTAATGTGTGTGTACGTTTTTAAGCCTGATGGATCACACTTAAGTGCATTTTGAGACCATGGATATAAATTGCTGTATATGAACATACGTTGATAAATAAGAACTTACAAAGGCATATCAGAAGTATTTTAAATTTAATTCAGAATAAAACAATACCAAAAACTAACTCAGTTGCTGAAGTTTATTAGGGAGGTCTGATTTCACCTAAAAATGAAGATAACTGCAATTAATCAAAAGGAATGAAAGCAGGAGGTGCCTTTGGAACACACATTTTGTACCCTAGTCTGGTTATGTATCCAGTTCCCTGTAAATGGATTAAATATTAGGCACACCACTCAGAAACTCTGGTCATGGCATTTTGCCTTACTCGATTCATTGTGGAGAAGTCTCTCTCACAGTTTACCCTGGAAACTGGGTTGACCAGCGCAACTGCTGCCAAGTGGCTCAGCAGGGGGTAGATTTGTCCCCATTCATCACACTCACTTGCCAGGAGAGTCACAACTTCAGATTGGTTCTTGTCCTAGAAAAAATATTTTAGAGAGATGTTGATTATTTATATTGCACAAGTTTTGCCTTGATCTTGAATTGAATAATTAAGTTATTTAAAGTTGGAGTTACATCAAAAAAGTGTTTATTTAAATCAGGAGGGGAGAACATACATTAAAAAGCTGGTGCACCCGGTGGAAAGCGACCGACGCCGCAGGCCGTGGAGAAGCCATTCCACAGCGTGGGTGGAGCCCGTAGAAATATACCGTTTTTTCACGACCATACGGCGCACCGTACTAAAAGGCGCAGTCTCAGTGGTGTGCCGTTACTGTGTTTTTAACACACATAAGGCGCACCTAATTTTAGGGCGTGAGTTTTATATACAATCCACACAAGCATACAAGTTTTTGTATTTAAAAATAGATCGGGAGCAAAACTGAGTTTGTTTGTGCTTTATTTAAAACACGGTTGAACAAGCAAGTGTGCGTCATAACTCAAACCCATCGAAGTCTTCATCTTCTGTTTCTGCATTGAACAGCTGTGCTAAATCTCCATCAAACATGCCAGGTTCACTGTCTTCACTGTAAAAGCCGTGTGGCTCCTCGGAAATGATGCCGGCTTTTGCGAAAGCTCGAACAACAGTGCTAGCAGACACGTTAGCCCAAGCATCTACAATCCACTCACAAGCTGTGGCGTAACTTGCCCGGCGTTGCCTTCCACCCTTAGTGAAACTATGGTCTCCATCAGTCATCCATTGCTCCCACGCCGCTCGCAGTCTGACTTTGAACGGCCGATTCACACCAATGTCCAGCGGTTGGAGTTCCTTTGTCAGGCCTCCCGGAATGATAGCAAGCTCAGAGTTCGTTTGCTTAACTTGTGTTTTCACATCGGCTGTGAGATGGGCACGCATAGAGTCACAGATCAACAGCGATGGCGATGCGTGGAAAAAACCACCTGGTCTTCTTACATACACCTCCCGCAGCCACTCTTTCATAATTTCCTCATCCATCCAGCCCTTTTTATTTGCCTTAATGATAACTCCAGCTGGAAACTTCTCTTTAGGCAAAGTCTTTCTCTTAAAAATCACCATAGGCGGCAGTTTCTGTCCATTAGCATGGCAGCCTAGCACAACAGTAAAAGAAGACTTCTCGTACCCCGTTGTGCGTATCGCTACCGCGCTGGTCCCAGTCTTCTCCACAGTGTGACTCACCGTGATGTCGAAAGTCCATATCCATCATCCATATTAGTGATGTGGCTGGGCTGGATGTGTTTATCGGTGATATGTTTAAAGCAGTAGGAGCGGAAGCTGGCCAGCTTTTCATTATAATCCGCTGGAAGTTTCTGCGCTACTGTAGTCCTGGTCCGGATGGAAAAATGGCACCGTTTCATGAAACGAAAGCACCAAGACGGACCTCCTTGGAAATGTTCGATTTTCATTTCTTCTGCTAGCGTTGCCGCTTTAAGTCGAATGGTGACCGTCGAAACGCTTCTCCCACTCGTTCTTTGCTCGATGATCCACTGCTCGAGTCTTTCCTCCAACTTGGGCCACCTCTCCTTATTTCCACGGAAACTCAGCTGCGTCTTCTTCACCTGTCGGAGCTCGTTTTCCAGCTTCCTCCACTTGCGAACCATCGATCCGTTGATCTTAAATTCTCTCGCGGCTGCTCGATTCCCATGTTCCTCCGCGTAGTTGATGGCCTTCAGTTTAAACACACACCCCTGTACATTTATATAGCGGTACAATCAACGCTCCCACTTCACCCTTTAACGTTCTCATGGTGTTCTCTACTATGTCCGCCTTACAACAACACTCCTGCGCAGGTGTGAGACACTGTCTGACAGGGCGCACTGCACTATAAGGCGCGCTGCACATTTTGAAGAAAATCTAAAACTTTTATGTGCGCCTTATGGTCGTGAAAATACGGTACAGTCCCTGTGTTTTAATTCCCGACTCGGAAACTCTCGAAAACTGCTGAGTTGGTGACACACAAGCCACGGTAACCTCATGTCATAAGTTAGGAAATCAGTCAGTGGGTCTGGATCAAAAGGAGCTGACAGCACTGGGTAGAGGGATGAGATAAATGGGGAGAAATAGCAGGAAATCAGCACCATGGAGGGCAGAAAGTTCGACTTGGTTTGATGAGATCAACAACATAGCCCACTGCTCCATTATCCAACTTGATGGCTTACTCTCTGCATGGGACTATTGCCCAAAAAAGAAGTTGCACTTACCTCAGAGTCAGACCCCCGCTCCGCAGTCCCGCTCCAGTGTCGTTGGAATCTGGGTCGCGCCAAATGCGTCAAGAAAAAAGTGACGTCTATGAGCGGGACGGGTGCAGTAATTAGCGCGCATTCTTCCTCTCGCTTGGTTACGGGCGGTAAGAAAGTACAGCTGTGGAATGGTCTGATAGACTGACAGATCTTTTTTTATTGTTATTGTTTTTCTTTTTCTCTCTCTCTCTCTAAACTTGTCTTCAGTCCAATCTCCCGTCCTGAGCGAGCCTGAGCGACTGTGGAAAGGAACGACTCCCTTTTAACAGGAAGAAACCTCTGGCAGAACCAGACTCAGGAAGGGTGGCCATCCGCCTCGACCAGCTGGGGTTTGACTACTCAAAAGCCTGCACACCCAGGCCATTTTCTCTCAAACATGGTAGAAACACTACTTTCCCAAAGAATGATTAAAATGGACTTTTTGATGACTAACATCAACTAAAAAATGATAATGGATAAATCTATCTATTATTTGTCTGTTGGAATTCTCAACAGTAGGCACGGCAACAGTTTCCGTAGTGTAGCGGTTATCACGTTCGCCTCACACGCGGAAGGTCTTTGCTTGCTCCAACTCTGTTTATTTCATTCTTGTGTGTAGATGTATGACTGCACGTTACTGATGGCAACATCAACATATTCATAATTATGGATAGGAGGGAGCCTCATCTGCTATTCTTGACATGCTGGAAAGAAAACAGCAAATGTTCTGCATCAGTACAGAATGTGTTGCTTGACTGTTGCGCCCATATTAAGAATACAAGCTGTAAGAGCACTGCAGAAAAATTGACCAAAAAAACACTTTGCTTTAAACCTTTATATTGTCAAGGATTTGCATGACTAAGAGCATAGTTTGCCTGTGGAAGGGGTTCCATGGTGTAAAGGTCAGCACTCTGGACTTTGAATCCAGAGTTCAAATCTCAGTGGAACCTTCAGGTGTGCGCTGTCATGGTTGTGTTCTGGAAAGAAGATGAGTGGATGAGGTTAGTCAGTTATCCAGTCACACCAGAGTGTGTTATTGACCAATTCCAAAGAGAGGGCTTAAATTGGTTAATGTTGAAAAGGTGGAACATTCAGCTGAGAGGGTCTTTGCTATTTACCTTCTCACTGGGTGTCACTAATTTAATCTATTTGGTTTCTTCTTCACTAAAGGGAAAACAGGATAGGGAGGAAAAGGCTGAGCCAAACCAAACTCATCTTTGGGCCAAGCAGCAAGAAGAGGAGCAGTGATAGAGGGAGAGCAGGTACTATAAAAGGAAGAGACTATGCCAGACCTGTATATGTTTTAAAAGTCAGATGTATAATGCAGGATAATTGAAGTATTGTGTAAGATTATAATAGAAATGTGTTCAAAAGCTGGTTTTCCTTAACAAGAGTGAACAGATTAGGCACGATCATCAACATGATAGTGTAATAGGGCTTGGGTATCTATTTTAAATACTGAAGGAAATATGAAGCATTTGTATATATTATCCCTCTGTCCCAGGACAGTTCATTCCTTTTTATTCCTAATCCATGACTTGATGAAATTCATTCTCCAGTTTTACATTGTAACTCATTTGCAAATCATTTAGGATGAGGCTGATGTTCTCTGATAACAAACAAAACAAATAAACCTAAAAGTCATTATGATGTTGTTTTTGTTCCTTTAAGACTCTGAAAATGGCCAGATTTAAATAATGGAATTAAAAAAATTTCCAGGGGAGCCCCTGAACCCGACTAGAAGTTCTGACTCATGACCTCAGTATTTTTTGGGCCTCTGCATCTAAAACCTCACTCAGGTAAAAGAATCAAAGTGTCATCAGCAACATTTACTAACACTTCCACCAGTAAAAGTATTTATTCTGCAGAGCAGCTCTCAGTGTTTGCTGTTAGATATAAAGTTGCCTGTTTGACAGTTTAAAGTGGCTGCACGTGCACTTTTTCTATCTGGCCACAGTAAATCTCTGTAATTTATTAATTTGTGTTTGGAAAACATTGGAAACTTTATTTCTGAGCCCACATCAGTGGGTTCTGGTTGTTAACACATAGATGAGGAGACAGTTCAGTGTGTGAGGATAAAAGCAGAGGAGAACCTGGGACATCTGAGCAGATCTGGGATCAGCACCTTGGATATCAGCAGGGATTCTTAGGAAGGAAGGAAATGGGATGAATCTGCAGACTGCAGGAAGATCTGTTAACAGTCTGCAGACTAATGTGAGACAATAATATTTGTGTGTGTTTGGTATCCAGAAGAATTGAGACAGATGAAGTCACTGTGAGCTGAGCAGTGCTGGAAGATGATATGACAGAGTGACCTAAATGAGGTTTGTGTGTGCGCTCATTTCCAGTCTTTGACAAAGATTGAAAAGTGAATTTATTTGACCGATTTCCTTCCTGATGTGAAGTATGTCATGAAGCTGTCCGTGTTGAGTGAGCAGCAGCGCCTCCTGCAGGTGTAAAAAGCTTACAGCACCTGGTATTCCCAGGCGGTCTCCCATCCAAGTACTAACCAGGCCCGACCCTGCTTAGCTTCCGAGATCGGACGAGATCGGGCGTGTTCAGGGTGGTATGGCCGTAAGCGAGAGAATCAGTCACAAATCAGCTTTTTATAGATGCTGAAACAACATCTATCATTGTGTTCTGACTTCTAAAATATAATGTAACTGTTTAAAAATGAGCAATTTGTGATGATTTCATCTAACTAAGCAGCCTCGGTCTCTCTGTGTGACGCTGAACACAAAACTACACACAGGGAACAGAAGAGGTCGACAGACACTAAGTTATCTGAGAGTCTCACTTTCAGCTGCAGAGAACCAACACGAGAGAGAAGAACATGTGCAGGATCAGCATCAGCCTCTCAAGCCAATTACGTGAAAAAATAAAAGGAATATATGGTTCCTGCAGTTATATAATATATATTTGTTACAGTGACTCAAACAGGCCTAACGTTAGCCTGTTCGGGCCATGGTTAAAGCGAGTTTGGGCGGTTTCCCACCATAGTCCTGTGATTTTCTTAAAACCTTTTTACAGTTCCAAAGCCTAATTACTTTGAAAGTCCCACATTTGAAATGTTGTAGCACGAGTTTTCCGTTTTCACCAAGTTGACAGGATGGCATTTTGGCCGGAATTTCAAATTTGCAACGTGGAAATAACGTTTTTTCAGTGAACGCAGCATGAATGTGTCTGACGCAGAGAGGAGGATAAATGAGCTTCATAATGCACTGGCGCTGTCTTTCCTTGGAGAAATGGTGAAGTTTTTTTTTTTTACTTTGAATACAGTGTGGGTGAAGGAAAAATATGTCACGCGAATGAAAGCAACAGTTGTTTATGAGTACATTAAACGTCAGGGCTGCAGCCATAGTTAAATTTCCATGGAGCAGGGGAGTCGTTTGCTCCGTGTTCATTTGACTCAGTCTGAGTCTGCAGAGAAGCTGCGGCTGCGCACCGGTCTGTAGCCCCACAGAGTGCAGGGATGAACGGCTCCTCTCCTGGTCCTTCTCCCTCTATGATAAACTGTAAGTCACGTATAATGGGCCTGTGACCAAAATGAGTGAGAAATCTGCTCATTCTTTATTTTGAAAGGATAAAAAAAGGGGAAACCCCTCTTAATCTCCAGGTTTACTGCAGGACCAAACATGTGTTTCAGTGTCAGATGTTGGGAATTTGTTTGACTTGTGTAAATCGCTCAGGAAGCATGACCAGCTGGGAAATGCTTGCTATCCAAATCTTGCATCCTTCTCTGGGTTCCCTTGTTCATGTTGTAACTTCTCTTCATTTGAAGGTGACTCAAATATAAACACAGATTATCCCAACATTTCACACACATGGACTTTAAGAAAATGTGTTCATTGTCAGAGCTTCTTGTGCCATGATAGTTAATGTTAATGTCATTTTTTCAGTTCCCTCAAGTACTTAAAACACAGTCGGACTTTGGTCACTTTTTGGGGTCTAAGTTGTTTTCCAATGTGCAATTTTACTGTCAAAAGTATTTTTAAACCTCTGATTTTTTAAAAAAGAAATCTGTCATGATTTAAGTTTTGATTCTTGTCTTGTCTCGTCATTTCCTGTTTTATTTTGAAATCACTAACGTCCCTCTCCTTTCAGGTACCTTGCCCTTCCTCCTGTGTCTGCGTCTGATTGTCTTCCCTGATTCCAAAGTGTTTCCAGCTGTTCTCCTTGGCTCCTCTTGTGCTCTAATAGTCTGTGTCTCCCTTGTCTTGTGCCAGTGTGTTGTTTCCACCATGAGCCTCACCCTCGCGTCTTTGTTCCACAGCCACAGCTTCCTTCAGCCTGTAGTCGAGCGTATCCTTTGTTGTAATGTATTTATAATTTATTTTGCTCTGTCAGCAGATCATCAACCTGTTGTTTATATAAATAAACAGTCTTGACTTTGAACTCGACCCTGCATCTGTGTCCTGAGGCCTCGACTAAATCTTCAGACATATTTTTATTTTGTCTATATTTAAGTTTTAGACTAATCGTCGAGCAAATTGTTCGTCAGGAACATCCCTCGTGGGTCCAACTCGCCTCAGCTGACGAACTCAGATGGATCGTTCCGAGAAATCTACAGTACATCCGATGTGATAGAAGTACAGCCTACAACCCCTGTAGAGCTTCTGTTGCTGCTCTCTGTCACAGCTGTGGATTGTTTCTCCAGTCAGTAACTTGTTTGCTGCTCTGTCAGATAATGCAGCGACACGTGTTTCCTACAGACTGTCACAGACATTTTTGTGCTGTAGCTTTTGAATGCTGCTTTATCGACAGCTTAATTTAACTTAAAGCAGCACTTTGCTGCTTGTTTCCTCCTCTCTCCCCCTGCTTTTTCTGCCTGTGCTTTTATAAAAGTGCTGCTCTGTTCTGTTAATAAACCCTTTCAGTTTACAGCCTCTGAGGCTGTTTTTACTTCTCAGACCATCCTGAAAAGGATCATGAGGCCGATGCCAGATAGTGAGGATGAGCACAGCAGCCTGGAGGAGACGTGCAGCTCAGGCTTTCTGAGAGACCACACTGAAAATGCTCAGATTGTAAATGTTCTCTCAGAGAAACAGACCTGAACAATGTACATCTCCTAAAGCTGCTGCTGATTCTTCACACTGACTCCATATTTATGAAACCTGGTGGTGGAAAATCTACCCGGTAACATGATGGAAACATTGTTTTATTTTACCGCAGAAAGACCAGTTTCTTTTTACAGGTGAAGCAGAGATTCTTTGATCTTTGGGTAAACTTGAGAAAGTTCTGATGTTCAGCATCTTATTGGCAGCTTTAAATACTTCTGACTGTGTCTCTGTGGGCTCCTCTCAGGAACTGCACCAACTCCTGAAGCTGTGGACAGGTTGGAGTATACCTCCCCAGCAGCTGTATGCAGGAGTTCCTCCTGAAGTGACCACGCCTGTAGCCTCAGCCTGCAGGACCTGCTGAAACTGCCTCTGAAGAGCCAAAGCTAGCAGACATTCAGAGAAAAGCTCCAAGCGTCTGTTAGAAGTACAGACTTTGGCTTTGGAATGATCTGATGTGAATAATGTGAGAAACTGAGCGTCTTTAAGTTGAACATTAGTCTGTTCCTCTGTTTCATGCTGCTCATTGAAGGCTGTGGAGCAGTGAGCCATGTTAAGGCTTTACCTCATTAACTGGAAGTGTGTCAGGTTGGGAACAGTTCAGGAGAACTGAGAACAAACATTTCAATCTGAAGTTTTATTTACAAATGTTAAAGTTTGGTGAATAAAGACGATTGAACATGAAGTGTTTGGTGCACTTTTCCATCCAGCAGTGTGTGAACGTTGGTGAACTCGTCCAGTTCTGCTGTGGCTGCATCAGCTGCTGTGGTGCGGCTGCATAGATGTGGAGTGCATCCATGAAGGGAACATCGGGGTCAGGTGACCTGGCCATGTTCTCGCTCAGGTGTCCTTCAAGCTGCACTTGGGCTCCTTCAACTCGGTCCGTTTCACCTCCGAGGTCATCAGAGCCGTGTGCTCCATCCCAGTCAGTCCCACAGTCTGCCTCCACCTGAACACAAATAAAACACCATCACAGCTTTAAGCTTATTCAATATTTTGTAGGCTTTCTTGAGACTTAAACAAAAGCTTTGGCATCTTCAGATGTTTCACTGAAACATTTTCAGTTGCAGTTTTAAACTGAAGCTATGAAATCAGTTCTCCTCAGTATAAATATTAAGTTCTGTAATCTAGCCAAATCATTTTAGGCCTTTTAAATGTATCATTTAAATAATGGCTCCTGATATGATGCACTCAGCTGTTTTAACACACCTGATCAGGATCCTGAAGGTGTCTGAATGATGTCCAAAGCTGGTGGGGAGACTGGCTGCCTGCTGCTCTCAGGCTGTGATGGTTCCAAGCATCCATGAAGAAGGAAAGTTGCCTCTGCAGCTGAGGCAGAAAAGCCCAGTGGAGAGCAAAGAGATGACTCATCATCAGGGGTCAAAAGCCCTTCTCTCTCCAGGCTGAGAAACAGAGTATGGAATGGGTCAAGGACTGGAACGGAAACATCTGTCCATCAGCGTTCTATCCTGGAAGAACAAGAGACATGATTCAGAGAAACATTCCAAGCAGGAAGAGAAGATGTTTCTGCTCTGAATTAGAACTTCCAGCTGGTGGATGTTATGACTCTACAATGAGGAAACTGATGCTCATAAGTTCAGTGATGGCTTTAGAAATGTGTGTCCAGCCTAATCTGGTCTTGGTGGAGCACTCGCCTGAAAAACTAAGTCTGAAAATGTTTGATGCTGCTGCAAATACAAACAGTTCCAACACAAGAAATAAGAAGAAGGAAAACATGTCTGAAGGTCTTTCCCCCTCAAATATACTTTACATTTAGGAAATATGAAAAAACAACAGGCTCTGAAGCAGATGACAGATGTCATTCATGCTTTGTTCAGTGTTTTCTGTCAGTAATGGAGGACAAAGCAGAGTTTGTGAATGAGGCCAGTGAGAGTCCTGCAGAGGAACAGCAGGATGAACGTTGGGGAATAATAACACTCGTTATGTGCTCTCCTGCAGAGCTTTTCTCATAATACATCGCTATGGAAACCTCACCGTTGGTTATGGAAACTCCTTCCAGTAACGTGTGAGTCTGGGTTCTCTCCTCGCTGTTCCACCATGAAATGGGCGACCTCAGTATTCTCAGCAGCCTGTCAGAGCGCACAGGTGATGGCAAACCAGACGTGTTGATGGCACCAAGGAAGCTCTCCAGCACTGGAGATGCTCCATTGTTTGTTGCAGCAGACAGATGGACAGTTAAACGGCTGAAGCATCTATTCCAGCGTGAAGGACAGAGAAAAAGAAGATATAATGCATCAGATCTAAATCTGAAGAAGGTTCATTCACAGCTTCTTTGACACAAAGCAGAGAGACTGCACTGATGCAGCTTACAGAGGACTTTCACATAAGGATCCACTTCATATCAGACTCACTTTGCAGCAGCAGTCCCCTGGCATGAAGGAATGATTTCATCATTCTGTGTCCTGTGTTTGGGGGACTTAGTTGGATTTCTGCAAAGACGGCATCCAGCTCTGCGTCACTCAGTCAGAACAACATGTCCGACCTAAACCCCAGGAACTCCACCCGGGGAGTCTTAAGGTCGTTCAGGTTAGAATTCCACACTAAGACAGACGTGATTTCATGTAGATCTCATGGACAGATCTCGCTGCCAAACATTCCCACAATGCACTTGGGCCTAACAGGTCTGGCAGTCTTTCCCAGCAGTGGATCCACTGACCTGTATGAACTGCCTTTCTGAGCTAAAATCATCAACTGGTTCACAGCTACGAGCCCTTAACTCACTGAACAAACTACAGCTGCAGCAGTGTTGTTCAGGCTGTTCACAGCAGAGTTAAACTGCAGTTTAACTCACTGATGACAAGGTCTTCTCCTCCTGCCTGATCCCATGAAGATAAACTCCTCTGACACACTGATCCACCTCCACACCTTCAGCACCACATTCACTGAAGAACCTCTGCATCCTGCACTCTGGTCAGTTCATTCCTCTGTATCTTTATAGAAAGTGTCTTTCTGTCTGAGAAACACTCAGTGTTGAGCAGAAAGTTCACTCTGCACATACCTGCCTCTTTCATTCAGAAACACAGGCGTCGCTTTGAAGATACTTTGCCTCTTCACATAACGTGTCCATGGGTGTTCATGACAGGCAGAGACACAGATGCAGACCATACTGAGGTTAAAAAATGTGCGACATCTAGTGGTTATTAGAATAACTGCATGTGAAAAGAAAAATGCTGGCCATGACATAACTATTATTTTTTTTTAATCCTTAACGGCGCTTGTTTTCTAATAATAGTTTTTTCGTTTAACTAATCATTTAACCAAGTGAAGCTATTTTCTAAAACCAACCGGAAAGAGACAATGTTTGAAGTGAACTTGTTTGTTTACGTGTAACCATGACAACCAACAAAATGGCGTCCGTGCGGGGGAGAGTCGCGTTATTTAAACATGCGTTTTAGGCTATACTACCTTTGTTTTGTGACTCTGACCAAGTGATGTTATTGCCTAAATCCAAGTATGAATTGATAAAAAGGTGTTAAAGGAAAGTGTTGATATGTTCTCAAAGAATTTTGAAGCAGAGTCGGTCTCACTTGACACAAAGTCAGTTGGTTAACAGATGAGTTCAAAGGCATTCAAAGGGGCGCTACAGATGCCCACAAAAGCACAGATGTGTCTGCTTGTATGAACATTGGACATAACATCAGTGATGTAAGTTGCTGTACTGTAGAGATTTTTGTGGAGCCCAGGAGGAACACCTGCTCAAAGTTAATGCACCCCGAGCCTCGGGGCTGTTGTAAGATTAAAAAATTGGAGTCCCAAAGCTGTAAGCTCTGGACTCCAGGTGGTGGCTTAATGTCTTCCCCATCTGTCAGGGCATCCTACTGACCACTTCATCCAGAGGAGAAGAGCGAGACACCGGCCAGCCGCCTCGATCCAGGACCGACGGAAGCCGCCCAGAGAGGCTTCGGCGTCGGTCCTGGACCGAAGAGCCGGCCGATGTCCCACCCAGCACGCTCCAGGCCAGGACAGTCTATCAGACTCCATAACTACCACCTGTATCACTGCAGGAGGGGCAGAGCCCACTGCAGAGACCCTGGAAGGAGTCTGATAGAGAGGCGACCCTTCACGGCTCCTCGAGGGAACGTGTAGGATTAAACTTTCAGTGGTCCTACTGGCCCTATTTATATGATTTCTACGTTCGAAATATGATCACATGACCAGTAGACACCGTCACTGTTGCCCCTGTTTTTACCATATATGGAAAAAAAGAACTCACAGAACCTTCCATAAATGGAAATCTGCAAACGTCAAACGAATATCCCCAAAATAGGGGTCTATCAGTGACATGATTGGTCACGTGTGCAGGTGAGGTTGGACATGCATGCCTCACCCCAGCACCTCCATGCTCCATGGAAACATGGATCAACATTAGCCTTTCAAGCCAATTCTGTGGTAAAATAGAGGAAACATGTGGTTCCAGCACATATAGAATTGGGAGAAATGTGAGAAATAAGTGAAACACTGATGCTAGTTCATGTTTAACAGCTTTAGCCCATTAAATACACATCTCTTTTAAAGGTCAACTGTTCTGGCCAACTGCTTAATAATACTTTATTTATTTTATTACGTAGGATAATGTTTTGCCCTTCTTGTGGATTCAGCCTTGAATCAGTTCATGTGGCAAGGACATCAGATTATTGAGTCCTGATAAGACAACTGAAGGCAGTGTTTAAAAGACATTTTAAATTGGACTTCACAGTATAACTACACATTCATCTGAATACATGATCTCTGAACAACAAGATTATCATTGATCCACTGACTCTCTTAATGAAATCTGATTACACTGTGAATCAGGAAGCACAGTAAGATGTGCAGTGGAGTCATTACACAACTCTGGGAGTTTGAAAGAGAAGCAGAGGCAATCACACTTCCAAAAGAATAAAACACCACTGAAAATGTTCCACTTTGGCAAAGGTGAAAGGCTGGGAAAGCCAGCAATTTGGTCCACTTCAAACTTTGTGTCATGACAGCTTTCTGATACCATTTCTATTTAGAATTCCAGAGGTCCCATTTTTAGATTGAGAATGCTTCGTCATTGGAGAGCCTGCAGGACCTGATCGTACACAGCAGCACCATGCTGCAGACTGCAGGGTGTTTTAAACGTGTTGGGTCAATGGAGGAAAAGCATTCAGTTATCAATGATTACCTTCAGTGGTATTTAATTGATAAGAACCACACAGCAGTTGAAAGGTAGTTTATTTTATTACTCTTGCCCAGAAAGAGTTACGGGTAAAACATGTGACTGCCTGTTAGTTAAAATCCTCTGTATTATTGCATTATGGCTTCAAAGATGGACTTGGCAGCTTGCAGTTTGTCACAGCACTGCAGCAGTAGCCTACAGTCCTGACCCCTGTTCTGTCACTCAAGTGAAAAGTTATCTGCCACAGACACGGAAAACTTATTCCAACCCCAGCTTAGTCCTGCCTGAAGTAACAAGAGGAAAACAAGAAGTTTGTGGGCAGACTGCCTTCTGACTGCGAAGGTTAGTCAGTTTAATCTTTATCAACATAAAATATCATCCCAAGTCTTGTTTTAGATTGACATTTTCAGTAAATTAGTCCAAATGCTTTCTGCTTTTAGAAAGAGACTCTTCAGTGACCCTGGAGGAGATCTTCATGCTTGCCACAGGTGTAGCAGGCAAACCTCCTGCTGGCACGGATCCTGGAGCGTCCCTTCAGCTCCTCACCAGTTCAAACTACCCCATGGCAAATACATGTGCCAACACATTAAAGCCGCCTGTCTCTGATAACTACAACAGCTTTAAAGCCAACATGAACTTTGGAATTAAGAATTCCCCTGGCTGTGGATGCTTTTAAACACACTGAACTATGAACACCTGAAATGTCCCAAAAGAAAAAGGTTTTGTTCAGGTTGGAGATGTTAAACACTCAGCTTTAAACTCCTGTTTAAACCTCTGTTCTGTCTTCTCTTTTTAAAATCTACAAGGTGCCGGTGTTCCTCTGTGCCGGAGGGTAATGCATAAGAATAAAATGTTTTGCCATCCCAGTTTATTCGTCTAAATGTGAACTGAAGATAAAGTTCAGCCATGTTGTTCAGAGTGATGTAGTTCTCTACAGCAGAAAAGGTTTCAGTTTGTCGTTCCCACCAACATGCCACACTGAACAATACTCTATTCCAGATGTGTCAGGTTCTCTTATTGTGTTCATCACATCAAATCCTCTGACTGTAAAAGAGTACTTTTGTTTCAGAGGCTGCCACATCGCTCTGTAACCTAAAAGCTGCCTGATCCCTGAGGTTCCTCAGAAAAAGCTGCCTGCACAGCAGCAACTGGAGCGTAGTTCTTCCTCTCGGTCAGGTCTGCATTTTGTCTTCTTTTGAAAGTGCTGACACTCAATGAAATGTTGTGCTTGGTTGCCAGTAAGTCCAGCATGATTTCAGAGGCAGGGTCCTCAGTGAAATACTTGTGGATAAGTTCATCCACCACGGCTGCTTCAGGACCTGATGGATGAATATATGAAAACACCACATGAGAAAAAGTAGATCCACTGCATTTACACTCTTTGGTGTCAAGTTTTAAACAATTATGGATTAACAAAGTAAGAAACTGCACTTTGTTAACGGTTCACTTAGTTTCTCATACATTTAGTGTTCATCCCAGTAGCTAAAACAGAGTAGAGTAAAATGCCATACTATCTAGTGGAATTTGACATTTTATTTTGAGGGTGCCTCTCTGTTTTTGTGAATGTATTATTCTTCATCTGTTGCATTTAACATAAGCTATATGTTTTGAGTTTATTTGTTTTGAGGTATTCTCAATAATAATTCACGGTACAATGAAGACATCCATAATCTTTAAGAAGATGATCAAAATATACCTTCCTCTTGAAGATTTCTGCAGCATGAGCCACAGTGTGACAGGACAGGCTGAAGATTTATTCCACAAAATGGACAAAACATCATCTGGTAAAATACAAAGGGGAAAGGACTTTTAGCTTACACATGATGGTAATTTGTTGTGTAAAGTTGAGAAACTAACACTCATCTCACTGACAAAACAGTGATAACAGCACAGTTAATAAACATGATCCAGCATCAGTGTCTCACTTCCTTCTCAAACTTTTCCTAATTTCCCTCTCTTTATCCGTTAAAACCCAAGCGTTGTGGCTTGTTGTGTTGCTTTTGTATTCTTTGACACTTCAGGGCCACCGTAGAGACCGCCTGGGAATACCAGCTGCTGTATTCGTGGCACCTCATTTAAGTGAGTCTGTTCTAACAGCTTCCAGCACTGCTCACCTCACAGACTTCATCTGTCTGAATTCTTCTGGAAAACAAACACAAATTTTATTCTCTCACCTTCTCAATTCTCTGTATTGTTGAGGATGGTGAGAAGGGAAGAGTGAGGGGTTTCCTCTGAAAGTCCACTGTCATCTCCACAGTGTTGAGCGGGTTCAGCTCTGGGTGGTTCTGACTGCCCAGAGGACCAGGCTGGACCCTGCTTGGCTTCCAAGATCAGGTGTGTTCAGGGAGGTGTGGCTGTAAGCAACAGTCACTGTGACAAATATGGATTATATAGGTGCTGGAACCATGTTTCCTCTATTTTAA
The DNA here is from genome assembly GCF_036924035.1 of Leuresthes tenuis. Classification (NCBI taxonomy): domain Eukaryota; kingdom Metazoa; phylum Chordata; class Actinopteri; order Atheriniformes; family Atherinopsidae; genus Leuresthes; species Leuresthes tenuis. Next base: position 7,354,712 of record NW_027325355.1, on the reverse strand, counting down.
ATCAGAGTTTATTTGAGAGGCTGATGCTGATCCTGCACATGTTCTTCTCTCACATGTTGGTTCTCTGCAGCTGGAAATGAGACTCTCAGATAACTTAGTGTCTGTCAACCTCTTCTGTTCCCTGTGTGTAGTTTTGTGTTCAGCGTCACACAGAGAGACCGAGGAAGCTTAATTTAATAATATATGTTGTTTCTGCATCTCACTTCCCTCACTTATGGCCGTACTGCCCTGAACACACCTGACCTCATCTGATCTCAGAAGCTAACTAGGATTGAGCCTGGTCATTACTTAGATGGGAGACTGTCTGGGAACAACAGGTGCTGTAAGCTCTTTTGCTTCTCTACAAAAACCAAAGAGGAAGCTGCTGTCCCATTGAACTTCATATGAAGTTGGAAATTATCTCAACAACTTTCCCATTTTTCTCCAAAGACTGTGAATGAGAGCACACACAAATCATGGCATCTCATCTAAGTCGGTCTGTTCTAACAGTTTCCAGCAGTGCTCAGCTCACAATGACTTCATCTGTCTGAATTCTGAGAAGTTAAAACATTTATAAAAAGTATTCTATCAAAATAATACCAAGAAAACTGTCATAGGAATTCAGGAAGTTTAGTGATATTAAGTAATTTCCCTCAAACAGATCAGTCAACATGTCTGTACTGGAGTTACTGCATAAAGTCTCATATTATATTTAAAGTCTACTTTCATCAACTAAAAAGAGGTCGAGAAACAATCAATTCAAAGACATATAGATTCACTTGCTGTGTATTTAAAGTTTGCTGCTCATACACAGAAGGTGGTTTGAAGAAATATTTTAATAGTTTAAATGATGGACCCCATAGAGTTTAGTCCCCAGAATGACCGAGATCATACATTTACAAGCACAAGTTGTTCCTTAATATTAGTTTACTTCTTTTATAAATACTACTTGGATATAGTATATAGCAGAGTGTTAAAGCTGTTTCTTTTGGTTTCTGTGGTGTGTGACTTCCTCTCAGGAACACAGACAGCACGCAGACACATGTGACATCATGAACAGAGAAGGAATATTTCTGTGAAACATTAAAGCTGTAACGGATCAAATACAGGTGCAGATGAACAGGTTTTCATTCTAATCACACATGATGTTCAATACACACATACAGCAATCTGTTGTATTTTTGTACTGTGCTGTGGACTGTGCTGTATCTTTTAAAATGGCTTCATGTTTAATATTCTATAGCAGCGAGCAGTTAATAATGCACAGACATGAGAAATTCAAAGGAGAGTCTTTGGAGTCTTCACTCCTGGACCTGTTGCCTAGGCGACCCGACCTTGGGTAATTATTGATTGTTGAAACAATGTCAATAAAATCTCCTTTAACTGTGAAGGAAGTGGAGTCTTTATTGATGGAAATGTGTCGCCCTCTGGCGGTGAAAATATAAATAGCATCATGTCAGTTGGGAGTGTTTTTAAACGACTGAATACTTTGGTAGATTTCTTATCATTGTAATAATGAGCAACTGGACTTTCTGAATATTTCAGATTTTCTCATCTGAAAGATGTCTTCAGCTTTAACTAGTTGGTGACTGTCGGCTTATCAGCAGCTTAAAGACTATTCACACTTGGCAGGTCTGTACGGTCACACTGACACACCTCAGTCCAAACCATCTGTTTTCTTTGTCCAGAATGTGGACATTACTGTCCTCAAAAGAGTGTCCCTTCACCTTAAGATGGAGGTGAACTGCTGAGCCTCCAAACTGTACATCTGTATCTGTCAGATAAAAATATGATGACTCTGCAGAAACGGACATTCAGGACCAGAGGGTGAAGAACTTAGAAGATGGGGACCTCACCCAACCAGAAAATGATGTTTGCAGCAAAGCACTCAGTTTTACCATTTCTCCACAACAGCTGCCAGTGGTGGACCTCATCACAGCTACTGAATCTGTGATAAGGACTGACAACATCTCAGAAGAAGGCAGAAACAAGTTCAGGAGGAGGAGGAGAGACACTCTGAGGAGGAACAACACAAACTGATCCCCAAACAGAACAAGAAATGACGCAAACAAATAAATGGAGTCCAAACGGATCCTGAACTTTGATGTCTGAATCCAGATGTTGTCAGTAAGAAATGTGGATTAGAACATGTAGAAAAACTGAACAAATACTGCTGAGGCTGCTTCACAATGTGATGGAAATATTAATATTTTCACAAATATATCAGGTGTGAGTGTTGAAATTAAAACAATATGTGATTTGTTCTGCAGGAACTGCCTCATTAACAAGCTTCTGCTCTCAAACTGCACAGATCTGAGCGCAGAATGTGATTTGTTGAATTGCTGGACATTTTCTGATCTTCCCATCCAATTGAAAATAATAAACACACTAAAACACACATTTCTTGTGTAAATTAAACTTGTCCTGAGAGAAGTGGGTGCAGAATATTGAAAATACAGCCCCTAAAAAGACATAAAAAGATCACACCAGCTTCTCAATGAGGAACATACATGTACATGTAACAGTTAAAGTCAGTTTTTGACACTTATTTTGCTTTTGATACATAATTCTTGTTCTGACGATCAACATATTTTATTCACAGCAAGTTGTGTCCCTCCACACATGTGCAACACTTTTACCAAAACCAATTCAACGTGGCATCAGAAAATAAACCGCGAGTGACACGACCAACAGGAAATGACATCATCAAGCCATGTGCTAACTAACACAATGAATAGAGCAAAACTAAGTCAGTAACAATGTGTAAAATGCTATTAATCCCACAGCACTTTACACTATGAAAGTATATGTAGATGTGCACAGAAAAGTGAACATCTGCACAAAGATGTCCCGGTTATCAGATTTCTATGGAACATTTTACTGATCTGATCTGCATGCAGTTCTGTCTTCACCCAGCGTCTGTTTGACTGATTAAGGGAGAAAAGTGCTGATATGTTGGCGGCCCGTTAGCCATGGTTTGGTGAGGCAGAGTAAAGCTGTTCTCTGTGCAGCATCTACAGTGGAAGTACAGCAGATGTAGGGGTGCACGGTGTAAAACAGTTGTGTTCACAGCTGGTTTACTCCCCTGTTACTTGTGTCCTCTGCAGTGTGTTTGGGATAATGTGGGATGGGAATGTGTGAGCGAGCTGCTTCTGGGTTTTAGCTGTTCAGGAAACGGCTTTAAGGTTGATGGTGTGGTTTTGTAAATTTAACTCTTTATAATCAAGTGTTTGTAAGAATGAATGCGTACAGGAAATACTAGAATATTTTGTATTGAAACTATTTTGTAAAACAGAGACACCTCCTCTGTAAGGATGTGGTTTGGCACCGTCAGTGGTCAGTTAGTTCGTTAAGGCCTGCTGATGGTGGAGGATGATCATGTCCCACGATGCCTCCATGCTGTTCTTGGCTCTGTGCACCTTTTCTAGATAAATTAAACAAATAGTTTTGCACCATATTCTGTTTCTGCGTTGCTGTCATCAGCTGCTCAGAAGCTGCCTGGTTACAGTCCTCTGATATATTTAGTTTCTCTGATCTTTTCCAAAATGTGTGAGACCCTCCACCCATTGCACCGTCATCTTTATTACAGAAAGAAGACAAAGTCTTTGAAAAGTTTCAGTCCATTATTTAGATTATCCTCCAGTACAACATAAAATAATAAAAACAATATCAAAAGAGCAAAAAAAAAGCATACATTCTGAAGGGTTACACCTCAAATATCAAGATGTTTGACGTAATTTACATTTTCCACCATTAATTATTATTGAGGTGATTAAATATTAGTATGTTTATTTCAACTTGTTTGTTTTCAACTCTTAAAGTCCAAATATTGTTTGTAAAGGATCATTTCAGTCCTCTTTGTGAGTGTTCAACAACAACATTTAGCAACTTTCTGCCATCAGATTCTAGTTCCAGTCCAGTTGTCCTTTCATCATCTCACAGGAAGTGAATGTGGAGAAACATCAGGATGAACCCTGGCTGCTCACCAAACTTCTGCTCATTGAAGCAGAATCAGTGAAGATCTGTCAGCAGGTTGGAAATTCATCTTGGCTGATTGCAGCTCAGTGATTCCTCTCTGATATCACAGTTTGTCACATGTGCAGCAAACTAACTGCAGCTGACATGAACTGAATGGTCTCAGTTGAATTGAGCTGCAGAGAAACACAACATACTGATATTCAGTGTGAAGCTTTGACTGGAAACACACAGAAAAACAACATCCTGGAAGAATAGCAGCTTCCATCTTTAAAGGACTGGAAGAGGAAGAAGTTTCCAAGGAATCATTTAGAAGAGTTTCAAACAGAAACTGACTGAATCCATGAATCTGAAAAGGTGTTTCTGAGTGAAAGAGACAGACATGTAAAGACTGAACTATCTGTTCAACAGTGATTCTCTGACAGGAGGAAACTCTTTATACTCAACACAGAGACAACCAGGAAACAGGTGACCAGACAGTAAATCCAGGATGCAGAGGTTCTTCAGTGAATGTGGTGTTGAAGGTGTGGAGGTGGATCAGTGTGTCAGAGGAGACTCTGTAGAAGGACAGAGTGCCAGCAGGACGGTCCACATACACTGCTGCTCTGTGAGAGACAGAGGAGGAGGAGGAGGAGGAGGAGGAGGAGGAAATGTGTGTTCCTCTGTTATTGTGACAGACAGAGTAACCGCTATTAGAGCACCTCAGACTCCAGGACTGATCATTGTATCCAAACAAACAGTCTCCTCCTCTCCTGCCGATTCCTCTGTAACTCACTGATATATAAACTCCTCCTCTCCACTCGACCTCCCAGTAACAGCGACCAGTCAGAACATTTCTACACAGCAGCTGATGACACCAATCATCAAATCTGTCTGGATGATCAGGATATGACTGAACCTCCTCCACACATGTCACCTTCCTGTTGTTGTCAGACAGTTTCAGGTTTCTGTTCACTGTGTTTGTGTCGATTGTGAGTTGACAGGAATCTGATGGAGAGAACAAACACAATCCAGCTGCAGTTATTGATCTATCATCTGTTCACTTTGATCAATGAGTGATGTGACAGTGTGAAGATGGTTGGATGTCATGAATCAGATGAAGAACACACTTACACTTCCTCAGACCTGGTGTCAACCATCGTTCTCCAGCAGGCTCCACCCTGAAAGCAGGAGGGGGGGTCAGAGCAGCACAGTCTCTTTCAGCATGCAAACATGGACATTACATGGCTCTCACACACACATTGTTCTACACTGAGAAAGGAACAGGAAAACGTCTGGACACATCCACTGGAATGGAGCATCTGAAAACTAGAAGGAAAGCTGTTTGATCAAAACTGAAACGTACAAAACTCCTTTCAATCATCTCTGCAGAGCAGATTATGGACTCATGCAGAGATGCTTTCATTGTTTGATTTATCTCAGAAAAAGGAGGAAAAAAAAGAAAGTGAATAAAGAGAAGAACGATGGATGGAAGGAAATCTTTCTGAGCTCATTCTGAAGTTTAAAAGCACCAAATGTTTTCTGCAGTCAGATTATGGAGATGAAGTTTCTGTCTCTGAATTCAACTCTTCAAGTTTGGAAGAATTTTCCCTTTGATTTTTCACTCATTTCTGAATCCAAATATGAGCTTTAAGAATTCTAATGAAATCACTTCAGTTTCTGACATCATGGTCTCTCCTGGTGGTCACATTGTTTCTGCTGACTCCTCCTCTCAGTATGTTTCAGGGCAGCCAAACATCCAGATCCTTTCTCAGACCCATTGGTCCATCTGAATGCTGCACAGCCAGCCAGGGGAAGACATTCATCTAGAAAAGTTAGACTAGAAACACTCCCCTCATTCCACCCTCCACACTGAACATTAAAGGCTCAGAATAAGATCAGAGGAGAGTCTATAGTCATTGGAAATAAATTAGCTGCCAGGTGTTGTGGTTTTATTGATCAGAATCACTCATTTGGAGTGAGGGACACAGGTCTGATCCACATGTGCACATTTCCAGATGTACGGTGAACATGGTTTTATAAATCTTTGTGCTAAGCTAGGCTAACATGTCCTGGACCCATCTCTGTATCTGATCCAGGGTCAGAGGACCAACAGACACTTCTCACTGTTGTTCCTGCAGATGTTCTCCTTGTAGACCTCCTCCACAAATATCTGCTGTTTCTGTTCAACCAGGGTTTCTGCTGTGAGCAAAGGAAAAAGGCTCCTACATGTGTGATTGTTCATGTAACACTCAGCAGAAAGCAAAACACAGGGCTGAGTGCAGGACAGAGAACATGTTTCCAGCTCTTCCTCCTCTATCAGACATTGTGTGTGGCTGCAGCAGGCCTCTCCATACCTGAGTTTGTGTGGATCCTTCAGTGCAGCCGTCAGCAGCTTCACTCCTGAGTTTCCTGGATGGTTGTAGCTCAGGTCCAGCTCTCTCAGATGGGAGGGGTTGGAGGTCACAGCTTCAGCCAGAGAAGCACAGCCTTCCTCTGTGATCAGACAGCCTGAGAGGCTGCAGACACACAAAACAACACAGAAACTCTGAGAGAACTGCTCTGAAACTGAAGCTGAATGTCATCAAATGTTCAGAGAAACTGGAACTGTCTCACATTAATGACTTTGTGTCTTCATAAATCTGAGTCAGAATCAAACTACACACGTGGATGAACCTGATTTCTGCTCTCATTTTAGCCACAAATACAGACACTCCCCTACTTAGTCCTTTTCAGATAAAATATGGTCAGCATCCGGACTTTGTCTCGGAGCAAAGATCATCATGGACGATATATTTTCCTTGGACAAGAGGACGGCATCCACAGTGGTGTCACAGAGGCACTATTTTGGATTTGTGTTAAACAAATACAGAGGAACGTACAAGTTCAAAATGTCGACACTGAGGCAGCTGCTGAACGCAGATGGCCTGGAGATTGGTTTGATCTCACAGCTGCCTACTTTTACATAGTAATTCATCCAGACCACAGACAGTTTCTGAGGTTTGCGTTTGAGGGCATTGTCCTACGCATAGCTGGTGCTGCCCTTCGGTTTGTCGCTCGCTCCCCGCACCTTTAGTGTGTCGAAGCAGCATTAGCTCCCATAACAGAGAGGGGTATCGGCATCCTAACTTATCTGGACAGTTGGGCTCTGGTAGAGATTTCCAGAGAGCAGGTTGCTGCACACCTGTCACTTGTTTTGTTTCACATTCAGACGATGGGGTTTTCCATGAATTTTCAGAAAAACTCACTGATCTCGAGTCAGAAGTTCTGATTTCTCAGGCTGGAAATATACTCCATGTCGAGTGCTCGTCTATCGGAGCACCAAGTGGTCGCGTTTTATCGCTGCCTCGCTCAGTTTCAGTTGGTACATATCTGACTACATCTCCATGGTGATGGAGCTCTACACCCCTCCTTTTGAAACTGAGGAGAAGAGGTGGTTACATTCCCTGTGCCCAGTGCATTTGTTGCATGCTGACATTGATCGCACACAGTATGTGTGTTTATCTGACCAGCTGTTAGTATGTTTTGTCAATCCAGCCGGGGGCAAAGCTCTGCCTGGGCAGAACCTGTCTCATTGGATTGTAGAAGCCATTTCTCCCTCCACCTCATGGTGTCGGAGCTCATTCAACCAGGGGTGTGGCAGCATCATGGCCCTGTTTAGAGGAGTTTCTGTGGGTGATGTCTGTGCTGCAGTCAGTTGGTCATCACCACATACTTTTGTTCGGTTCTACAGCTTGGATGTGACAGGCCCTTCAGTGGCTCACTCTGTTCTTTCTGCTGGGTCTGAACTGCACCAGGGTGCTGGTTCTGAACCAGGTTTGACGGCTGCTTTGCGGGGCGTGTATATATGTCCCAGACTATATGTGTTGTACCGAGGGAATCGACTGAAAGGGAATGTAATGTCATGTGTAGAAGTTAAGTTAGAAGGAACGAGGTACAACACTTGTTTGACCCGCTCATCAGTTGGGCTCAGGAGGACAATTCACTCAAATAACTTTGTAGGAATCTTCACTCTACATTATTTTTTGGATGATAATGCAGCCCAAAGGAAACTGACCAAATGACCCAAAAAAGACTTTCCAGGTTCAGGTTCCAGGTTCGTGTAAGTTCCTGTGGTGTCAGAGGCCTAAAGCTGCTGTAACAATCATACAAAGACCATCCACATGTGTTCTGTTAGCTGTTCATAAAAACAGTTTGATGAATCCTGACCTGAGTGTTTCCAGTTTGCAGTTTGGATTCTTCAGTCCAGCAGATACCTGCTTCACCCCTGAATCCTGCAGGTTGTTGTTACTCAGGTCCAGTTCTGTCAGACTGGAGGACTGGGAGCTGAGAGCTGAGGACAGAGCTGCACATCCTTCATCTGAGAGGTTACAACCACTCAGTCTGAGGAGGGAATAATGAGATAAGCAGTAATCTAAACAAAACAAAAACAACAGCAGTATATTCATACACATCCCTCTATATCTGTACTTACAGAGCTTTGCTGGAGGCTTTGACCACTGGCAGCAGCCCCAGAAGAGCCTCCTCTGAAGCAGAGTATTTCTTCAAGTCAAACACATCCAGATCTTTTCCTGATGACAGTAAGATGAAGACCAGAGCTGACCACTGAGCAGGAGACAGTTTATCTGTGGAGAGACTTCCTGAACTCAGGGACTGTTGGATCTGCTCCACTAGAGAACGATCATTCAGTTCATTCAGACAGTGGAACAGATTGATGCTTCTCTCTGGAGACACACTCTCACTGATCTTCTTCTTGATGTAATCAACTGTTTCCTGATTGGTCTGTGAGCTACTTCCTGTCTGTGTCAGCAGGCCTCGTAGGAGACTCTGATTGGTCTGCAGGGAAAGACCCAGGAGGAAGCGGAGAAACAGGTCCAGGTGTCCATTTGGACTCTGTAAGGCCTTGTTCACAGCACTCTGGTAGAAGAGAGTCTCTTTTAGTCTTTTAGACTTCTGAGACGTTGATTGTTCTCCCATCAGGTTGACTCCAGAGCTGATGAAGGTCAGATGGACATGAAGAGCAGCCAGAAACTCCTGAACACTCAGATGGATGAAGCAGAACACCTTCTCCTGGTACAGCCCTCTCTCCTCTATAAAGATCTGTGTGAACACTCCTGAGTACACTGAGGCTGCTGAGATATCGATGCCACACTCTGTCAGGTCTGATTCATAGAAGATCAGGTTTCCTTTCTGCAGCTGCTCAAAAGCCAGTTTTCCCAGAGACTCAATCATCTTCCTGCTCTCTGGACTCCAGTGTGGATCTGTCTCAGCTCCTCCATCATACTTGACCTTCTTCACTTTGGCCTGAACCACCAGGAAGTGGATGTACATCTCAGTCAGGGTCTTGGGCAGCTCTCCTCCCTCTCTAGTTTTCAACACATCCTCCAGAACTGTAGCAGTGATACAGCAGAAGACTGGGATGTGGCACATGATGTGGAGGCTTCGTGATGTCTGGATGTGGGAGATGATGCTGCTGGCCTGCTTCTTATCTCTGAATCTCTTCCTGAAGTACTCCTCCTTCTGTGGGTCAGTGAACCCTCTGACATCTGTCACCATGTCAACACAGTCAGGAGGGATCTGATTGGCTGCTGCAGGTCGTGTGGTTATCCAGAGGCGAGCAGAGGGAAGCAGTTTCCCCCTGATGAGGTTTGTCAGCAGCACATCCACTGAGGTGGACTCTGTAACATCAGTCAGGGGCTCCTTGTTGTGGAAGTCCAGAGGAAGTCGACACTCATCCAGACCGTCAAAGATGAACACAACCTGGAACTCTTCAAAGCTGCAGATTTCTGCTTCTTTGGTTTCAGTAAAGAAGTGATGAACAAGTTCCACCAAGCTGAACTTTTTCTCTTTCAGCACATTCAGCTCTCTGAAAGTGAATGGAAACATGAACTGGATGTCCTGGTTGGCTTTGCCTTCAGCCCAGTCCAGAGTGAACTTCTGTGTTAAGACTGTTTTCCCAATGCCAGCCACTCCCTTTGTCATCACTGTTCTGATTGGTTCATCTCTTCCAGGTGGGAGTTTAAAGATGTCTTCTTGTCTGATGGTTGTTTCTGCTCTGCCTGCTTTCCTGGATGCTGTTTATCTGTCTGACCTCATGTTCATCATTGACCTCTCCAGTCCCTCCCTCTGTGATGTAGAGCTCTGTGTAGATCTGATTCAGAAGGGATGGGTTTCCTGCTTTAGAAATCCCCTCAAACACACGCTGGAACTTCTTCTTCAGAGCAGATTTATGTCGGAAAACTGGGTCAGAAAGTTCTAAATGAACACGACAAATAAGATCAGTCAATACAATACACAGAAAATCTTCAAACTTTTAATTTATCTGAGAATGAGTATTTGAACATGTGTTGTTCTGTGTGTTGAGACATCAGTAAATGTGTCATTTATCCAGCAGGTTAAATCTTTAGAGAAATCCTCTTACTGCTCTGCAGACGGTCAGCCAGCTCCTCCTGCTTCATTCTCCTCAGGAAGTGAACTGTGATCTTCACTAATGCCTCTCTGCTGCTCCTCTGCTCTTCATCTTCATCCTCCTTCTGACTCTCTAAGAATTCTGGGTAATCTGGACTCAGAACCTTCTGCATCTTCTTCAGCTTCTCCTTCACAAAAGTGACCATGTTGTCCTCCAGCAGCTGGAACAGAATACTATATGAATGAGCCAATCAGACTGAAATCATGGAGCCAAACATCAGATCCATGTTGGACACACTGACAATCCACTGGTCTACAAAGTGCAGCATGGAGATGACTGTGAACAGAATAGATGGAAAAGTAGCTGTTGTACATGTACAGACCATAAATATGGAGTCCAGCTGTGTTTGATGCTGCTGGGCAGACTGACCACTGGGAACCTCTGAGCTCTGCTGGTCCACTCTGTGGAGGAATCATGAAGAATGAGCTCACATTCTGTCTGTCCACACAGAGACAAACACAAGGTAAAGCTCCATGAAGTGATGTGTGGATGTGAACAGTGAATCAGAGGACTCCCTGTAGTGGGAAAGCTTTACTAGTCCTGCTGATCCCACTGAGAATCAACAGCTCAGTCTGCAGCTGCTTGGAGCTTTCAGCTCACTTTGGTTGGATCCAACAGCTTTCAGCAACCCCTTCAGAAAGCTTTCCCTCCCTGCTGAAGTGCCCTGGAGCAAGGCAGCCAGAGCCAGTGTGTGCTTGCATCAGACTGGTTGTACTGGTATGTTCCCAGTGTTAGACAGATAGATGTTTAAAACAGACTCATCACTGAGAGAACTTTATCTGTGTCAGGCAAGTTGTACTGAAGATGTAAAAAATAAATTAAATGCTTTAGTTTCTGTCTGTCATCTCTAAACTATTCCAGTACCTTTGAACATCTGGGTGGTGCCTTTTCCCTGGAGAATGTTTTATAGATCGGTCAGTCTTCTGGGACTCGGAGCTGGATTTAGGTTCAGGTGAGCCTGTTTTTTCCAGCTTCTTCCTAAAGAACACAAAATAATTTACAAAAGAAAAAAGGCATTTAATGGCAAAACATTTGAAAGGATATTTTTGAAAATCTTATAAGATATTCAAAACCATGTTTGTTTGTCTCTATTTCAACCACCTAAAACAGACCTGACTTTACTTTAGAAGTCAGCTGCTTCACACTTCCTACACTGTGTTAGAGCCAAAGCACAAAGGTGACACCTGCTGGACCAGCTGGTGTCCTACAGACACTCAGAAACACCTCCTGCAACATCCATTCTTTCCTCTTTGACTGCTGTGTTTGTGGAAAACATCCAACACACACCGCTTCACATATGAACATAGAAATGGATGTGAAACAGAGCTGAGCTCACATTAAACACATGTTGGAGTAAAAACTGTTCAAACTGACTCTGCTACATTTTACTCTGTTACAACATTTACACTCAGCTCACCTCTGAAAGGATGGATGTTGGTCTGATTTGAATAAAATAAGACGATCCATTGATCGGTCACTCTTCATGGACACACAGCTGGTTCCAGATCCAGGTCTGAGTCTCTGTTGGATCCTGACAGAAAAACACTTGTTTTCTTCAAACTAAAGTATTCAGTGATAGTGTTTGAGTCTGCAGTGAGACGGCCTGTCAGAGAGTCAGTGTGGCTGCTGTGGAACAATGTTACAGCTCCCCCTTGTGGCAGCTCTGCCACTCTGCAGGCAGACGTCAGCAGGTGTGTGAAACTGGAAGCTGGATGTAATTTTACTGAGAGAAAACAGGAAGACTGAAGCTCTGAGCTTTCAGCATGGTTCCCTGACTTAGTCTTTACTGTTTGTGTGATCAGATTAATTCTGCCACGGTCGGCATAAACCTATCTTTGTGTGCCAAATATTTTGACACGGACTGCTTCCTCAATTTGGGTCAGTACAATGCAGGACTCGCAGAAAAACATTTCCTAAAAGAGGTCATCCGTGGGGAAAGGACAGACGATGTAAGTGTGCTTTGTGTTTCTTTTGTCCAATTACCACGAGCTAATGCTAACCGCTAGTTCATGCAGGTACAAACGATGTTGAAATAAATTATTTATACAGCAGGTTGTGTTATATTAGAGTATATACATTCTCAGGGTCTGACTCTGGCTCAAACATATAAGGTTGCAACTGTGTGTGGGCAGCCATGACCAGTGCTTGTGCTCAACCTCAGCCTGATGCCGAACCGAGGGGCGGAGTGAGCATTAGCAGCCAGTCGCAGCATGAAAATTTGACCGCCTCAGAGCAGAGTGCTACAGACAGGGCTGCTGTTTTTGATCTGTGAGGAATTTGACCAAATCATTTCACAGACGTGTCATTAAGGTGCCTGGGATCTGTGTGAACTGGTGGAAAAGGGCTATAATTAGGCGCACTCCCACTGTAGGAACCTTTTGCAGTTCCTATAACCTTTTAAGGAACTAGTTTTTTCGTGCATTCGGACATACAGGAACTAGGGACCACGGCCCTCAGTTCCTATTACCATTTTAGCTCTTTCTCTGAGGCAGGGTCTTTTCTGGGTTCCATAGGAACACATATGACGTAGGTGTTTGGTGGCTGGTAGCTCCGCCCCTTGTCTGAAATATTTACTCATACGACATGGACACAACAGCGCCTGTTTAATAAGTTAAACTTATTAACGTCGTCTCCTTTGTCTGAGGCGCTCGAAGAAGTATCGCCTGCTGCTCGATTCTTCGTCTCCTGACTCTCACTGTGAGCTCTTCCAGCCTCGATCTTAGACGCCTGATGTGATCGTCCATGATTAATATCACCGTCATGCAGACCCGACCAAGGTCCCCGACTTATGTGCGAATGCAAAATGAAACAGTTCCCCTGGGGAAGGGCAGTTCTTATGACTAAATTCGAGGTGGACAGTTCTTAGAACTCTCTGTCCGAATGCGCCTATTGTTCTCAATGAATTGAGAAATTTTCCTTTTTTTGGCGCTATTATTTTTTAATTTCCTGTAGAACCGGAAGTATTTTATTTTGAAGGACATAAAACTATGTAATTAAGGTAGTTTAATAGAACATTGGACAACAACAAAAGGAAAGGACGAACTTTGGTTCAAAGTTAAAATCAGGACAAATAAAAAGGCTAAAGGTAAGGTTTAGCACCATTTGAAAAGGAGGAACAAAGTATATTTCTGTGTACTTCAGGAATGTTTTGCATTAAATTAGTAGAGCACATGCTAATTGATGTAATTTGGAAATGGTAAAAATTACCTTTCATTTCTTTTATTTATATATATATATGTTTGCCACTCTTACACATGCTTGAGAAAGTTATAAAACAAAATAAACATCAGTAAGGCTCATCTTTGTTCGACTGGGAGCTACAGGTTGATTTGGTCGTTTTGTTCTTGTTTCTTCAGAAGGTCGTTTTAAACTGACGTCATTAAACACAACGTGTGAGAACGTAATATTTCTAATACATCAGCCGCCCTGTTCACTACATAATCAGCATCCTGTGAAAAAGCCACATCAGTGGACAGATATTCAGCAATATTCTCCCTTTGTTTTAATAAAGAGCTGCAGGACTGAACTAAAATATCACATTACACACATGATGCAGCTAATTAGTCTCATCAGAGACATCAAGAACTGATCCAAGTCTCAAGTCATTCAGCTGAAAACTGGTTATCATCTGAAACATGATGCAGCCTCCGCTGAATACTGACAGATACTCACTGTTGGGCTGATGGAACATCATGTTGGAAATCAATCAACCAATCCTTTGACAGGTCGCTCTTAAGGGACACACAGCTGGGTTCAGGATCAGGTTCAGGTTCACCTCTGAGCTTTGCTCTGGCTCTCATGTTCCCCACACAGAGTGGTTTTAGTGTCCTCACACTGCTCCATGCTGCTGAATTCACATCAACTCACACACACTTTCTACCTTCATCTGCAGAGGAAACACAAATCATTCATCTGCACATCAACTCACATCCTCCTCTCCATCATTTGGGGTGTAAAAAGATCAGCTGCTGTTCTTCCAGCAGTCCACTGGAGGGAGGCATGGAGCAGCACAGACATCATGATCCTGATGATGATGATGATGATGATGAGGATGATGATGAAGCATTTCCATTCAGTGACACACACTGATTATCTGAACCTGCAGCATGATGATAAATCTGATATCTGAAACACTCTGATGGGCTGAATGCAGGACTGAACTGACATGAACAGCTATACTGTAGATAAGTAGCAGCAGGACTCCAGAAATCCATCCTGCAGGATCACTGCAGTCTGACAGGAACCACCAGGGAGCGCTCACTCCTCTCTGTTAAATATTATTCACCCACTGATGAGTCCACATGATCACACACAGAGGCTCCAGACACACCTGAATTATGATCCTTCATAAAATGAGTATTATAAAATAAGTAAAATTAACGTTAAACAGTCAGAGTTCCTCTGTTGGAGGATAAAACAGCAGCAGACTGAGTGGGAAACATTTCATGTTGGTAACAAGCTGCAGCTCCTCATCAACACACACTGATTGTTGCTGTTTACTCTCAGCTCACATGACTTGTGTCTCATCAGCAGAGGAAATCTCTCTCTGCTCAGAGACTTTGTTAAATGAATCAAAGTGTCACTTACTCAGCTTCTTCCATGAACTTCTTCCCTCTGCAGCTCTCTGCTGTCTGGACCAGGTCTGTGTGGAAGAAGAGGAAATCCTCTGCTGCTTCTCCGACATCAGTCCTCTGTGTCTGCAGGCTGCCGTCACTCTGAAACTCTGCAAACCATAAAAGAGTCTTAAAGTGATCAGAGGTCAGCTTTATATGACACACTCAGGTGTGTTCAGGTGTGACTGATGATTTCTGACTCTCCCTCAGGGGCTGCTAAAGTACACAGAACCTCTTTTTAAGTAGAGGCACATCTACTTTTGTAAAAAATTAACTAAAATACTTTGTCAAAAATAAAAGTTCTGCTTCAACTTAAAAAGTACGGGTTCTGAAATGTACCTTTTTGGTCTAAAAGTACAAAGTAACCTGTTTTAAGGGAAATTTCCACAGCTCTGTGAATGCAAAGCTAACTGAACCTCACATCATCACCTTTATTCAACCAGGAAGTCTCACTGAGATCAGAGAGCTAATGCAAGAGTGTCCGGATCATCATCTGATCTGAGGAATCTTATATCTCTGTGATTTTAAACTGGATGAAGAAGGAATTACTGAAGATAATCTACACTGTCAACACATTTGCCAAGAATCCTTCTTCCAGCCGACAGCTTCAAACAGTTAAACACAGTGATGGGTGAGGACTAACTTCCTGCTCTGAATCTGCTGTGAGCAGAGTTCACTTTTATCCATGTCATTAGTTTCTGACTCTTCTTGTCACAGACGCCACGCTCAGTCTCTTCGTCTCTGTCTCGTTATTTTGTTGTTATGTCTGTCACCGGCCGATGGAAACACCACCCATTACTGTCCCATCCATGTAGGCTGAAAGCAGTCCTAATGTTGGGAAGACTCACAGTGATGGAACAGAATAAGTCGCTGATAATCACCAGAAAATATATCAAAACCACGGTTTAGACTGGGATTTGTTCTGTGCAGGAGCTCTGTAGTTTTAGTGCTGCTACAGATGCACCAGATGTGTGCAGGGAGACAACATCTGTCATCATGTGACAAACTGTGAACACATCAAGGTGACATCTCTCAGGTCTGCACAGCAATCAGAGTCATCCTGGATCCTGCTGTCTGTGTAAAACTGATAAAATGTTAAAAGTCTCCTGTGTGTCTGTATCAGCTCCAGCAGCGGTGCTGTAATGGTGATGATGGGATGAGACATGAATACCACAGTTTTTCATATTTACAGTTAACTGGAGTTGATTTATCTATTGTCAGGAACCAAAATAAAACTAAATTGTAAAAAGCTCAGGCTGAAATTATGACTTCTGTGTTGTTCGGGTCGGTTTCGTCCCAGTTACAAAAATAAGATTATAAAGCAATAATTAGAGCCACAGCTGACATCATCAGTGCACTGTCAGCCAACACACTGACAGCCAGCTCCTCTCCTCATCATGTGAGCTTTAGGGGATTCTCAGTTTGCCTTGTTATCCAGTTTACCTGCACAGAAACAGAACAAGCAAAGACGGGCATGTCCACACATGTGAGCTCAGTTCAGTGTGGAGTTGGTGACCTGCAGAGTGCACATCTCCAATGTGCAGCACGCCAAAATGAAAAGAAGATTCTCAGTGAGAGAAGTTCTGGGTAATATATCTGGTGAAAATGAGGGAGAGGACACAGAGCAGCATGGAGATACGGATGAGCAGGTTTCTGAGGAGGAAGACAAAGTGGAATATCATCCAGAAGACACTCATCTGATGAGTCAGATGAGGAGGTCACCGGTGCTGAAGCTGCTCCTGCTGAAAGACTCAAGTCCAAAAATGGTAAGATGTGTTGGAGCTCAGTACCTCATGATGTACATGATGGCAGGGCAGCTGCTGCAGACGTCATCAAAATGACTCCTGGAATCACAGGGTTTGCTGTGACCAGAATCAGTGACATCAACACATGTTTTGAGCTATTTATGCCATTAAAAAGAGTCAAACCTTGAAGGAACAAAAGTCCATGGCAACATGTGGAAAGACACTGATGAGGAACACCTGGATGCTTCTTCTTTTTGCTGGAGTGCACAGATCCTGCAATGAGGCCACTGATCGTCTCTGGGACGCATCGACAGGCAGAAATATTTTCGAGCAATAATGTCACTTCAGACCTTTCAAATGATATCAAGAGTCCTCAGATTTGACAACAGAGACACCAGAGAAAGCTCTGACCAGCCTGCTCCCATCAGGGCTGTCTGGGACAGATGGGTGCAGCTGATTCCACTGTCTAATGTCTTGTTTAATGTCCAATTGTTTTCTCCTCATACATTTTTTTGAACAGGGAAACATCTGAAAAACCTTTTAAATCATTATGTTGAGAATTCCAAAGTTTGACTCCAGCAGCTGAGATACACATTTGTTTTAAATTGGTTAAATTGGTTGTCCCAGTAGAGGGCCTGTGTAGAAATCCCTCCGTTAGCTCTCCTATAGCCGCAAGTAGCTACATAACAGCACCTATGAACTAACAGAGCTATAGTACACGTTCGTTCATTCATTTTTCTTAAAGTATTGGTGAAATTAAGACAGATAATGTCTTATTTAGAGGCTGCATCATCCCATTAACTCCATTATATGGATATACGCTGATCGCGAGTTTTCTAAATAGCTCCCGAAGGACGCCGACTTTCGCCAAACTGTTCTGTGAGTAGATGAAACGTATTTCATGCCAGAAATAAGATCCAGGTTTAAAAATACCAGAGTTCCCCATTAAAGCAACTCCTCTCACACCAAAGCTATTTGAAAGTTATATTGAATGATCAATAGTGTGAAAAGCTTTCTTCAGCTCAATGAATGGTTCATATGGTAAACTTCTTTCTGTCCGTTGCAGTTGGGATTTCTTCTGTCACCTTCATTATTGCTGCAGCTGTAGACCTATTTGACCCAAACCCATATTGACTCTCATTCAATAAGCTGTTGTTTTCAATAAAACTATCTAGTTTCTGAACAAACTGTGAAAGTATTGATATCGGTCTGCAGCTGTTAAAGCTATGTCTATCTGATGTCTTTAGTTGAAACATGTGATCACCTCATGACACATCAGGAAGTTGATCAGCTTCAGCTGCTGCTGATTTGTTGGCAGACGCCTCAGTTTCTCTTTGGCTCTCAGTTTGCTGGTTCCTGGATTTCCTGGATCTGTTGACATGTCCCAGGTACTTGTTGTGTTTGATCCTCATACATTTAACTTTGGCCTTAGAAAGGATGAGTTCCATAAAGAGAAACAGGGACTGCTTTTGCATTTGACACAGCCTATATCATGCCAATGTTCATTTGGGGCTGCAGTTTTTGCTTTAGTTTCAGACTTGTTATTAGACTGGAATGTTGAGGAGTTTCTGTGACAGATAGGCTCCAGTCCCCCTGAAACCATGATTTAAAGAAAGTGGAAGGATGGAAAGTTTTGGGGACATTTATTCATTCATTCCACTTCAGCATTTCTGTTTCAGGGAAGATTCCAACTTTAATGACATTTTTTTTGTTTATCAGATTTAATGTGAAGTTATCCTGAAGAAAATTAATATGACCACTTACAAAACAATAATGGACTTTTAAATCAGTTTTTCAAAGAGGTAAGTTATGGTTGAAATTTCTTATGGGTTTGATTTAGATTCAGTTTGACGGTCAGTTCACCCCCAGACGGTGCAACTTACCCCCTGACCCGGATCAGCTTAGCCCTAACCTGGGGCAAACAGGAAGCCTTTAGCTTATAATTCACTTATAAAAGCTGATTATGAACTTCTTTCAATTTGATTAGTGTTGATTTTGAGTCAGGTGACAGTGGTGTAGATCCTTTACAAGCACTGATGCCACACTGAGAAATATTCAACTCCCAGTAAAAGTTCTGCATCAGCAACATTTACTAACACTTCCACCAGTAAAAGTATTTATTCTGCAGAGCAGCTCTCAGTGTTTGCTGTTAGATATAAAGTTGCCTGTTTGACAGTTTAAAGTGGCTGCACGTGCACTTTTTCTATCTGGCCTCAGTAAATCTCTGTAATTTATTCATTTGTGTTTGGAAAACATTAGAAACTTTATTTCTGAGCCCACATCAGTGGGTTCTGGTTGTTAAAACATAGATGAGGAGACAGTTCAGTGTGTGAGGATAAAAGCAGAGGAGAACCTGGGACACCTGAGCAGATCTGGGATCAGCACCTTGGATATCAGCAGGGATTCTTAGGAAGGAAGGAAATGGGATGAATCTGCAGACTGCAGGAAGATCTGTTAACAGTCTGCAGACTAATGTGAGACAATAATATCTGTGTGTGTTTGGTATCCAGAAGAATTGAGACAGATGAAGTCACTGTGAGCTGAGCAGTGCTGGAAGATGATATGACAGAGTGACCTAAATGAGTTTTATGTGTGCGCTCATTTCCAGTCTTTGACAAAGATTGAAAAGTGAATTTATTTGAGTGATTTCCTTCCTGATGTGAAGTATGTCATGAAGCTGTCCGTGTTGAGTGAGCAGCAGCGCCTCCTGCAGGTGTAAAAAGCTTACAGCACCTGGTATTCCCAGGCGGTCTCCCATCCAAGTACTAACCAGGCCCGACCCTGCTTAGCTTCCGAGATCGGACGAGATCGGGCGTGTTCAGGGTGGTATGGCCGTAAGCGAGAGAATCAGTCACAAATCAGCTTTTTATAGATGCTGAAACAACATCTATTACTGTGTTCTGACTTCTAGAATATAATGTAACTGTTTAAAAATGAGCAATTTGTGATGATTTCATCTAACTAAGCAGCCTCGGTCTCTCTGTGTGACGCTGAACACAAAACTACACACAGGGAACAGAAGAGGTCGACAGACACTAAGTTATCTGAGAGTCTCACTTTCAGCTGCAGAGAACCAACACGAGAGAGAAGAACATGTGCAGGATCAGCATCAGCCCCTCAAGCCAATTAGGTGAAAAAAATAAAAGAAACATATGGTTCGAGCAGCTATATAATAGATATTTGTTACGGTGACTTTTGCTTACGGCCACACCACCCTGAACACGCCTGATCTCGAAAGCTAAGCAGGGGGCCTGGTTAGTATTTGGATGGGAGACCGCCTGGGAATACCAGGTGCTGTAAGCTTTTTCTCTTCTCTCTACAACCTGCAGGGGGCGCTGACACACTTCACATCCACAATCAAATCAATTCACCAGAAAGCTTCTTTTTTTAAACAAATTCTCCAGAAACTGGAAGTGATCAATGCTGGATCATCTCTGGAATCACACAGTCTTAAAGTGGAGCTTCTTCTTCTTATGTTTCTATGCAGCTGAACACTCACATCATGATGATGACTGACGTGTGTAGAAATCCTGCTCTTCAGCACATTTAATTTCACATCCAACAAGGTTTAAAGTTCCCATATTTCAGCTTTGATGCTGCTTCCACATCTCTTATTGTCTGTAATGCAGCTTCAGCTGTTATTTGATGTCTTTTGTTGAAACATGTGATCACCTCATGACACATCAGGAAGTTGATCAGCTTCAGCTGCTGCTGATTTGTTGGCAGACGCCTCAGTTTCTCTTTGGCTCTCAGTTTGCTGGTTCCTGGATTTCCTGGATCTGTTGACATGTCCCAGGTACTTGTTGTGTTTGATCCTCATACATTTAACTTTGTCCTTAGAAAGGATGAGTTCCAAAAAGGGAAACAGGGACTGCTTTTGCATTTGACACAGCCTATATCATGCCAATGTTCATTTGGGGCTGCAGTTTTTGCTTTAGTTTCAGACTTGTTATTAGACTGGAATGTTGAGGAGTTTCTGTGACAGATAGGCTCCAGTCCCCCTGAAACCATGAATTAAAGAAAGTGGAAGGATGGAAAGTTTTGGGGACATTTATTCATTCATTCCACTTCAGCATTTCTGTTTCAGGGAAGATTCCAACTTTAATGACATTTTTTTTTATCAGATTTAATGTGAAGTTATCCTGAAGAAAATTAATATGACCACTTACAAAACAATAATGGACTTTTAAATCAGTTTTTCAAAGAGGTAAGTTATGGTTGAAATTTCTTATGGCTTTGATTTAGATTCAGTTTGATGGTCAGTTCACCCCCAGACGGTGCAACTTACCCCCTGACCCGGATCAGCTTAGCCCTAACCTGGGGCAAACAGGAAGCCTTTAGCTTATAATTCACTTATAAAAGGTGACAGTGGTGTAGATCCTTTACAAGCACTGATGCCACACTGAGAAATATTCAACTCCCAGTAAAAGTTCTGCATCTAAAACCTCACTCAGGCAAAAGAATCAAAGTGTCATCAGCAACATTTACTAACACTTCCACCAGTAAAAGTATTTATTCTGCAGAGCAGCTCTCAGTGTTTGCTGTTAGATATAAAGTTGCCTGTTTGACAGTTTAAAGTGGCTGCACGTGCACTTTTTCTATCTGGCCTCAGTAAATCTCTGTAATTTATTCATTTGTGTTTGGAAAACATTAGAAACTTTATTTCTGAGCCCACATCAGTGGGTTCTGGTTGTTAAAACATAGATGAGGAGACAGTTCAGTGTGTGAGGATAAAAGCAGAGGAGAACCTGGGACACCTGAGCAGATCTGGGATCAGCACCTTGGATATCAGCAGGGATTCTTAGGAAGGAAGGAAATGGGATGAATCTGCAGACTGCAGGAAGATCTGTTAACAGTCTGCAGACTAATGTGAGACAATAATATCTGTGTGTGTTTGGTATCCAGAAGAATTGAGACAGATGAAGTCACTGTGAGCTGAGCAGTGCTGGAAGATGATATGACAGAGTGACCTAAATGAGTTTTATGTGTGCGCTCATTTCCAGTCTTTGACAAAGATTGAAAAGTGAATTTATTTGAGTGATTTCCTTCCTGATGTGAAGTATGTCATGAAGCTGTCCGTGTTGAGTGAGCAGCAGCGCCTCCTGCAGGTGTAAAAAGCTTACAGCACCTGGTATTCCCAGGCGGTCTCCCATCCAAGTACTAACCAGGCCCGACCCTGCTTAGCTTCCGAGATCGGACGAGATCGGGCGTGTTCAGGGTGGTATGGCCGTAAGCGAGAGAATCAGTCACAAATCAGCTTTTTATAGATGCTGAAACAACATCTATTACTGTGTTCTGACTTCTAGAATATAATGTAACTGTTTAAAAATGAGCAATTTGTGATGATTTCATCTAACTAAGCAGCCTCGGTCTCTCTGTGTGACGCTGAACACAAAACTACACACAGGGAACAGAAGAGGTCGACAGACACTAAGTTATCTGAGAGTCTCACTTTCAGCTGCAGAGAACCAACACGAGAGAGAAGAACATGTGCAGGATCAGCATCAGCCCCTCAAGCCAATTAGGTGAAAAAAATAAAAGAAACATATGGTTCGAGCAGCTATATAATAGATATTTGTTACGGTGACTTTTGCTTACGGCCACACCACCCTGAACACGCCCGATCTCGAAAGCTAAGCAGGGGGCCTGGTTAGTATTTGGATGGGAGACCGGCTGGGAATAACAGGTGCTGTAAGCTTTTTCTCTTCTCTCTACAACCTGCAGGGGGCGCTGACACACTTCACATCCACAATCAAATCAATTCACCAGAAAGCTTCTTTTTTTAAACAAATTCTCCAGAAACTGGAAGTGATCAATGCTGGATCATCACTGGAATCACACAGTCTTAAAGTGGAGCTTCTTCTTCTTATGTTTCTATGCAGCTGAACACTCACATCATGATGATGACTGACGTGTGTAGAAATCCTGCTCTTCAGCACATTTAATTTCACATCCAACAAGGTTTAAAGTTCCCATATTTCAGCTTTGATGCTGCTTCCACATCTCTTATTGTCTGTAATGCAGCTTCAGCTGTTATTTGATGTCTTTTGTTGAAACATGTGATCACCTCATGACACATCAGGAAGTTGATCAGCTTCAGCTGCTGCTGATTTGTTGGCAGACGCCTCAGTTTCTCTTTGGCTCTCAGTTTGCTGGTTCCTGGATTTCCTGGATCTGTTGACATGTCCCAGGTACTTGTTGTGTTTGATCCTCATACATTTAACTTTGTCCTTAGAAAGGATGAGTTCCAAAAAGGGAAACAGGGACTGCTTTTGCATTTGACACAGCCTATATCATGCCAATGTTCATTTGGGGCTGCAGTTTTTGCTTTAGTTTCAGACTTGTTATTAGACTGGAATGTTGAGGAGTTTCTGTGACAGATAGGCTCCAGTCCCCCTGAAACCATGAATTAAAGAAAGTGGAAGGATGGAAAGTTTTGGGGACATTTATTCATTCATTCCACTTCAGCATTTCTGTTTCAGGGAAGATTCCAACTTTAATGACATTTTTTTTTATCAGATTTAATGTGAAGTTATCCTGAAGAAAATTAATATGACCACTTACAAAACAATAATGGACTTTTAAATCAGTTTTTCAAAGAGGTAAGTTATGGTTGAAATTTCTTATGGCTTTGATTTAGATTCAGTTTGATGGTCAGTTCACCCCCAGACGGTGCAACTTACCCCCTGACCCGGATCAGCTTAGCCCTAACCTGGGGCAAACAGGAAGCCTTTAGCTTATAATTCACTTATAAAAGGTGACAGTGGTGTAGATCCTTTACAAGCACTGATGCCACACTGAGAAATATTCAACTCCCAGTAAAAGTTCTGCATCTAAAACCTCACTCAGGTAAAAGAATCAAAGTGTCATCAGCAACATTTACTAACACTTCCACCAGTAAAAGTATTTATTCTGCAGAGCAGCTCTCAGTGTTTGCTGTTAGATATAAAGTTGCCTGTTTGACAGTTTAAAGTGGCTGCACGTGCACTTTTTCTATCTGGCCTCAGTAAATCTCTGTAATTTATTCATTTGTGTTTGGAAAACATTGGAAACTTTATTTCTGAGCCCACATCAGTGGGTTCTGGTTGTTAAAACATAGATGAGGAGACAGTTCAGTGTGTGAGGATAAAAGCAGAGGAGAACCTGGGACATCTGAGCAGATCTGGGATCAGCACCTTGGATATCAGCAGGGATTCTTAGGAAGGAAGGAAATGGGATGAATCTGCAGACTGCAGGAAGATCTGTTAACAGTCTGCAGACTAATGTGAGACAATAATATTTGTGTGTGTTTGGTATCCAGAAGAATTGAGACAGATGAAGTCACTGTGAGCTGAGCAGTGCTGGAAGATGATATGACAGAGTGACCTAAATGAGGTTTATGTGTGCGCTCATTTCCAGTCTTTGACAAAGATTGAAAAGTGAATTTATTTGACCGATTTCCTTCCTGATGTGAAGTATGTCATGAAGCTGTCCGTGTTGAGTGAGCAGCAGCGCCTCCTGCAGGTGTAAAAAGCTTACAGCACCTGGTATTCCCAGGCGGTCTCCCATCCAAGTACTAACCAGGCCCGACCCTGCTTAGCTTCCGAGATCGGACGAGATCGGGCGTGTTCAGGGTGGTATGGCCGTAAGCGAGAGAATCAGTCACAAATCAGCTTTTTATAGATGCTGAAACAACATCTATTACTGTGTTCTGACTTCTAGAATATAATGTAACTGTTTAAAAATGAGCAATTTGTGATGATTTCATCTAACTAAGCAGCCTCGGTCTCTCTGTGTGACGCTGAACACAAAACTACACACAGGGAACAGAAGAGGTCGACAGACACTAAGTTATCTGAGAGTCTCACTTTCAGCTGCAGAGAACCAACACGAGAGAGAAGAACATGTGCAGGATCAGCATCAGCCCCTCAAGCCAATTAGGTGAAAAAAATAAAAGAAACATATGGTTCAAGCAGCTATATAATAGATATTTGTTACGGTGACTTTTGCTTACGGCCACACCACCCTGAACACGCCCGATCTCGAAAGCTAAGCAGGGGGCCTGGTTAGTATTTGGATGGGAGACCGCCTGGGAATACCAGGTGCTGTAAGCTTTTTCTCTACAACCTGCAGGGGGCGCTGACACACTTCACATCCACAATCAAATCAATTCACCAGAAAGCTTCTTTTTTTAAACAAATTCTCCAGAAACTGGAAGTGATCAATGCTGGATCATCTCTGGAATCACACAGTCTTAAAGTGGAGCTTCTTCTTCTTATGTTTCTATGCAGCTGAACACTCACATCATGATGATGACTGACGTGTGTAGAAATCCTGCTCTTTAGCACATTTAATTTCACATCCAACAAGGTTTAAAGTTCCCATTTTTCAGCTTTGATGCTGCTTCCACATCTCTTATTGTCTTTAATGCAGCTTCAGCTGTTATTTGATGTCTTTTGTTGAAACATGTGATCACCTCATGACACATCAGGAAGTTGATCAGCTTCAGCTGCTGCTGATTTGTTGGCAGACGCCTCAGTTTCTCTTTGGCTCTCAGTTTGCTGGTTCCTGGATTTCCTGGATCTGTTGACATGTCCCAGGTACTTGTTGTGTTTGATCCTCATACATTTAACTTTGTCCTTAGAAAGGATGAGTTCCAAAAAGGGAAACAGGGACTGCTTTTGCATTTGACACAGCCTATATCATGCCAATGTTCATTTGGGGCTGCAGTTTTTGCTTTAGTTTCAGACTTGTTATTAGACTGGAATGTTGAGGAGTTTCTGTGACAGATAGGCTCCAGTCCCCCTGAAACCATGATTTAAAGAAAGTGGAAGGATGGAAAGTTTTGGGGACATTTATTCATTCATTCCACTTCAGCATTTCTGTTTCAGGGAAGATTCCAACTTTAATGACATTTTTTTTATCAGATTTAATGTGAAGTTATCCTGAAGAAAATTAATATGACCACTTACAAAACAATAATGGACTTTTAAATCAGTTTTTCAAAGAGGTAAGTTATGGTTGAAATTTCTTATGGCTTTGATTTAGATTCAGTTTGATGGTCAGTTCACCCCCAGACGGTGCAACTTAACCCCTGACCCGGATCAGCTTAGCCCTAACCTGGGGCAAACAGGAAGCCTTGCGCTTATAATTCACTTATAAAAGGTGACAGTGGTGTAGATCCTTTACAAGCACTGATGCCACACTGAGAAATATTCAACTCCCAGTAAAAGTTCTGCATCTAAAACCTCACTCAGGTAAAAGAATCAAAGTGTCATCAGCAACATTTACTAACACTTCCACCAGTAAAAGTATTTATTCTGCAGAGCAGCTCTCAGTGTTTGCTGTTAGATATAAAGTTGCCTGTTTGACAGTTTAAAGTGGCTGCACGTGCACTTTTTCTATCTGGCCTCAGCAAATCTCTGTAATTTATTCATTTGTGTTTGGAAAACATTGGAAACTTTATTTCTGAGCCCACATCAGTGGGTTCTGGTTGTTAAAACATAGATGAGGAGACAGTTCAGTGTGTGAGGATAAAAGCAGAGGAGAACCTGGGACATCTGAGCAGATCTGGGATCAGCACCTTGGATATCAGCAGGGATTCTTAGGAAGGAAGGAAATGGGATGAATCTGCAGACTGCAGGAAGATCTGTTAACAGTCTGCAGACTAACGTGAGACAATAATATTTGTGTGTGTTTGGTATCCAGAAGAATTGAGACAGATGAAGTCACTGTGAGCTGAGCAGTGCTGGAAGATGATATGACAGAGTGACCTAAATGAGTTTTATGTGTGCGCTAATTTCCAGTCTTTGACAAAGATTGAAAAGTGAATTTATTTGACCGATTTCCTTCCTGATGTGAAGTATGTCATGAAGCTGTCCGTGTTGAGTGAGCAGCAGCGCCTCCTGCAGGTGTAAAAAGCTTACAGCACCTGGTATTCCCAGGCGGTCTCCCATCCAAGTACTAACAAGGCCCGACCCTGCTTAGCTTCCGAGATCGGACGAGATCGGGCGTGTTCAGGGTGGTATGGCCGTAAGCGAGAGAATCAGTCACAAATCAGCTTTTTATAGATGCTGAAACAACATTTATCACTGTGTTCTGACTTCTAGAATATAATGTAACTGTTTAAAAATGAGCAATTTGTGATGATTTCATCTAACTAAGCAGCCTCGGTCTCTCTGTGTGACGCTGAACACAAAACTACACACAGGGAACAGAAGAGGTCGACAGACACTAAGTTATCTGAGAGTCTCACTTTCAGCTGCAGAGAACCAACACGAGAGAGAAGAACATGTGCAGGATCAGCATCAGCCTCTCAAGCCAATTAGGTGAAAAAAATAAAAGAAACATATGGTTCAAGCAGCTATATAATAGATATTTGTTACGGTGACTTTTGCTTACGGCCACACCACCCTGAACACGCCCGATCTCGAAAGCTAAGCAGGGGGCCTGGTTAGTATTTGGATGGGAGACCGCCTGGGAATACCAGGTGCTGTAAGCTTTTTCTCTTCTCTCTACAACCTGCAGGGGGCGCTGAAACACTTCACATCCACAATCAAATCAATTCACCAGAAAGCTTCTTTTTTTTAAACAAATTCTCCAGAAACTGGAAGTGATCGATGCTGGATCATCTCTGGAATCACACAGTCTTAAAGTGGAGCTTCTTCTTCTTATGTTTCTATGCAGCTGAACACTCACATCATGATGATGACTGACGTGTGTAGAAATCCTGCTCTTCAGCACATTTAATTTCACATCCAACGAGGTTTAAAGTTCCCATTTTTCAGCTTTGATGCTGCTTCCACATCTCTTATTGTCTTTAATGCAGCTTCAGCTGGTATTTGATGTCTTTTGTTGAAACATGTGATCACCTCATGACACATCAGGAAGTTGATCAGCTTCAGCTGCTGCTGATTTGCTGGCAGACGCCTCAGTTTCTCTTTGGCTCTCAGTTTGCTGGTTCCTGGATTTCCTGGATCTGCTGACATGTCCCAGGTACTTGTTGTGTTTGATCCTCATACATTTAACTTTGTCCCGAGAAAGGATGAGTTCCAAAAAGGGAAACAGGGACTGCTTTTGCATTTGACACAGCCTATATCATGCCAATGTTCATTTGGGGCTGCAGTTTTTGCTTTAGTTTCAGACTTGTTATTAGACTGGAATGTTGAGGAGTTTCTGTGACAGATAGGCTCCACTCCCCCTGAAACCATGAATTAAAGAAAGTGGAAGGATGGAAAGTTTTGGGGACATTTATTCATTCATTCCACTTCAGCATTTCTGTTTCAGGGAAGATTCCAACTTTAATGACATTTTTTTTTATCAGATTTAATGTGAAGTTATCCTGAAGAAAATTAATATGACCACTTACAAAACAATAATGGACTTTTAAATCAGTTTTTCAAAGAGGTAAGTTATGGTTGAAATTTCTTATGGCTTTGATTTAGATTCAGTTTGATGGTCAGTTCACCCCCAGACGGTGCAACTTAACCCCTGACCCGGATCAGCTTAGCCCTAACCTGGGGCAAACAGGAAGCCTTTAGCTTATAATTCACTTATAAAAGGTGACAGTGGTGTAGATCCTTTACAAGCACTGATGCCACACGGAGAAATATTCAACTCCCAGTAAAAGTTCTGCATCTAAAACCTCACTCAGGTAAAAGAATCAAAGTGTCATCAGCAACATTTACTAACACTTCCACCAGTAAAAGTATTTATTCTGCAGAGCAGCTCTCAGTGTTTGCTGTTAGATATAAAGTTGCCTGTTTGACAGTTTAAAGTGGCTGCACGTGCACTTTTTCTATCTGGCCTCAGTAAATCTCTGTAATTTATTCATTTGTGTTTGGAAAACATTGGAAACTTTATTTCTGAGCCCACATCAGTGGGTTCTGGTTGTTAAAACATAGATGAGGAGACAGTTCAGTGTGTGAGGATAAAAGCAGAGGAGAACCTGGGACATCTGAGCAGATCTGGGATCAGCACCTTGGATATCAGCAGGGATTCTTAGGAAGGAAGGAAATGGGATGAATCTGCAGACTGCAGGAAGATCTGTTAACAGTCTGCAGACTAATGTGAGACAATAATATTTGTGTGTGTTTGGTATCCAGAAGAATTGAGACAGATGAAGTCACTGTGAGCTGAGCAGTGCTGGAAGATGATATGACAGAGTGACCTAAATGAGGTTTATGTGTGCGCTCATTTCCAGTCTTTGACAAAGATTGAAAAGTGAATTTATTTGACTGATTTCCTTCCTGATGTGAAGTATGTCATGAAGCTGTCCGTGTTGAGTGAGCAGCAGCGCCTCCTGCAGGTGTAAAAAGCTTACAGCACCTGGTATTCCCAGGCGGTCTCCCATCCAAGTACTAACCAGGCCCGACCCTGCTTAGCTTCCGAGATCGGGCGTGTTCAGGGTGGTATGGCCGTAAGCGAGAGAATCAGTCACAAATCAGCTTTTTATAGATGCTGAAACAACATTTATCACTGTGTTCTGACTTCTAGAATATAATGTAACTGTTTAAAAATGAGCAATTTGTGATGATTTCATCTAACTAAGCAGCCTCGGTCTCTCTGTGTGACGCTGAACACAAAACTACACACAGGGAACAGAAGAGGTCGACAGACACTAAGTTATCTGAGAGTCTCACTTTCAGCTGCAGAGAACCAACACGAGAGAGAAGAACATGTGCAGGATCAGCATCAGCCTCTCAAGCCAATTAGGTGAAAAAAATAAAAGAAACATATGGTTCAAGCAGCTATATAATAGATATTTGTTACGGTGACTTTTGCTTACGGCCACACCACCCTGAACACGCCTGATCTCGAAAGCTAAGCAGGGGGCCTGGTTAGTATTTGGATGGGAGACCGCCTGGGAATACCAGGTGCTGTAAGCTTTTTCTCTTCTCTCTACAACCTGCAGGGGGCGCTGAAACACTTCACATCCACAATCAAATCAATTCACCAGAAAGCTTCTTTTTTTTAAACAAATTCTCCAGAAACTGGAAGTGATCGATGCTGGATCATCTCTGGAATCACACAGTCTTAAAGTGGAGCTTCTTCTTCTTATGTTTCTATGCAGCTGAACACTCACATCATGATGATGACTGACGTGTGTAGAAATCCTGCTCTTCAGCACATTTAATTTCACATCCAGCAAGGTTTAAAGTTCCCATTTTTCAGCTTTGATGCTGCTTCCACATCTCTTATTGTCTGTAATGCAGCTTCAGCTGTTATTTGATGTCTTTTGTTGAAACATGTGATCACCTCATGACACATCAGGAAGTTGATCAGCTTCAGCTGCTGCTGATTTGTTGGCAGACGCCTCAGTTTCTCTTTGGCTCTCAGTTTGCTGGTTCCTGGATTTCCTGGATCTGTTGACATGTCCCAGGTACTTGTTGTGTTTGATCCTCATACATTTAACTTTGTCCCGAGAAAGGATGAGTTCCAAAAAGGGAAACAGGGACTGCTTTTGCATTTGACACAGCCTATATCATGCCAATGTTCATTTGGGGCTGCAGTTTTTGCTTTAGTTTCAGACTTGTTATTAGGCTGGAATGTTGAGGAGTTTCTGTGACAGATAGGCTCCAGTCCCCCTGAAACCATGATTTAAAGAAAGTGGAAGGATGGAAAGTTTTGGGGACATTTATTCATTCATTCCACTTCAGCATTTCTGTTTCAGGGAAGATTCCAACTTTAATGACATTTTTTTTTATCAGATTTAATGTGAAGTTATCCTGAAGAAAATTAATATGACCACTTACAAAACAATAATGGACTTTTAAATCAGTTTTTCAAAGAGGTAAGTTATGGTTGAAATTTCTTATGGCTTTGATTTAGATTCAGTTTGATGGTCAGTTCACCCCCAGACGGTGCAACTTAACCCCTGACCCGGATCAGCTTAGCCCTAACCTGGGGCAAACAGGAAGCCTTTAGCTTATAATTCACTTATAAAAGGTGACAGTGGTGTAGATCCTTTACAAGCACTGATGCCACACTGAGAAATATTCAACTCCCAGTAAAAGTTCTGCATCTAAAACCTCACTCAGGTAAAAGAATCAAAGTGTCATCAGCAACATTTACTAACACTTCCACCAGTAAAAGTATTTATTCTGCAGAGCAGCTCTCAGTGTTTGCTGTTAGATATAAAGTTGCCTGTTTGACAGTTTAAAGTGGCTGCACGTGCACTTTTTCTATCTGGCCTCAGTAAATCTCTGTAATTTATTCATTTGTGTTTGGAAAACATTGGAAACTTTATTTCTGAGCCCACATCAGTGGGTTCTGGTTGTTAAAACATAGATGAGGAGACAGTTCAGTGTGTGAGGATAAAAGCAGAGGAGAACCTGGGACATCTGAGCAGATCTGGGATCAGCACCTTGGATATCAGCAGGGATTCTTAGGAAGGAAGGAAATGGGATGAATCTGCAGACTGCAGGAAGATCTGTTAACAGTCTGCAGACTAATGTGAGACAATAATATTTGTGTGTGTTTGGTATCCAGAAGAATTGAGACAGATGAAGTCACTGTGAGCTGAGCAGTGCTGGAAGATGATATGAATGAGTGACCTAAATGAGGTTTATGTGTGCGCTCATTTCCAGTCTTTGACAAAGATTGAAAAGTGAATTTATTTGACCGATTTCCTTCCTGATTTGAAGTATGTCATGAAGCTGTCCGTGTTGAGTGAGCAGCAGCGCCTCCTGCAGGTGTAAAAAGCTTACAGCACCTGGTATTCCCAGGCGGTCTCCCATCCAAGTACTAACCAGGCCCGACCCTGCGTAGCTTCCGAGATCGGACGAGATCGGGCGTGTTCAGGGTGGTATGGCCGTAAGCAAGAGAATCAGTGACAAATCAGCTTTTTATAGATGCTGAAACAACATCTATCACTGTGTTCTGACTTCTAGAATATAATGTAACTGTTTAAAAATGAGCAATTTGTGATGATTTCATCTAACTAAGCAGCCTCGGTCTCTCTGTGTGACGCTGAACACAAAACTACACACAGGGAACAGAAGAGGTCGACAGACACTAAGTTATCTGAGAGTCTCACTTTCAGCTGCAGAGAACCAACACGAGAGAGAAGAACATGTGCAGGATCAACATCAGCCTCTCAAGCCAATTAGGTGAAAAAAATAAAAGAAACATATGGTTCAAGCAGCTATATAATAGATATTTGTTACGGTGACTTTTGCTTACGGCCACACCACCCTGAACACGCCTGATCTCGAAAGCTAAGCAGGGGGCCTGGTTAGTATTTGGATGGGAGACCGCCTGGGAATACCAGGTGCTGTAAGCTTTTTCTCTTCTCTCTACAACCTGCAGGGGGCGCTGAAACACTTCACATCCACAATCAAATCAATTCACCAGAAAGCTTCTTTTTTTTAAACAAATTCTCCAGAAACTGGAAGTGATCGATGCTGGATCATCACTGGAATCACACAGTCTTAAAGTGGAGCTTCTTCTTCTTATGTTTCTATGCAGCTGAACACTCACATCATGATGATGACTGACGTGTGTAGAAATCCTGCTCTTCAGCACATTTAATTTCACATCCAACAAGGTTTAAAGTTCCCATTTTTCAGCTTTGATGCTGCTTCCACATCTCTTATTGTCTTTAATGCAGCTTCAGCTGGTATTTGATGTCTTTCGTTGAAACATGTGATCACCTCATGACACATCAGGAAGTTGATCAGCTTCAGCTGCTGCTGATTTGTTGGCAGACGCCTCAGTTTCTCTTTGGCTCTCAGTTTGCTGGTTCCTGGATTTCCTGGATCTGCTGACATGTCCCAGGTACTTGTTGTGTTTGATCCTCATACATTTAACTTTGTCCCGAGAAAGGATGAGTTCCAAAAAGGGAAACAGGGACTGCTTTTGCATTTGACACAGCCTATATCATGCCAATGTTCATTTGGGGCTGCAGTTTTTGCTTTAGTTTCAGACTTGTTATTAGACTGGAATGTTGAGGAGTTTCTGTGACAGATAGGCTCCACTCTCCCTGAAACCATGAATTAAAGAAAGTGGAAGGATGGAAAGTTTTGGGGACATTTATTCATTCATTCCACTTCAGCATTTCTGTTTCAGGGAAGATTCCAACTTTAATGACATTTTTTTTTATCAGATTTAATGTGAAGTTATCCTGAAGAAAATTAATATGACCACTTACAAAACAATAATGGACTTTTAAATCAGTTTTTCAAAGAGGTAAGTTATGGTTGAAATTTCTTATGGCTTTGATTTAGATTCAGTTTGATGGTCAGTTCACCCCCAGACGGTGCAACTTAACCCCTGACCCGGATCAGCTTAGCCCTAACCTGGGGCAAACAGGAAGCCTTTAGCTTATAATTCACTTATAAAAGGTGACAGTGGTGTAGATCCTTTACAAGCACTGATGCCACACTGAGAAATATTCAACTCCCAGTAAAAGTTCTGCATCTAAAACCTCACTCAGGTAAATAATCAAAGTGTCATCAGCAACATTTACTAACACTTCCACCAGTAAAAGTATTTATTCTGCAGAGCAGCTCTCAGTGTTTGCTGTTAGATATAAAGTTGCCTGTTTGACAGTTTAAAGTGGCTGCACGTGCACTTTTTCTATCTGGCCTCAGTAAATCTCTGTAATTTATTCATTTGTGTTTGGAAAACATTGGAAACTTTATTTCCGAGCCCACATCAGTGGGTTCTGGTTGTTAAAACATAGATGAGGAGACAGTTCAGTGTGTGAGGATAAAAGCAGAGGAGAACCTGGGACATCTGAGCAGATCTGGGATCAGCACCTTGGATATCAGCAGGGATTCTTAGGAAGGAAGGAAATGGGATGAATCTGCAGACTGCAGGAAGATCTGTTAACAGTCTGCAGACTAATGTGAGACAATAATATTTGTGTGTGTTTGGTATCCAGAAGAATTGAGACAGATGAAGTCACTGTGAGCTGAGCAGTGCTGGAAGATGATATGACAGAGTGACCTAAATGAGGTTTATGTGTGCGCTCATTTCCAGTCTTTGACAAAGATTGAAAAGTGAATTTATTTGACCGATTTCCTTCCTGATGTGAAGTATGTCATGAAGCTGTCCGTGTTGAGTGAGCAGCAGCGCCTCCTGCAGGTGTAAAAAGCTTACAGCACCTGGTATTCCCAGGCGGTCTCCCATCCAAGTACTAACCAGGCCCGACCCTGCGTAGCTTCCGAGATCGGACGAGATCGGGCGTGTTCAGGGTGGTATGGCCGTAAGCAAGAGAATCAGTGACAAATCAGCTTTTTATAGATGCTGAAACAACATCTATCACTGTGTTCTGACTTCTAGAATATAATGTAACTGTTTAAAAATGAGCAATTTGTGATGATTTCATCTAACTAAGCAGCCTCGGTCTCTCTGTGTGACGCTGAACACAAAACTACACACAGGGAACAGAAGAGGTCGACAGACACTAAGTTATCTGAGAGTCTCACTTTCAGCTGCAGAGAACCAACACGAGAGAGAAGAACATGTGCAGGATCAACATCAGCCTCTCAAGCCAATTAGGTGAAAAAAATAAAAGAAACATATGGTTCAAGCAGCTATATAATAGATATTTGTTACGGTGACTTTTGCTTACGGCCACACCACCCTGAACACGCCTGATCTCGAAAGCTAAGCAGGGGGCCTGGTTAGTATTTGGATGGGAGACCGCCTGGGAATACCAGGTGCTGTAAGCTTTTTCTCTTCTCTCTACAACCTGCAGGGGGCGCTGAAACACTTCACATCCACAATCAAATCAATTCACCAGAAAGCTTCTTTTTTTTAAACAAATTCTCCAGAAACTGGAAGTGATCGATGCTGGATCATCACTGGAATCACACAGTCTTAAAGTGGAGCTTCTTCTTCTTATGTTTCTATGCAGCTGAACACTCACATCATGATGATGACTGACGTGTGTAGAAATCCTGCTCTTCAGCACATTTAATTTCACATCCAACAAGGTTTAAAGTTCCCATTTTTCAGCTTTGATGCTGCTTCCACATCTCTTATTGTCTTTAATGCAGCTTCAGCTGGTATTTGATGTCTTTCGTTGAAACATGTGATCACCTCATGACACATCAGGAAGTTGATCAGCTTCAGCTGCTGCTGATTTGTTGGCAGACGCCTCAGTTTCTCTTTGGCTCTCAGTTTGCTGGTTCCTGGATTTCCTGGATCTGCTGACATGTCCCAGGTACTTGTTGTGTTTGATCCTCATACATTTAACTTTGTCCCGAGAAAGGATGAGTTCCAAAAAGGGAAACAGGGACTGCTTTTGCATTTGACACAGCCTATATCATGCCAATGTTCATTTGGGGCTGCAGTTTTTGCTTTAGTTTCAGACTTGTTATTAGACTGGAATGTTGAGGAGTTTCTGTGACAGATAGGCTCCACTCTCCCTGAAACCATGAATTAAAGAAAGTGGAAGGATGGAAAGTTTTGGGGACATTTATTCATTCATTCCACTTCAGCATTTCTGTTTCAGGGAAGATTCCAACTTTAATGACATTTTTTTTTATCAGATTTAATGTGAAGTTATCCTGAAGAAAATTAATATGACCACTTACAAAACAATAATGGACTTTTAAATCAGTTTTTCAAAGAGGTAAGTTATGGTTGAAATTTCTTATGGCTTTGATTTAGATTCAGTTTGATGGTCAGTTCACCCCCAGACGGTGCAACTTAACCCCTGACCCGGATCAGCTTAGCCCTAACCTGGGGCAAACAGGAAGCCTTTAGCTTATAATTCACTTATAAAAGGTGACAGTGGTGTAGATCCTTTACAAGCACTGATGCCACACTGAGAAATATTCAACTCCCAGTAAAAGTTCTGCATCTAAAACCTCACTCAGGTAAATAATCAAAGTGTCATCAGCAACATTTACTAACACTTCCACCAGTAAAAGTATTTATTCTGCAGAGCAGCTCTCAGTGTTTGCTGTTAGATATAAAGTTGCCTGTTTGACAGTTTAAAGTGGCTGCACGTGCACTTTTTCTATCTGGCCTCAGTAAATCTCTGTAATTTATTCATTTGTGTTTGGAAAACATTGGAAACTTTATTTCCGAGCCCACATCAGTGGGTTCTGGTTGTTAAAACATAGATGAGGAGACAGTTCAGTGTGTGAGGATAAAAGCAGAGGAGAACCTGGGACATCTGAGCAGATCTGGGATCAGCACCTTGGATATCAGCAGGGATTCTTAGGAAGGAAGGAAATGGGATGAATCTGCAGACTGCAGGAAGATCTGTTAACAGTCTGCAGACTAATGTGAGACAATAATATTTGTGTGTGTTTGGTATCCAGAAGAATTGAGACAGATGAAGTCACTGTGAGCTGAGCAGTGCTGGAAGATGATATGACAGAGTGACCTAAATGAGGTTTATGTGTGCGCTCATTTCCAGTCTTTGACAAAGATTGAAAAGTGAATTTATTTGACCGATTTCCTTCCTGATGTGAAGTATGTCATGAAGCTGTCCGTGTTGAGTGAGCAGCAGCGCCTCCTGCAGGTGTAAAAAGCTTACAGCACCTGGTATTCCCAGGCGGTCTCCCATCCAAGTACTAACCAGGCCCGACCCTGCTTAGCTTCCGAGATCGGACGAGATCGGGCGTGTTCAGGGTGGTATGGCCGTAAGCGAGAGAATCAGTCACAAATCAGCTTTTTATAGATGCTGAAACAACATTTATCACTGTGTTCTGACTTCTAGAATATAATGTAACTGTTTAAAAATGAGCAATTTGTGATGATTTCATCTAACTAAGCAGCCTCGGTCTCTCTGTGTGACGCTGAACACAAAACTACACACAGGGAACAGAAGAGGTCGACAGACACTAAGTTATCTGAGAGTCTCACTTTCAGCTGCAGAGAACCAACACGAGAGAGAAGAACATGTGCAGGATCAGCATCAGCCTCTCAAGCCAATTAGGTGAAAAAACTAAAAGAAACATATGGTTCAAGCAGCTATATAATAGATATTTGTTACGGTGACTTTTGCTTACGGCCACACCACCCTGAACACGCCCGATCTCGAAAGCTAAGCAGGGGGCCTGGTTAGTATTTGGATGGGAGACCGCCTGGGAATACCAGGTGCTGTAAGCTTTTTCTCTTCTCTCTACAACCTGCAGGGGGCGCTGAAACACTTCACATCCACAATCAAATCAATTCACCAGAAAGCTTCTTTTTTTTAAACAAATTCTCCAGAAACTGGAAGTGATCGATGCTGGATCATCTCTGGAATCACACAGTCTTAAAGTGGAGCTTCTTCTTCTTATGTTTCTATGCAGCTGAACACTCACATCATGATGATGACTGACGTGTGTAGAAATCCTGCTCTTCAGCACATTTAATTTCACATCCAACAAGGTTTAAAGTTCCCATTTTTCAGCTTTGATGCTGCTTCCACATCTCTTATTGTCTTTAATGCAGCTTCAGCTGGTATTTGATGTCTTTTGTTGAAACATGTGATCACCTCATGACACATCAGGAAGTTGATCAGCTTCAGCTGCTGCTGATTTGTTGGCAGACGCCTCAGTTTCTCTTTGGCTCTCAGTTTGCTGGTTCCTGGATTTCCTGGATCTGTTGACATGTCCCAGGTACTTGTTGTGTTTGATCCTCATACATTTAACTTTGTCCTTAGAAAGGATGAGTTCCAAAAAGGGAAACAGGGACTGCTTTTGCATTTGACACAGCCTATATCATGCCAATGTTCATTTGGGGCTGCAGTTTTTGCTTTAGTTTCAGACTTGTTATTAGGCTGGAATGTTGAGGAGTTTCTGTGACAGATAGGCTCCAGTCCCCCTGAAACCATGATTTAAAGAAAGTGGAAGGATGGAAAGTTTTGGGGACATTTATTCATTCATTCCACTTCAGCATTTCTGTTTCAGGGAAGATTCCAACTTTAATGACATTTTTTTTTATCAGATTTAATGTGAAGTTATCCTGAAGAAAATTAATATGACCACTTACAAAACAATAATGGACTTTTAAATCAGTTTTTCAAAGAGGTAAGTTATGGTTGAAATTTCTTATGGCTTTGATTTAGATTCAGTTTGATGGTCAGTTCACCCCCAGACGGTGCAACTTAACCCCTGACCCGGATCAGCTTAGCCCTAACCTGGGGCAAACAGGAAGCCTTTAGCTTATAATTCACTTATAAAAGGTGACAGTGGTGTAGATCCTTTACAAGCACTGATGCCACACTGAGAAATATTCAACTCCCAGTAAAAGTTCTGCATCTAAAACCTCACTCAGGTAAAAGAATCAAAGTGTCATCAGCAACATTTACTAACACTTCCACCAGTAAAAGTATTTATTCTGCAGAGCAGCTCTCAGTGTTTGCTGTTAGATATAAAGTTGCCTGTTTGACAGTTTAAAGTGGCTGCACGTGCACTTTTTCTATCTGGCCTCAGTAAATCTCTGTAATTTATTCATTTGTGTTTGGAAAACATTGGAAACTTTATTTCTGAGCCCACATCAGTGGGTTCTGGTTGTTAAAACATAGATGAGGAGACAGTTCAGTGTGTGAGGATAAAAGCAGAGGAGAACCTGGGACATCTGAGCAGATCTGGGATCAGCACCTTGGATATCAGCAGGGATTCTTAGGAAGGAAGGAAATGGGATGAATCTGCAGACTGCAGGAAGATCTGTTAACAGTCTGCAGACTAATGTGAGACAATAATATTTGTGTGTGTTTGGTATCCAGAAGAATTGAGACAGATGAAGTCACTGTGAGCTGAGCAGTGCTGGAAGATGATATGAATGAGTGACCTAAATGAGGTTTATGTGTGCGCTCATTTCCAGTCTTTGACAAAGATTGAAAAGTGAATTTATTTGACCGATTTCCTTCCTGATTTGAAGTATGTCATGAAGCTGTCCGTGTTGAGTGAGCAGCAGCGCCTCCTGCAGGTGTAAAAAGCTTACAGCACCTGGTATTCCCAGGCGGTCTCCCATCCAAGTACTAACCAGGCCCGACCCTGCTTAGCTTCCGAGATCGGACGAGATCGGGCGTGTTCAGGGTGGTATGGCCGTAAGCGAGAGAATCAGTCACAAATCAGCTTTTTATAGATGCTGAAACAACATTTATCACTGTGTTCTGACTTCTAGAATATAATGTAACTGTTTAAAAATGAGCAATTTGTGATGATTTCATCTAACTAAGCAGCCTCGGTCTCTCTGTGTGACGCTGAACACAAAACTACACACAGGGAACAGAAGAGGTCGACAGACACTAAGTTATCTGAGAGTCTCACTTTCAGCTGCAGAGAACCAACACGAGAGAGAAGAACATGTGCAGGATCAACATCAGCCTCTCAAGCCAATTAGGTGAAAAAAATAAAAGAAACATATGGTTCAAGCAGCTATATAATAGATATTTGTTACGGTGACTTTTGCTTACGGCCACACCACCCTGAACACGCCCGATCTCGAAAGCTAAGCAGGGGGCCTGGTTAGTATTTGGATGGGAGACCGCCTGGGAATACCAGGTGCTGTAAGCTTTTTCTCTTCTCTCTACAACCTGCAGGGGGCGCTGAAACACTTCACATCCACAATCAAATCAATTCACCAGAAAGCTTCTTTTTTTTAAACAAATTCTCCAGAAACTGGAAGTGATCGATGCTGGATCATCACTGGAATCACACAGTCTTAAAGTGGAGCTTCTTCTTCTTATGTTTCTATGCAGCTGAACACTCACATCATGATGATGACTGACGTGTGTAGAAATCCTGCTCTTCAGCACATT
The DNA here is from genome assembly GCF_036924035.1 of Leuresthes tenuis. Lineage (NCBI taxonomy): Eukaryota > Metazoa > Chordata > Actinopteri > Atheriniformes > Atherinopsidae > Leuresthes > Leuresthes tenuis. The sequence continues at coordinate 7,315,259 of NW_027325355.1, read as the reverse complement.
TAATTTCACATCCAACGAGGTTTAAAGTTCCCATTTTTCAGCTTTGATGCTGCTTCCACATCTCTTATTGTCTTTAATGCAGCTTCAGCTGGTATTTGATGTCTTTTGTTGAAACATGTGATCACCTCATGACACATCAGGAAGTTGATCAGCTTCAGCTGCTGCTGATTTGTTGGCAGACGCCTCAGTTTCTCTTTGGCTCTCAGTTTGCTGGTTCCTGGATTTCCTGGATCTGCTGACATGTCCCAGGTACTTGTTGTGTTTGATCCTCATACATTTAACTTTGTCCCGAGAAAGGATGAGTTCCAAAAAGGGAAACAGGGACTGCTTTTGCATTTGACACAGCCTATATCATGCCAATGTTCATTTGGGGCTGCAGTTTTTGCTTTAGTTTCAGACTTGTTATTAGACTGGAATGTTGAGGAGTTTCTGTGACAGATAGGCTCCAGTCCCCCTGAAACCATGATTTAAAGAAAGTGGAAGGATGGAAAGTTTTGGGGACATTTATTCATTCATTCCACTTCAGCATTTCTGTTTCAGGGAAGATTCCAACTTTAATGACATTTTTTTTTTTATTATCAGATTTAATGTGAAGTTATCCTGAAGAAAATTAATATGACCACTTACAAAACAATAATGGACTTTTAAATCAGTTTTTCAAAGAGGTAAGTTATGGTTGAAATTTCTTATGGCTTTGATTTAGATTCAGTTTGATGGTCAGTTCACCCCCAGACGGTGCAACTTAACCCCTGACCCGGATCAGCTTAGCCCTAACCTGGGGCAGACAGGAAGCCTTTAGATTATAATTCACTTATAAAAGGTGACAGTGGTGTAGATCCTTTACAAGCACTGATGCCACACTGAGAAATATTCAACTCCCAGTAAAAGTTCTGCATCTAAAACCTCACTCAGGTAAAAGAATCAAAGTGTCATCAGCAACATTTACTAACACTTCCACCAGTAAAAGTATTTATTCTGCAGAGCAGCTCTCAGTGTTTGCTGTTAGATATAAAGTTGCCTGTTTGACAGTTTAAAGTGGCTGCACGTGCACTTTTTCTATCTGGCCTCAGTAAATCTCTGTAATTTATTCATTTGTGTTTGGAAAACATTGGAAACTTTATTTCTGAGCCCACATCAGTGGGTTCTGGTTGTTAAAACATAGATGAGGAGACAGTTCAGTGTGTGAGGATAAAAGCAGAGGAGAACCTGGGACATCTGAGCAGATCTGGGATCAGCACCTTGGATATCAGCAGGGATTCTTAGGAAGGAAGGAAATGGGATGAATCTGCAGACTGCAGGAAGATCTGTTAACAGTCTGCAGACTAATGTGAGACAATAATATTTGTGTGTGTTTGGTATCCAGAAGAATTGAGACAGATGAAGTCACTGTGAGCTGAGCAGTGCTGGAAGATGATATGACAGAGTGACCTAAATGAGGTTTATGTGTGCGCTCATTTCCAGTCTTTGACAAAGATTGAAAAGTGAATTTATTTGACCGATTTCCTTCCTGATGTGAAGTGTGTCATGAAGCTGTCCGTGTTGAGTGAGCAGCAGCGCCTCCTGCAGGTGTAAAAAGCTTACAGCACCTGGTATTCCCAGGCGGTCTCCCATCCAAGTACTAACCAGGCCCGACCCTGCTTAGCTTCCGAGATCGGACGAGATCGGGCGTGTTCAGGGTGGTATGGCCGTAAGCGAGAGAATCAGTCACAAATCAGCTTTTTATAGATGCTGAAACAACATTTATCACTGTGTTCTGACTTCTAGAATATAATGTAACTGTTTAAAAATGAGCAATTTGTGATGATTTCATCTAACTAAGCAGCCTCGGTCTCTCTGTGTGACGCTGAACACAAAACTACACACAGGGAACAGAAGAGGTCGACAGACACTAAGTTATCTGAGAGTCTCACTTTCAGCTGCAGAGAACCAACACGAGAGAGAAGAACATGTGCAGGATCAGCATCAGCCTCTCAAGCCAATTAGGTGAAAAAACTAAAAGAAACATATGGTTCAAGCAGCTATATAATAGATATTTGTTACGGTGACTTTTGCTTACGGCCACACCACCCTGAACACGCCCGATCTCGAAAGCTAAGCAGGGGGCCTGGTTAGTATTTGGATGGGAGACCGCCTGGGAATACCAGGTGCTGTAAGCTTTTTCTCTTCTCTCTACAACCTGCAGGGGGCGCTGAAACACTTCACATCCACAATCAAATCAATTCACCAGAAAGCTTCTTTTTTTTAAACAAATTCTCCAGAAACTGGAAGTGATCGATGCTGGATCATCTCTGGAATCACACAGTCTTAAAGTGGAGCTTCTTCTTCTTATGTTTCTATGCAGCTGAACACTCACATCATGATGATGACTGACGTGTGTAGAAATCCTGCTCTTCAGCACATTTAATTTCACATCCAACAAGGTTTAAAGTTCCCATTTTTCAGCTTTGATGCTGCTTCCACATCTCTTATTGTCTTTAATGCAGCTTCAGCTGGTATTTGATGTCTTTTGTTGAAACATGTGATCACCTCATGACACATCAGGAAGTTGATCAGCTTCAGCTGCTGCTGATTTGTTGGCAGACGCCTCAGTTTCTCTTTGGCTCTCAGTTTGCTGGTTCCTGGATTTCCTGGATCTGTTGACATGTCCCAGGTACTTGTTGTGTTTGATCCTCATACATTTAACTTTGTCCTTAGAAAGGATGAGTTCCAAAAAGGGAAACAGGGACTGCTTTTGCATTTGACACAGCCTATATCATGCCAATGTTCATTTGGGGCTGCAGTTTTTGCTTTAGTTTCAGACTTGTTATTAGGCTGGAATGTTGAGGAGTTTCTGTGACAGATAGGCTCCAGTCCCCCTGAAACCATGATTTAAAGAAAGTGGAAGGATGGAAAGTTTTGGGGACATTTATTCATTCATTCCACTTCAGCATTTCTGTTTCAGGGAAGATTCCAACTTTAATGACATTTTTTTTTATCAGATTTAATGTGAAGTTATCCTGAAGAAAATTAATATGACCACTTACAAAACAATAATGGACTTTTAAATCAGTTTTTCAAAGAGGTAAGTTATGGTTGAAATTTCTTATGGCTTTGATTTAGATTCAGTTTGATGGTCAGTTCACCCCCAGACGGTGCAACTTAACCCCTGACCCGGATCAGCTTAGCCCTAACCTGGGGCAAACAGGAAGCCTTTAGCTTATAATTCACTTATAAAAGGTGACAGTGGTGTAGATCCTTTACAAGCACTGATGCCACACTGAGAAATATTCAACTCCCAGTAAAAGTTCTGCATCTAAAACCTCACTCAGGTAAAAGAATCAAAGTGTCATCAGCAACATTTACTAACACTTCCACCAGTAAAAGTATTTATTCTGCAGAGCAGCTCTCAGTGTTTGCTGTTAGATATAAAGTTGCCTGTTTGACAGTTTAAAGTGGCTGCACGTGCACTTTTTCTATCTGGCCTCAGTAAATCTCTGTAATTTATTCATTTGTGTTTGGAAAACATTGGAAACTTTATTTCTGAGCCCACATCAGTGGGTTCTGGTTGTTAAAACATAGATGAGGAGACAGTTCAGTGTGTGAGGATAAAAGCAGAGGAGAACCTGGGACATCTGAGCAGATCTGGGATCAGCACCTTGGATATCAGCAGGGATTCTTAGGAAGGAAGGAAATGGGATGAATCTGCAGACTGCAGGAAGATCTGTTAACAGTCTGCAGACTAATGTGAGACAATAATATTTGTGTGTGTTTGGTATCCAGAAGAATTGAGACAGATGAAGTCACTGTGAGCTGAGCAGTGCTGGAAGATGATATGACAGAGTGACCTAAATGAGGTTTATGTGTGCGCTCATTTCCAGTCTTTGACAAAGATTGAAAAGTGAATTTATTTGACTGATTTCCTTCCTGATGTGAAGTATGTCATGAAGCTGTCCGTGTTGAGTGAGCAGCAGCGCCTCCTGCAGGTGTAAAAAGCTTACAGCACCTGGTATTCCCAGGCGGTCTCCCATCCAAGTACTAACCAGGCCCGACCCTGCTTAGCTTCCGAGATCGGACGAGATCGGGCGTGTTCAGGGTGGTATGGCCGTAAGCGAGAGAATCAGTCACAAATCAGCTTTTTATAGATGCTGAAACAACATTTATCACTGTGTTCTGACTTCTAGAATATAATGTAACTGTTTAAAAATGAGCAATTTGTGATGATTTCATCTAACTAAGCATCTCGGTCTCTCTGTGTGACGCTGAACACAAAACTACACACAGGGAACAGAAGAGGTCGACAGACACTAAGTTATCTGAGAGTCTCACTTTCAGCTGCAGAGAACCAACACGAGAGAGAAGAACATGTGCAGGATCAGCATCAGCCTCTCAAGCCAATTAGGTGAAAAACTAAAAGAAACATATGGTTCAAGCAGCTATATAATAGATATTTGTTACGGTGACTTTTGCTTACGGCCACACCACCCTGAACACGCCTGATCTCGAAAGCTAAGCAGGGGGCCTGGTTAGTATTTGGATGGGAGACCGCCTGGGAATACCAGGTGCTGTAAGCTTTTTCTCTTTTCTCTACAACCTGCAGGGGGCGCTGAAACACTTCACATCCACAATCAAATCAATTCACCAGAAAGCTTCTTTTTTTAAACAAATTCTCCAGAAACTGGAAGTGATCAATGCTGGATCATCACTGGAATCACACAGTCTTAAAGTGGAGCTTCTTCTTCTTATGTTTCTATGCAGCTGAACACTCACATCATGATGATGACTGAAGTGTGTAGAAATCCTGCTCTTCAGCACATTTAATTTCACATCCAACGAGGTTTAAAGTTCCCATTTTTCAGCTTTGATGCTGCTTCCACATCTCTTATTGTCTTTAATGCAGCTTCAGCTGGTATTTGATGTCTTTTGTTGAAACATGTGATCACCTCATGACACATCAGGAAGTTGATCAGCTTCAGCTGCTGCTGATTTGTTGGCAGACGCCTCAGTTTCTCTTTGGCTCTCAGTTTGCTGGTTCCTGGATTTCCTGGATCTGCTGACATGTCCCAGGTACTTGTTGTGTTTGATCCTCATACATTTAACTTTGTCCCGAGAAAGGATGAGTTCCAAAAAGGGAAACAGGGACTGCTTTTGCATTTGACACAGCCTATATCATGCCAATGTTCATTTGGGGCTGCAGTTTTTGCTTTAGTTTCAGACTTGTTATTAGACTGGAATGTTGAGGAGTTTCTGTGACAGATAGGCTCCACTCCCCCTGAAACCATGAATTAAAGAAAGTGGAAGGATGGAAAGTTTTGGGGACATTTATTCATTCATTCCACTTCAGCATTTCTGTTTCAGGGAAGATTCCAACTTTAATGACATTTTTTTTTATCAGATTTAATGTGAAGTTATCCTGAAGAAAATTAATATGACCACTTACAAAACAATAATGGACTTTTAAATCAGTTTTTCAAAGAGGTAAGTTATGGTTGAAATTTCTTATGGCTTTGATTTAGATTCAGTTTGATGGTCAGTTCACCCCCAGACGGTGCAACTTAACCCCTGACCCGGATCAGCTTAGCCCTAACCTGGGGCAAACAGGAAGCCTTTAGCTTATAATTCACTTATAAAAGGTGACAGTGGTGTAGATCCTTTACAAGCACTGATGCCACACTGAGAAATATTCAACTCCCAGTAAAAGTTCTGCATCTAAAACCTCACTCAGGTAAAAGAATCAAAGTGTCATCAGCAACATTTACTAACACTTCCACCAGTAAAAGTATTTATTCTGCAGAGCAGCTCTCAGTGTTTGCTGTTAGATATAAAGTTGCCTGTTTGACAGTTTAAAGTGGCTGCACGTGCACTTTTTCTATCTGGCCTCAGTAAATCTCTGTAATTTATTCATTTGTGTTTGGAAAACATTGGAAACTTTATTTCTGAGCCCACATCAGTGGGTTCTGGTTGTTAAAACATAGATGAGGAGACAGTTCAGTGTGTGAGGATAAAAGCAGAGGAGAACCTGGGACATCTGAGCAGATCTGGGATCAGCACCTTGGATATCAGCAGGGATTCTTAGGAAGGAAGGAAATGGGATGAATCTGCAGACTGCAGGAAGATCTGTTAACAGTCTGCAGACTAATGTGAGACAATAATATTTGTGTGTGTTTGGTATCCAGAAGAATTGAGACAGATGAAGTCACTGTGAGCTGAGCAGTGCTGGAAGATGATATGACAGAGTGACCTAAATGAGTTTTATGTGTGCGCTCATTTCCAGTCTTTGACAAAGATTGAAAAGTGAATTTATTTGACTGATTTCCTTCCTGATGTGAAGTATGTCATGAAGCTGTCCGTGTTGAGTGAGCAGCAGCGCCTCCTGCAGGTGTAAAAAGCTTACAGCACCTGGTATTCCCAGGCGGTCTCCCATCCAAGTACTAACCAGGCCCGACCCTGCTTAGCTTCCGAGATCGGACGAGATCGGGCGTGTTCAGGGTGGTATGGCCGTAAGCGAGAGAATCAGTCACAAATCAGCTTTTTATAGATGCTGAAACAACATTTATCACTGTGTTCTGACTTCTAGAATATAATGTAACTGTTTAAAAATGAGCAATTTGTGATGATTTCATCTAACTAAGCAGCCTCGGTCTCTCTGTGTGACGCTGAACACAAAACTACACACAGGGAACAGAAGAGGTCGACAGACACTAAGTTATCTGAGAGTCTCACTTTCAGCTGCAGAGAACCAACACGAGAGAGAAGAACATGTGCAGGATCAACATCAGCCTCTCAAGCCAATTAGGTGAAAAAAATAAAAGAAACATATGGTTCAAGCAGCTATATAATAGATATTTGTTACGGTGACTTTTGCTTACGGCCACACCACCCTGAACACGCCTGATCTCGAAAGCTAAGCAGGGGGCCTGGTTAGTATTTGGATGGGAGACCGCCTGGGAATACCAGGTGCTGTAAGCTTTTTCTCTTCTCTCTACAACCTGCAGGGGGCGCTGAAACACTTCACATCCACAATCAAATCAATTCACCAGAAAGCTTCTTTTTTTTAAACAAATTCTCCAGAAACTGGAAGTGATCGATGCTGGATCATCTCTGGAATCACACAGTCTTAAAGTGGAGCTTCTTCTTCTTATGTTTCTATGCAGCTGAACACTCACATCATGATGATGACTGACGTGTGTAGAAATCCTGCTCTTCAGCACATTTAATTTCACATCCAACAAGGTTTAAAGTTCCCATTTTTCAGCTTTGATGCTGCTTCCACATCTCTTATTGTCTTTAATGCAGCTTCAGCTGGTATTTGATGTCTTTTGTTGAAACATGTGATCACCTCATGACACATCAGGAAGTTGATCAGCTTCAGCTGCTGCTGATTTGTTGGCAGACGCCTCAGTTTCTCTTTGGCTCTCAGTTTGCTGGTTCCTGGATTTCCTGGATCTGTTGACATGTCCCAGGTACTTGTTGTGTTTGATCCTCATACATTTAACTTTGTCCTTAGAAAGGATGAGTTCCAAAAAGGGAAACAGGGACTGCTTTTGCATTTGACACAGCCTATATCATGCCAATGTTCATTTGGGGCTGCAGTTTTTGCTTTAGTTTCAGACTTGTTATTAGGCTGGAATGTTGAGGAGTTTCTGTGACAGATAGGCTCCAGTCCCCCTGAAACCATGATTTAAAGAAAGTGGAAGGATGGAAAGTTTTGGGGACATTTATTCATTCATTCCACTTCAGCATTTCTGTTTCAGGGAAGATTCCAACTTTAATGACATTTTTTTTTATCAGATTTAATGTGAAGTTATCCTGAAGAAAATTAATATGACCACTTACAAAACAATAATGGACTTTTAAATCAGTTTTTCAAAGAGGTAAGTTATGGTTGAAATTTCTTATGGCTTTGATTTAGATTCAGTTTGATGGTCAGTTCACCCCCAGACGGTGCAACTTAACCCCTGACCCGGATCAGCTTAGCCCTAACCTGGGGCAAACAGGAAGCCTTTAGCTTATAATTCACTTATAAAAGGTGACAGTGGTGTAGATCCTTTACAAGCACTGATGCCACACTGAGAAATATTCAACTCCCAGTAAAAGTTCTGCATCTAAAACCTCACTCAGGTAAAAGAATCCAAGTGTCATCAGCAACATTTACTAACACTTCCACCAGTAAAAGTATTTATTCTGCAGAGCAGCTCTCAGTGTTTGCTGTTAGATATAAAGTTGCCTGTTTGACAGTTTAAAGTGGCTGCACGTGCACTTTTTCTATCTGGCCTCAGTAAATCTCTGTAATTTATTCATTTGTGTTTGGAAAACAATGGAAACTTTATTTCTGAGCCCACATCAGTGGGTTCTGGTTGTTAACACATAGATGAGGAGACAGTTCAGTGTGTGAGGATAAAAGCAGAGGAGAACCTGGGACATCTGAGCAGATCTGGGATCAGCACCTTGGATATCAGCAGGGATTCTTAGGAAGGAAGGAAATGGGATGAATCTGCAGACTGCAGGAAGATCTGTTAACAGTCTGCAGACTAATGTGAGACAATAATATTTGTGTGTGTTTGGTATCCAGAATAATTGAGACAGATGAAGTCACTGTGAGCTGAGCAGTGCTGGAAGATGATATGACAGAGTGACCTAAATGAGTTTTATGTGTGCGCTCATTTCCAGTCTTTGACAAAGATTGAAAAGTGAATTTATTTGAGTGATTTCCTTCCTGATGTGAAGTATGTCATGAAGCTGTCCGTGTTGAGTGAGCAGCAGCGCCTCCTGCAGGTGTAAAAAGCTTACAGCACCTGGTATTCCCAGGCGGTCTCCCATCCAAGTACTAACCAGGCCCGACCCTGCTTAGCTTCCGAGATCGGACGAGATCGGGCGTGTTCAGGGTGGTATGGCCGTAAGCGAGAGAATCAGTCACAAATCAGGTTTTTATAGATGCTGAAACAACATCTATCACTGTGTTCTGACTTCTAGAATATAATGTAACTGTTTAAAAATGAGCAATTTGTGATGATGTCAACTAACTAAGCAGCCTCGGTCTCTCTGTGTGACGCTGAACACAAAACTACACACAGGGAACAGAAGAGGTCGACAGACACTAAGTTATCTGAGAGTCTCACTTTCAGCTGCAGAGAACCAACACGAGAGAGAAGAACATGTGCAGGATCAGCATCAGCCTCTCAAGCCAATTACGTGAAAAAATAAAAGGAATATATGGTTCCTGCAGTTATATAATATATATTTGTTACAGTGACTCAAACAGGCCTAACGTTAGCCTGTTCGGGCCATGGTTAAAGCGAGTTTGGGCGGTTTCCCACCATAGTCCTGTGATTTTCTTAAAACCTTTTTACAGTTCCAAAGCCTAATTACTTTGAAAGTCCCACATTTGAAATGTTGTAGCACGAGTTTTCCGTTTTCACCAAGTTGACAGGATGGCATTTTGGCCGGAATTTCAAATTTGCAACGTGGAAATAACGTTTTTTCAGTGAACGCAGCATGAATGTGTCTGACGCAGAGAGGAGGATAAATGAGCTTCATAATGCACTGGCGCTGTCTTTCCTTGGAGAAATGGTGAAGTTTTTTTTTTTTACTTTGAATACAGTGTGGGTGAAGGAAAAATATGTCACGCGAATGAAAGCAACAGTTGTTTATGAGTACATTAAACGTCAGGGCTGCAGCCATAGTTAAATTTCCATGGAGCAGGGAGTCGTTTGCTCCGTGTTCATTTGACTCAGTCTGAGTCTGCAGAGAAGCTGCGGCTGCGCACCGGTCTGTAGCCCCACAGAGTGCAGGGATGAACGGCTCCTCTCCTGGTCCTTCTCCCTCTATGATAAACTGTAAGTCACGTATAATGGGCCTGTGACCAAAATGAGTGAGAAATCTGCTCATTCTTTATTTTGAAAGGATAAAAAAGGGGAAACCCCTCTGAATCTCCAGGTTTACTGTAAGACCAAACATGTGTTTCAGTGTCAGATGTTGGGAATTTGTTTGACTTGTGTAAATCGCTCAGGAAGCATGACAACAGCCAACCAGCTGGGAAATGCTTGCTATCCAAATCTTGCATCCTTCTCTGGGTTCCCTTGTTCATGTTGTAACTTCTCTTCATTTGAAGGTGACTCAAATATAAACACAGATTATCCCAACATTTCACACACATGGACTTTAAGAAAATGTGTTCATTGTCAGAGCTTCTTGTGCCATGATAGTTAATTGTTAATGTCATTTTTTCAGTTCCCTCAAGTACTTCAAACACAGTCGGACTTTGGTCACTTTTTGGGTCTAAGTTGTTTTCCAATGTGCAATTTTACTGTCAAAAGTATTTTTAAACCTCTGATTTTTTTTAAAGAAATCTGTCATGATGTAAGTTTTGATTCATGTCTTGTCTCGTCATTTCCTGTTTTATTTTGAAATCACTAACGTCCCTCTCCTTTCAGGTACCTTGCCCTTCCTCCTGTGTCTGCTCTGATTGTCTTCCCTGAGTCCAAAGTGTTTCCAGCTGTTCTCCTTGGCTCCTCTTGTGCTCTAATAGTCTGTGTCTCCCTTGTCTTGTGCCAGTGTGTTGTTTCCACCATGAGCCTCACCCTCGCCTCTTTGTTCCACAGCCACAGCTTCCTTCAGCCTGCAGTCGAGCGTATCCTTTGTTGTAATTTATTCTTTATCCACAGCTTTAGTTTTATTACGCTCAGTTTCATAGCCTGGTTTTGTTCCTCTGTTTTTTGGAGTGATCTTTGTTGTAATCTTTTAATCATCTCCGTTAGCGGAGCTTTTGCGTTGGTTAATTGTTTTAGTTTCATAGCCCTCCGTTAGTGGAGTGATTTTGTGTTTTGCTCTTGGAGGATCTTTGCGCCGCCGTTATAGGTGAGCTGATAGATAACTGTTAAGGTTTCATAGTGCCTCTGTTTCTGAGAGAGCTTCTTGTTTAAGTCCGCCTCGTTAGGAGAGCTGCGAGTTTCTTATCTTTAATAGCTCTTTGTTTTCCTCCTGGAGTGGAGAGGCTTTTGGTTTGATCATTTTCACAGCTGCACTCTCCTCCTCCATAGTTATTGAGGAGAGTGCTCAGGAGTTTCACAGCCCCTTTCTTTGCTCTGTGAGCAGATCATCAACCTGTTGTTTATATGAATAAACAGTCTTGACTTTGAACTCGACCCTGCATCTGTGTCCTGAGGCCTCGACTAAATCTTGAGACATATTTTTGTTTTGTCTAAATTTAAGTTTTAGACTAATCGACGAGCAAATTGTTGCTCAGGAACATCCCTCGTGGGTCCAACTCGCCTCAGCTGAACTCAGATGGATCGTCCCAAGAAATCTACAGTACATCCGATGTGATAGAAGTACAGCCTACAACCCCTGTAGAGCTTCTGTTGCTGCTCTCTGTCACAGCTGTGGCTTGTTTCTCCAGTCAGTAACTTGTTTGCTGCTCTGTCAGATAATGCAGCGACACGTGTTTCCTACAGACTGTCACAGACATTTTTGTGCTGTAGCTTTTGAATGCTGCTTTATCGACAGCTTAATTTAACTTAAAGCAGCACTTTGCTGCTTGTTTCCTCCTCTCTCCCCCTGCTTTTTCTGCCTCTGCTTTTATAAAAGTGCTGCTCTGTTCTGTTAATAAACCCTTTCAGTTTACAGCCTCTGAGGCTGTTTTTACTTCTCAGACCATCCTGAAAAGGATCATGAGGCCGATGCCAGATAGTGAGGATGAGCACAGCAGCCTGGAGGAGACGTGCAGCTCAGGCTTTCTGAGAGACCACACTGAAAATGCTCAGATTGTAAATGTTCTCTCTGAGAAACAGACCTGAACAATGTACATCTCCTAAAGCTGCTGCTGATTCTTCACACTGACTCCATATTTCTGAAACCTGGTGGTGGAAAATCTACCCGGTAACATGATGGAAACATTGTTTTATTTTACCGCAGAAAGACCAGTTTCTTTTTACAGGTGAAGCAGAGATTCTTTGATCTTTGGGTAAACTTGAGAAAGTTCTGCTATTCAGCATCTTATTGGCAGCTTTAAATACTTCTGACTGTGTCTCTGTGGGCTCCTCTCAGGAACTGCACCAACTCCTGAAGCTGTGGACAGGTTGGAGTATACCTCCCCAGCACCTGTATGCAGGAGTTCCTCCTGAAATGACCACGCCTGTAGCCTCAGCCTGCAGGTCCTGCTGAAACTGCCTCTGAAGAGCCAAAGCTAGCAGACATTCAGAGAAAAGCTCCAAGCGTCTGTTAGAAGTACAGACTTTGGCTTTGGAATGATCTGATGTGAATAATGTGAGAAACTGAGCGTCTTTAAGTTGAACATTTCAAAGTTGGAGCAGTTAGTCTGTTCCTCTGTTTCATGCTGCTCATTGAAGGCTGTGGAGCAGTGAGCCATGTTAAGGCTTTACCTCATTAACTGGAAGTGTGTGAGGTTGGTAACAGTTCAGGAGAACTGAGAACAAACATTTCAATCTGAAGCTTTATTTACAAATGTTAAAGTTTGGTTAATAAAGACGATTGAACATGAAGTGTTTGGTGCACTTTTCCATCCAGCAGTGTGTGAACGTTGGTGAACTCGTCCAGTTCTGCTGTGGCTGCATCAGCTGCTGTGGTGCGGCTGCATAGATGTGGAGTGCATCCATGAAGGGAACATCGGGGTCAGGTGACCTGGCCATGTTCTCGCTCAGGTGTCCTTCAAGCTGCACTTGGGCTCCTTCAACTCGGTCCGTTTCACCTCCGAGGGCATCAGAGCCGTGTGGTCCATCCCAGTCAGTCCCACAGTCTGCCTCCACCTGAACACAAATAAAACACCATCACAGCTTTAAGCTTATTCAATATTTTGTAGGCTTTCTGGAGACTTAAACAAAAGCTTTGGCATCTTCAGATGTTTCACTGAAACATTTTCAGTTGCAGTTTTAAACTGAAGCTATGAAATCAGTTCTCCTCAGTATAAATATTAAGTTATGTAATCTCGCCAAATCATTTTAGGCCTTTTAAATGTATCATTTAAATAATGGCTCCTGATATGATGCACTCAGCTGTTTTAACACACCTGATCAGGATCCTGAAGGTGTCTGAATGATGTCCAAAGCTGGTGGGGAGACTGGCTGCCTGCTGCTCTCAGGCTGTGATGCTTCCAAGCATCCATGAAGAAGGCAAGTTGCCTCTGCAGCTGAGGCAGAAAAGCCCAGTGGAGAGCAAAGAGATGACTCATCATCAGGGGTCAAAAGCCCTTCTCTCTCCAGGCTGAGAAACAGAGTATGGAATGGGTCAAGGACTGGAATGGAAACATCTGTCCATCAGCGTTCTATCCTGGAAGAACAAGAGACATGATTCAGAGAAACATTCCAAGCAGGAAGAGAAGATGTTTCTGCTCTGAATTAGAACTTCTAGCTGCTGGATGTTATGACTCTACAATGAGGAAACTGATGCTCATAAGTTCAGTGATGGCTTTAGAAATGTGTGTCCAGCCTAATCTGGTCTTGGTGGAGCACTCGCCTGAAAAACTAAGTCTGAAAAGGTTTGATGCTGCTGCAAATACAAACAGTTCCAACACAAGAAATAAGAAGAAGGAAAACATGTCTGAAGGTCTTTCCCCCTCAAATATACTTTACATTTAGTAAATGTGAAAAAACAACAGGCTCTGAAGCAGATGACAGATGTCATTCATGCTTTGTTCAGTGTTTTCTGTCAGTAATGGAGGACAAAGCAGAGTTTGTGAATGAGGCCAGTGAGAGTCCTGCAGAGGAACAGCAGGATGAACGTTGGGGAATAATAACACTCGTTATGTGCTCTCCTGCAGAGCTTTTCTCATAATACATCACTATGGAAACCTCACCGTTGGTTATGGAAACTCCTTCCTGTAACGTGCGAGTCTGGGTTCTCTCCTCGCTGTTCCACCATGAAATGGGCGACCTCAGTATTCTCAGCAGCCTGTCAGAGCGCACAGGTGATGGCAAACCAGACGTGTTGATGGCACCAAGGAAGCTCTCCAGCACTGGAGATGCTCCATTGTTTGTTGCAGCAGACAGATGAACAGTTAAACGGCTGAAGCATCTATTCCAGCGTGAAGGACAAAGAAAAAGAAGATCTAATGCATCAGATCTAAATCTGAAGAAGGTTCATTCACAGCTTCTTTGACACAAAGCAGAGAGACTGCACTGATGCAGCTTACAGAGGACTTTCACATAAGGATCCACTTCATATCAGACTCACTTTGCAGCAGCAGTCCCCTGGCATGAAGGAATGATTTCATCATTCTGTGTCCTGTGTTTGGGGGACTTAGTTGGATTTCTGCAAAGACGGCATCCAGCTCTGCGTCACTCAGTCAGAACAACATGTCCGACCTAAACCCCAGGAACTCCACCCGGGGAGTCTCAAGGTCGCTCAGGTTAGAATTCCACACTAAGACAGACGTGATTTCATGTAGATCTCATGGACAGACATCGCTGCCAAACATTCCCACAATGCACTTGGGCCTAACAGGTCTGGCAGTCTTTCCCAGCAGTGGATCCACTGACCTGTATGAACTGCCTTTCTGAGCTAAAATCATCAACTGGTTCACAGCTACGAGCCCTTAACTCACTGAACAAACTACAGCTGCAGCAGTGTTGTTCAGGCTGTTCACAGCAGAGTTAAACTGCAGTTTAACTCACTGATGACAAGGTCTTCTCCTCCTGCCTGATCCCATGAAGATAAACTCCTCTGACACACTGATCCACCTCCACACCTTCAGCACCACATTCACTGAAGAACCTCTGCATCCTGCACTCTGCTCAGTTCATTCCTCTGTATCTTTATAGAAAGTGTCTTTCTGTCTGAGAAACACTCACTGTTGAGCAGAAAGTTCACTCTGCACATACCTGCCTCTTTCATTCAGAAACACATTTTCAGCTTCATGGATTCATGGAGGGATGCACAGATATATCGTCCTAACATCGGTATCAGCCAATACTCAGCTTGTTATCTGCAATCGAGGAATCAGCAGAAAGGATAACATGAACCGATGGCATTGACTGATGTTGAGCTGGTGTTGCAGGAGCTTTGCCCTGAAACTGACCGGCTTGGCCTACAGTTGCAGATTCAGCAAATATCCAGTAGATGGAAGCTTAATTCCACAGCAGGCAATCTATTCTTCACAAGAACATTTTGTTTGGGTATACAAGTACTGAAGTCATTGAGTAGGTAAGAGTTTAACTTTTGAAACTGTGACTCCATTCTTCACCCTGGGTTGGGACTCCTGCCCCTGGAAATCTCCTTGACGACACCTCCTCCTGAATCTGATGAATAGCACCAGAAGTCATCTGGGACCTGGCTTGGCACCTCCTTCCACCACAGGCGCAACTGCCTCGGCCGCCGGATTAGTGGCACAATGTTCAAGGAACTTAGCTTTCAGAGCAGCCCCCAGGCCAGCGAAGAAGCGTCGAAACTTCTCCTCTCTTTGTGCCACATCTCCATAGTCGGGAAATGCCTCCACGACCAGCAAAAACGCAGACTTGCTCAAACAGGTTGGAGGAATCCTCGCGAGCTCACTGGAGTAGTCGCCGCCATCTCCCGTCCCTCCAGCCAAGGAAACTCCGGCTTCCGTCACCAGCAAAAGGAGCGGGTAGATCCACCAAACAGAGACCAACTGAACTTGACAGGGTCATGTCTCCACGCGGGGGGCAACACCCATTCCGAAATACCGCCATTCCGACATGCAAACGTCCCACCATTCCGACAAGGCTTTCAGTTTAAGGAAATGTGCGTTACTCAACAGGCGAGTCCCTTCTTTCTGTTCATGCAATTTATATGTTTAACACATGTTTACAGATAATTAAAAACACAAAGTCTCGGCAACTGGAGGAGGAGAAGCAGACCGCGGTGGTTTTCAATCACACACTCCAATGCCACTTGTTTCAACTTCCGAAAATTTAATCCAGGAAAAAAAGGCTTACAAATATGGACCGAAACGGCTCCATAACACGCACAAGAATCCAAAAGAAACGAAAGTTAACTAAAAGAAAGCAAATACGCAGCATGAAGTGGTCAAAATTGGTTTTACGCATGCCTATGTGCGTCTGGCACATGCGTCTTCGGGCGCTCCCACGTTGGTTTGTGGATGAAAGCTATATGTTCAGCTGTAATGTCATGTAAAAACAATCTCTACATGACATTTACTCCCAGGTGTGACCAGTTAGGTCCTTAAGATATCAACAGGCTGTATAAAGCCTTGCGCAACGGCTGTGTGTTTGTGCCAAATGCGCAAAGCCCCTCCGCGCTTCCCATAAGTACTCATAAATCACGTGAATTACATGAATAAACGTTTTTACTGCATTTTGTTGTGTTTTATACGTTCTATGCTGTCGTTTCTCTCCTCTCCTATTGGCAAGGCAAGGCAGAGTGCTCGCAACTGTATCCTGTGCAGTAGCCGTGATCTGTAATTGCAATTATTACTTTTGCATATGATGACAGCGGGCAAAAGACGCATGGGCTCTGTGGAGAGCTCCGCTCCATCTGGCTGCTGTGACAGCTCACTGACACTGTATTTCTGCTTAATCAGTTTCAGTCTCGCCAGAGTTACATTAATATCTGTATTTTTATATTTGACATTTCAGGGGATTTTGATAATAGAATATTAAAGTTTGTTTGCAAGGCTGATATGCCGGCGCAAATACGCGCGCCGGCATATCAGCCTTCATTAGTGTAAAATGTTTTGGGTAAAACATAGGCTATTAAAAGGAACTGTCGGAATGGCGAGATGTCGGAATGGCAGCATGTAACCTCTCCACGCCGCGTGATGCTAACTTAGCCTCGCGCTAACTCACACAGCAAGCTAACTTCCATGGAGCGGCAAAAGTCTAAACATATAAAAACATCACCTCTGCCACCAATGTAACCGAGCTTGCTGGGTTCATTCAACTTAACACTTAAAATAAAAACATTAATGGAGACTGGATACTGAGTTTAACTTTCAGAACCTGCCGCCCCCGTTGTATTACTCCTCCCAGAATGCACTTTTCCAGCAGGACATTTGACATGAGAATACAATACAATACTGTCTGTTACACTTTATTATTAAGGTTAGTCATTTTAAATCAAAGAAAGGGGGATACAAGTGAAAGATATTGGTACGACTGGATTAATATAACCAAGCGTCGCTTTGAAGATACTTTGCCTCTTCACATAACGTGTCCATGGGGTGTTCATGACAGGCAGAGACACAGATGCAGCGTATACTGAGGTTAAAAAATGTGCGACATCTAGTGGTTGTTAGAATAACTGCACGTGAAAAGAAAAATGCTGGCCATGACATATTTATTCTTCTTTTTTAAAAAAAATCCTTAACCACGCTTGTTTTCTAATAATTTATATATATTTTATTACTAATAATTTAGCTAAGTGAAGCTCTTTTCTAAAACCAATCGGAAAGTGACGATGTTTGAAGTGAACTTGTTTGTTTACGTGTAACCGTGGCAACCAACAAAATGGCGTCCATGCGGGGGAGAGTCGCGTTATTTGAACATGCGTTTTAGGCTATACTACCTTTGTTTTGTGACTCTGACCAGTTGATGTTATTGCCTAAATCCAAGTATGAATTGATAAAAAATGTGTTAAAGGAAAGTGTTGATATGTTCTTAAAGAATTTTGAAGCAGTGTCGGTCTCACTTGACTTAAGTCAGTTGGTTGACAGATGAGTTCAAAGGCATTCAAAGGGACGCTACAGATGCCCACAAAAGCACAGGTGTGTCTGCTTGTATGAACATTGGACATCACATCAGTGATGTAAGTTGCTGTACTGTAGAGATTTTTGTGGAGCCCAGGAGGAACACCTGCTCAAAGTTAATGCACCCCGAGCCTCGGGGCTGTTGTAAGATTAAAAAAATGGAGTCCCAAAGCTGTAAGCTCTGGACTCCAGGTGGTGGCTTAATGTCTTCCCCATCTGTCAGGGCATCCTACCGGCCACTTCACCCAGAGGAGAGGAGCGAGACACCGGCCAGCCGCCACGATCCGGGACCGACGGAAGCCGCCCAGGGAGGCTTCGGCGTCGGTCCTGGACCGAAGAGCCGGCCGATGTCCCACCCAGCACGCTCCAGGCCAGGACAGTCTATCAGACTCCATAACTACCACCTGTATCACTGCAGGAGGGGCAGAGCCCACTGCAGAGACCCTGGAAGGAGTCTGATAGAGAGGCGACCCTTCACGGCTCCTTGAGGGAACGTGTAGGATTAAACTTTCAGTGGTCCTACTGGCCCTATTTATATGATTTCTACGTTCGAAATATGATCACATGACCAGTAGACACCGTCACTGTTGCCCCGGTTTTTACCATATATGGAAAAAAAGAACTCACAGAACCTTCCATAAATGGAAATCTGCAAACGTCAAACGAATATCCCCAAAATAGGGGTCTATCAGTGACATGATTGGTCACGTGTGCAGGTGAGGTTGGACGTGCATGCGTCACCCCAGCACCTCCATGCTCCATGGAAACATGGTCGGGATCAACATCAGCCTCTCAAGGCAATTCTGTGGTAAAATAGAGGAAACATGTCACAGTTCATGTTCATGTCACAGTTTATGTTTTAATAGTCTTGTTTTCAGGTTATGTTCAAGTCATGCTTGTTCATGTTCATGCCTCATAGCCACAGTCTTGTTATCTTGTTATCAAAGTTATTTATTCATAGTCTTGTCACAGTCACAGTTAATCATAGTCTTGTCTTATTTTTTCCATATCCTTGGTTTTTGTTAACGTTAAGTATTTTTGAATCCGGCTCTGTCACGCTTTTTGTTCTTGCTTTTTGCTCCCTGTTTTTTGGAATAAAACTTTTTGTTGAACATAAAGAACTGCATCTGGGTCCTACCTCGCCACGAATCGTGACAAAACATATGGTTCCAGCACCTATAGAATTGGGAGAAATGTGAGAAGTAAGTGAAACACTGATGCTAGTTCATGTTTAACAGCTTTAGCCCATTAAATACACATCTCTTTTAAAGGTTAACTGTTCTGGCCAACTGCTTAATAATACTTTATTTGTTTTATTACGTAGGATAATGTTTTGTCCTTCTTGTGGATTCAGCCTTGAATCAGTTCATGTGGCAAGGACATCAGATTATTGAGTCCTGATAAGACAACTGAAGGCAGTGTTTAAAAGACATTTTAAATTGGACTTCACAGTATAACTACACATTCATTTGAATACATGACCTCTGAACAACAAGATTATCATTGATCCACTTACTCTCTTAATGAAATCTGATTACACTGTGAATCAGGAAGCACAGTAAGATGTGCAGTGGAGTCATTACACAACTCTGGGAGTTTAAAAGAGAAGCAGAGGCAATCACACTTCCACCACTGAAAATGTTCCACTTTGGCAAAGGTGAAAGGTTGGGAAAGCCAGCAATTTGGTCCACTTCAAACTTTGTGTCATGACAGCTTTCTGATACCATTTCTATTTAGAATTCCAGAGGTCCCATTTTTAGATTGAGAATGCTTGGTCATTGGAGAGCCTGCAGGACCTGATCGTACACAGCAGCACCATGCTGCAGACTGCAGGGTGTTTTAAACGTGTTGGGTCAATGGAGGAAAAGCGTTCAGTTATCAATGATTACCTTCAGTGGTATTTAATTGATAAGAACCACACAGCATTTGAAAGGTAGTTTATTTTATTGCTCTTGCCCAGAAAGAGTTAAACATGTGACTGACTGTTAGTTAAAATCCTCTGTATTATTGCATTATGGCTTCAAAGATGGACTTGGCAGCTTGCAGTTTGTCACAGCACTGCAGCAGTATCCTACAGTCCTGACCCCTGTTCTGTCACTCAAGTGAAAAGTTATCTGCCACAGACACGGAAAACTTATTCCAACCCCAGCTTAGTCCTGCCTGAAGTAACAAGAGGAAAACAAGAAGTTTGTGGGCAGACTGCCTTCTGACTGCGAAGGTTGGTCAGTTTAATCTTTATCAACATAAAATATCATCCCAAGTCTTGTTTTAGATTGACATTTTCAGTAAATTAGTCCAAATGCTTTCTACTTTTAGAAAGAGACACTTCAGTGACCCTGGAGGAGATCTTCATGCTTGCCACAGGTGTAGCAGGCAAACCTCCTGCTGGCACGGATCCTGGAGCGTCCCTTCAGCTCCTCACCAGTTCAAACTACCCCATGGCAAATACATGTGCCAACACATTAAAGCCGCCTGTCTCTGATAACTACAACAGCTTTAAAGCCAACATGAACTTTGGAATGAAGAATTCCTGCTTTGGATGCTTTTAAACACACTGAACTATGAACACCTGAAATGTCCCAAAAGAAAAAGGTTTTGTTCAGGTTGGAGATGTTAAACACTCAGCTTTAAACTCCTGTTTAAACCTCTGTTCTGTCTTCTCTTTTTAAAATCTACAAGGTGCCGGTGTTCCTCTGTGCCGGAGGGTAATGCATAAGAATAAAAGGTTTTGCCATCCCAGTTTATTTGTCTAAATGTGAAATGAAGATAAAGTTCAGCCTGTTGTTCAGAGTGATGTAGTTCTCTACAGCAGACTGCCACTGAAGAGATGGTGTCAGACCACTTTGTCTCTGTGGTTCTTCAAAGGGATGCAGGTCATCGTCCCCAACAGTAACTGGTGGTGCTGCTCAGGGTCTGTGAAGATGCTGAGAATCCACAGTTCATCCCATTGAATCTGGGAAGAATATACAGAAAAACAACCAGATTTACTTTGTTTTCTCTCAAAGTTTAAATGTTGTTGGCGTTCCCTGCCAGTGATTGGCCAGATTTAGTCAACAAGACTCGTATGCAGAGACACCACAAGACGACATGATAAAAGCTCAAATACACCATCAAATAAATATTAGAACTAAAGTGATGCTGACTGAAGCATGAGTGTAAATTCTCAGACATAATGACTGATTTTAAAGTGACAGCTTCAAGGAAGAAACTATTTTCTTTTTATATATATATAATTTAAAAAAGCTCTCTGGTACATATACTGTTTTCTGAGCTTTTACAGCCTCAGTCCAACCTCAGGTTAAACTCATGTAACCATGATTTTCCTGTGAATGCTTCATGTAGATGTAATAAAAGGTCGCCCTGTTGTTTTTGCTTTAACATGGTTTGCAGTGTTCACCTGTGAGACAAATGATACATCACCTCTGCTCATCCAGATGTTCAGTTAGACTGCCGAACAGCACGGATAACGTGAGCGTTCCAGTGGTGCTTGTATTCGTCCAGTTCTTTCTGTCGTGCTCCCAGACGGCTGTACCGCAGCAGCCTTGTGTGTTCGTAGCTGCTTTTGAACAGATACTTCTCCCTCAAGTCACCAAACAGATCCGTCCAAAACTGTGTGTGAGTATGCAAACACACATTTTATTCTGAGGAAATATATCACCTTCCTCCTGTAAAATACAGCTGAATTGCTGCCTGTTGTGTTTTAGGTAGTTTATTATGTAGAAGACATTTAAAATCTTAAGCAGGAACTGAATTGATTCAACATAAAAAAAACACCAAGTAAAAGCGAGCATTGCCTTCATCAGCACAGTCATCTACAGTAAATCCAAAAGTGTGATGTGAAGTAGATAATCAGTGAAGAATGAATATGAGATAAAAACCTTTGTTTGCCAAAGCAGGACCTCCAGCTTTCAGTTCACTGCTCAGATGCTGAAGTGCCATACATGTGACTTCTGGCTCCTGCAAATGCATCTCTGAGCGCTGATCTTAAGGAACGATGAAGTGCAGCCATCAGTCCATTTTCTGCCACAGTCTGTGCGGCGGCGCATTGGAAAAACTCAAAACTCAGCGACACACTCAATGTCATTTTGAGCACCGACACCAGGATCATTGTTGGACTTTCCACATGTGAGCCACATCATTTTTGTTGAGAAGCCATCGATACGGCCACTTCAGGCAATCCCAAAAGGTTTCAGTTTGTCGTTCCCACCAACATGCCACACTGAACAATACTCTATTCCAGATGTGTCAGGTTCTCTTCTTCTGTTCATCACATCACATCTTCTGACTGTAAAAGAGTACTTTTGTTTCAGAGGCTGCCACATCGCTCTGTAACCTAAAAGCTGCCTGATCCCTGAGGTTCCTCAGAAAAAGCTGCCTGCACAGCAGCAACTGGAGCGTAGTTCGTCCTCTCGGTCAGGTCTGCATTTTGTAGTCTTTTGAAAGTGCTGACACTCACTGAAATGTTGTGCTTGGTTGCCAGTAAGTCCAGCATGATTTCAGAGGCAGGGTCCTCAGTGAAATACTTGTGGATAAGTTCATCCACCACAGCTGCTTCAGGACCTGATGGATGAATATATGAAAACACCACATGAGAAAAAAGTAAATCCACTGCATTTACACTCTTTCGTGTCAGGTTTTAAATGATTATGGATTAACAAAGTAAGAAACTGAACTTTGTAAATGGTTCACTTAGATTCTCATACATTTAGTGTTCATCCCAGTAGCTAAAAAAGAGTAGAGTAAAATGCCACCCTAAGTAGTGGAATTTGACATTTTATGTTGAGGGTGCCTCTCTGTTTTTCTGAATGTATTATTCTTCATCTGTTGCATTTAACATAAGCTATATGTTTTGAGTTTATTTGTTTTGAGGTATTCTCAATAATAATTCACAGTACAATGAAGAAATCCATAATCTTTAAGAAGATGATCAAAATATACCTTCCTCTTGAAGATTTCTGCAGCATGAGCCACAGTGTGACAGGACAGGCTGAAGATTTATTCCACAAAATGGACAAAACATCATCTGGTAAAATACAAAGGGGAAAGGACTTTTAGCTTACACATGATGGTAATTTGCTGTGTAAAGTTGAGAAACTAATACTCATCTCACTGATAAAACAGTGATAACGGCACAGTTAATAAACATCCAGCATCAGTGTCTCACTTCCTTCTCAAACTTTTCCTAATTTCCCTCTCTTTATCCATTAAAACCTGAAAACTGCCCAATTGAGTTGTGGCTTGTTGTGTTGCTTTTGTATTCTTTGACACTTCAGGGCCACCGTAGAGACCGCCTGTGAATACCAGCTGCTGTATTCGTGGCACCTCTTAAGTCAGTCTGTTCTAACAGTTTCCAGCAGTGCTCAGCTCACAGACTTCATCTGTCTGAATTCTTCTGGAAAACAAACACAAATTTTATTCTCTCACCTTCTCAATTCTCTGTATTGTTGAGGATGGTGAGAAGGGAAGAGTGAGGGGTTTCCTCTGAAAGTCCACTGTCATCTCCACAGTGTTGAGCGGGTTCAGCTCTGGGTGGTTCTGACTGCCCAGAGGACCAGGCTGGACCCTGCTTGGCTTCCAAGATCAGGTGTGTTCAGGGAGGTGTGGCTGTAAGCGACAGTCACTGTGACAAATATGGATTATATAGGTGCTGGAACCACGTTTCCTCTATTTTAAAACAGAGTTTATTTGAGAGGCTGATGCTGATCCTGCACATGTTCTTCTCTCACATGTTGGTTCTCTTCAGCTGAAAATGAGACTCTCAGATAACTTAGTGTCTGTCGACCTCTTCTGTTCCCTGTGTGTAGTTTTGTGTTCATCGTCACACAGAGAGACATCCATCCATCCATTTTCTATACTGTCAATCGGGTAGCGGGTGGGCTGGGGCCTATCCCAGCAGTCATCGGGCGAAGGGCGGGGTACCCTGGACAGGTCGCCAGTCCATCACAGGGCCACATAGAGGCAAACAACACAAACAACCATGCACGCTCACACTCACTCCTAAGTGAGTTAAGAGAGATAAGTGATCACTTCTCTCGCTTATGGCCGTACTGCCCTGAACACACCTGACCTCATCAGCTAACCAGGATTGGGCCTGGTCACTTAGATGGGAGACTGCCTGGGAACAACAGGTGCTGAAAGCTCTTTTGCTTCTCTTCAAAAACCAAAGAGGAAGCTGCTGTCCCATTGAACTTCATATTAAGTTTGAAATTATCTCAACAACTTTCCCATTTTTCTCCAAAGACTGTGAATGAGAGCACACACAAATCATGGCATCTCATATAAGTCAGTCTGTTCTAACAGTTTCCAGCAGTGCTCAGCTCACAATGACTTCATCTGTCTGAATTCTGAGAAGTTAAAACATTTATAAAAAGTATTCCATCGAAATAATACCAAGAAAACTGAGCTTTTCCTGATAAGTTCAGGAAACTTTAGTGATATTAAGTAACTTTCCTCAAACAGATCGGTCAACATGTCTGTACTGAAGTTACTGCATAAAGTCTCATATTATATTTAAAGTCTACTTTCATCAACTAAAAAGAGGTTGAGAAACAATCAATTCAAAGTCATCATAGCATATATAGACACTTGCTGTGTCTTTAAAGTTTGCTGCTCATACACAGAAGGTGGTTTGAAGAACTATTTTAATAGATTAAATGATGGACCCCATATAGTTTAGTCCCCAGAATGACCGAGATCATACATTTACAAGCACATAACATGTTCCTTAATATTAGTTTACTTCTTTTATAAATACTACTTGGATATAGTATATAGCAGAGTGTTAAAGCTGTTTCTCCTGGTTTCTGTGGTGTGTGACTTCCTCTCAGGAACACAGACAGCACGCAGACACATGTGACATCATGAACAGAGAAGGAATATTTCTGTGAAACGTTAAAGCTGTAACGGATCAAATACAGGTGCAGATGAACAGGTTTTCATTGTAATCACACATGATGTTCAATACACACATACAGCAATCTGTTGTATTTTTGTACTGTGCTGTATCTTTTAAAATGGCTTCATGTTTAATATTCTATAGCAGCGAGCAGTTAATAATGCACAGACATGAGAAATTCAAAGGAGAGTCTTTGGAGTCTTCACTCCTGGACCTGTTGCCTAGGCGACCTGACCTCAGGTAATTATCGATTGTTGAAACAATGTCAATAAAATCTCCTTTAACTGTGAAGGAAGTGGAGTCTTTATTGATGGAAATGTGTCGCCCTCTGGCGGTGAAAATATAAATAGCATCATGTCAGTTTGGGAGTGTTTTTAAACGACTGAATACTTTGGTAGATTTCTTATCATTGTAATAATGAGCAACTGGACTTTCTGAATATTTCAGATTTTCTCATCTGAAAGATGTCTTCAGCTTTAACTAGTTGGTGACTGTCGGCTGATCAGCAGCTTAAAGACTATTCACACTTGGCAGGTCCGTACGGTCACACTGACACACCTCAGTCCAAACCATCTGTTTTCTTTGTCCAGAATGTGGACATCACTGTCCTCAAAAGAGTGTCCCTTCACCTTAAGATGGAGGTGAACCGCTTAGCCTTCAAACTGCACATCTGTATCTGTCAGATAAAAATATGATGACTCTACAGAAACGGACATTCAGGACCAGAGGGTGAAGAACTTAGAAGATGGGGACCTCACCCAACCAGAAAAGGATGTTTGCAGCAAAGCACTCAGTTTTGCCATTTCTCCACAACAGCTGCCAGTAGTGGACCTCATCACAGCTACTGAATCTGTGATAAGGACTGACAACATCTCAGAAGAAGGCAGAAACAAGCTCAGGAGGAGGAGAGACACTCTGAGGAGGAACAACACAAACTGATCCCCAAACAGAACATGAAATGACGCAAACAAATAAACGGAGTCCAAAGGGATGCTGAACTTTGATGTCTGAATCCAGATGTTGTCAGTAAGAAATGTGGATTAGAACACGTAGAAAAACTGAACAAATAGTGTTGAAGCTGCTTCACAAGGTGATGGAAATATTAAGATATTCACAAATATATCAGGTGTGAGTGTTGAGATTAAAACAAGATGTGATTTGTTCTCAAGGAACTGCCTCATTAACAAGCTTCTGCTCTCAAACTGCACAGATCTGAGCGCAGAATGGGATTTGTTGAATTTTTGGACATTTTCTGACCTTCCCATCAAACTGAAAATAATAATTGGACAACACACTAAAACACACATTTCTCGTGTAAATTAAACTTGTCCTGAGAGAAGTGGGTGCAGAATATTGAAAATACAGCCCCTAAACAGACATAAAAAGATCACACCAGCTTCTCAATGAGGAACATACATGTACATGTACCAGTTAAAGTCAGTTTTTGACACATTTATTTTGCTTTTGATACATAATTCTTGTTCTGACGATCAACAAATTTCATTCACAGCAAGTTGTGTCCCTCCACACATGTGCAACACTTTTACCAAAACCAGTTCAACGTGGCATCAGAAAATAAACCCCGAGTGACACGACCAACAGGAAATGACATCATCAAGCCATGTGCTAACTAACACAATGAATAGAGCAAAACTAAGTCAGTAATGATGTGTAAAATGTAATTAATCCCACAGCACTTTACACTATGAAAGTATACGTGGATGTGCACAGAAAAGTGAACATCTGCACAAAGATGTCCCGGTTATCAGATTTCTATGGAACATTTTACTGATCGGATCTGCATGCAGTTCTGTCTTCACCCAGCTGTCTGTTTGACTGATTAAAGGAGAAAAGTCCTGATATGTTGGCGGCCCGTTAGCCATGGTTTAGTGAGGCAGAGTAAAGCTGTTCTCTGTGCAGCATCTACAGTGGAAGTACAGCAGATGTAGGGGTGCACGGTGTAAAACAGTTGTGTTCACAGCTGGTTTACTCCCCTGTTACTTGTGTCCTCTGCAGTGTGTTTGGGATAATGTGGGATGGGAATGTGTGAGCGAGCTGCTTCTGGGTTTTAGCTGTTCAGGAAACGGCTTTAAGGTTGATGGTGTGGTTTTGTAAATTTAACTCTTTATAATCAAGTGTTTGTAAGAATGAATGCGTACAGGAAATACTCAGAATATTTTGTATTGTGAAACTATTTTGTAAAACAGAGACACCTCCTCTGTAAGGATGTGGTTTGGCACCGTCAGTGGTCAGTTAGTTCGTTAAGGCCTGCTGATGGTGGAGGATGATCATGTCCCACGATGCCTCCATGCTGTTCTTGGCTCTGTGCACCTTTTCTAGATCAATAAAACAAATAGTTTTGCACCATATTCTGTTTCTGCATTGCTGTCATCAGCTGCTCAGAAGCTGCCTGGTTACAGTCCTCTGATATATTTAGTTTCTCTGATCTTTTCCAAAGTGTTTGAGACCCTCCACCCATTGCACCTTCATCTTTATTACAGAAAGAAGACAAAAGTCTTTATTTAGATTATTCTCCAGTAGAACATAAAAGAATAATAACATCAGTAATTTCAAAAGAGCAAAAAAGCATAACATTCTGAAGGTTTTCACTTCAAATATCAACATGTTTGACTTAATTTATATTTTACATCATTAATTATTATTGAGGTAATTAAATGTCAGTAATTTTATTTAACTTACATGTTAAAGTTACTGTTAAAGTCCAAATGTTGTTTGTAAAGGATCATTTCAGTCCTCTTTGTGAGTGTTCAACAACAACATTTAGCAACTTTCTGCCATCAGAAACTAGTTCCAGTCCAGTTGTCCTTTCATCATCAAACAGGAAGTGAATGTGGAGAAACATCAGGATGAACCCTGGCTGCTCACCGAACTTCTGCTCATTGGAGCAGAATCAGTGAAGATCTGTCAGCTGGTTGGAAATTCATCTTGGCTGATTGCAGCTCAGTGATTCCTCTCTGATATCACAGTTTGTCACATGTGCAGCAAACTAACTGCAGCTGGCATGAACTGAATGGTCTCAGTTGAAGTGAGCTGTAGAGAAACACAACATACTGATATTCAGTGTGAAGCTTTGACTGGAAACACACAGAAAAACAACATCCTGGAAGAATGGCAGCTTCCATCTTTAAAGGACTGGAAGAGGAAGAAGTTTCCAAGGAATCATTTAGAAGAGTTTCAAACAGAAACTGACTGAATCCATGAATCTGAAAAGGTGTTTCTGAGTGAAAGAGACAGACATGTACAGACTGAACTATATGTTCAACAGTGATTCTCTGACAGGAGGAAACTCTTTAAACTCAACACAGAGACACTGAGGAACCAGGATACCAGACTGTAAATCCAGGATGCAGAGGTTCTTCAGTGAATGTGGCGTTGAAGGTGTGGAGGTGGATCAGTGTGTCAGAGGAGACTCTGTAGAAGGACAGAGTGCCAGCAGGACGGTCCACATACACTGCTGCTCTGTTAGAGACAGAGGAGGAGGAGGAGGAGATGGGTGTTCTTCTGTTATTGTGCCAGACAGAGTAAACTTCATCAGAGCACCTCAGACTCCAGGACTGATCATTCCATCCAAACACACAGTCTCTGTCTCCTCTCCTGCTGATTCCTCTGTAACTCACTGATATATAAGCTTCTCCTCTCCACTCGACCTCCCAGTAACAGCGACCAGTCAGAACATTTCTACACAGCACCTGAGGATACCAGCCATCAAATCTGTCTGGATGATCAGGATATGACTGAACCTCCTCCACAAGTGTCACCTTCCTGTTGTTGTCAGACAGTTTCAGTTTTCTGTTCACTGTGTTTGTGTCGATTGTGAGTTGACAGGAATCTGATGGAGAGAACAAACACAATCCAGCTGCAGTTATTGATCTATCATCTGTTCACTTTGATCAATGAGTGATGTGACAGTGTGAAGATGGTTGGATGTCATGAATCAGATGAAGAACACACTTACACTTCCTCAGACCTGGTGTCAACCATCGTTCTCCAGCAGGCTCCACCCTGAAAGGAGGAGGGGGGGGTCAGAGGTCAGAAAAATGAGGAAAGAAAAGAAAGTGAAGAAAGAGAAGAACGATGGATGGAAGCTTCATTTTGAGGTTTAAAAGCACCAAATGTTTTCTGCAGTCAGATTATGGAGATTAGGTTTCTGTCTCTGAATTCAATTCTTCAAGTTTGGAAGAATTTTCACTGATTTTTCACTCATTTCTGAATCCAAATATGAGCTTTAAAAATTCTAATGAAATCACTTCAGTTTCTGACATCATGGTCTCTCCTGATGGTCACATTGTTTCTGCTGACTCCTCCTCTCAGTGTGTTTCAGGGCAGCCAAACATCCAGATCCTTGCTCAGACCCATTGGTCCATCTGAATGCTGCACAGCCAACCAGGGGAAGACATTCATCTAGAAAAGTTAGACTGGAAACACTCCCCTCATTCCACCCTCCACATTGAACATTAAAGGCTCAGAATAAGATCAGAGGAGATTCTATAGTCATTGGAAGTAAATTAGCTGCCAGGTGTTGTGATTTTATTGATCAGAATCACTCATTTATTTCAGCCTGATCACTTTTCAGGAATCTGAAACAGACTGAAAAGCCTCCAGCCTCTTCCTCTCCTTCCCCCAGTGTCCCTCTCTTCCTGTTTCTCTGGAATTCCTTGGATAGTGTTTATTGGATTGTCCCCCACCCGATGGGATGAAGAACAACCAAACGCAGCTCCAGTTCAACTTTGGTCTACTTGGTTCTCATCTGGAAGGACGGTCAGAACCACAGAAGGGCAGAACTCTTTGGACCTGGTACCGTGTGATCTCTGAGAAAGCTCATCTGCTTCCACAGTCTGACTGCTACACACTACACTAACACAATGACATCAGCCACTGGGACACACAAACACAGTCAGATGCAGAGCTATCTGGGCTTAAGACGAGCATCAGCTGTGGAGGAACACCTGAGCACAGAGACTGAACAGCAACACAGAACCACGTTAACAGAGGACACACTCAGTGCACACACACTGGCCACTGAGACGGGCCTCTATCAGAGATCATGGCTCCCTGTGGAGCAGAGAGGATGTACACAGTCCAACAGCAACACTGTGGAGACACAGCTACACTTTCTAACACAATGTGACTCATTCTAACAGCTGCCTGAAAAGGATCTGAAGAAATGTCCCTTCATATACCCACAGTTCTCCTTCTGCCCAGCACGGACAAACTGCCCGTTCTGTTAGGAGAAATGAAGCAGAGCTGGACCAGGCTTTGTCTCTGCTGTGGATGGCTTCAGAGAGCTGTGGAGAACCAAGGACTGGATCTGGTTCTGATTCTGTGCTTTTATAAGGGTCACATCTGTCAGCAGGAACATTCAAACACTGTGAAAAGTCTTCCAGAGCCACGGCAGGATCAGTAACAGAGAATATATGATCAGAGTAATTTCAAACATCCTGTAGATTCAAATGCTTCTCATTTCCTGTACTGACCATTAGAGACTGAGTGATTTTAGTGTCTCTGACACAGGTGATGTAGCAGTGATCACTAACATCACAAACTCCAGAGGCAGGGGATCTGTGTGCTCTGTCAGTAAGTCTGATATCAAGTCATGTGGAGCTCAGAGGATTGTTGAAGTTTGCTCTGGTGGCTTTATCTCTGAGCTGAAACACATCCAGTTCCACACACTGTTCTTTGAATGTGTTGGAGCTGTCAGAGAGCCGGTCCAGCTGAAGATCCCCCATGTGGGCGTATGGAGGGAGGGACACAGGTCTAATCCACATGTGCACATTTCCAGATGTACGGTGAACATGGTTTTATAAATCTTTGTGCTAAGCTAGGCTAACATGTCCTGGACCCATCTCTGTATCTGATCCAGGGTCAGAGGACCAACAGACACTTCTCACTGTTGTTCCTGCAGATGTTCTCCTTGGAGACCTCCTCCACAAATATCTGCTGTTTCTGTTCAACCAGTGTTTCTGCTGTGAGCAAAGGAAAAAGGCTCCTACATGTGTGATTGTTCATGTAACACTCAGCAGGAAGCAAAAACACAGGGCTGAGTGCAGGACAGAGAACATGTTTCCAGCTCTTCCTCCTCTATCAGACATTGTGTGTGGCTGCAGCAGGCCACTTCATACCTGAGTTTGTGTGGATCCTTCAGTGCAGCCGTCAGCAGCTTCACTCCTGAGTCTCCTGGATGGTTGAAGCTCAGGTCCAGCTCTCTCAGATGGGAGGGGTTGGAGGTCACAGCTTCAGCCAGAGAAGCACAGCCTTCCTCTGTGATCAGACAGCCTGACAGGCTGCAGACACACAAAACAACACAGAAACTCTGAGAGAACTGCTCTGAAACTGAAGCTGAATGTCAGCAAATGTTGACCTGATGATGGAACTGAATAAAAGTCAGAGAATCATCAACTACTGTAACTGGTCCCTCTGAGGACGACTGATGACATCACAATCTATGAAATGTTGAGACATTTCAGTCTGAACCAAACTGGTGGATCAGCTTCAACATTTCAAACTGCAGGAGATATTAACAACATTCAAACATGCTGAAAAGTGTTCATGTTAAAGGAAGAATAAAAACATGCTGCATGCTGAACATGTGACTTCACACACAGAGGAAAATGGTTGAATCTTTAGTCTGCAAACAGGACCTGATTTATGTTCTTTATCTATTTTATGTGATTCATCAGATGTGTTTGAAATAACTTTAAAGATGATTTTCATCATTTTGCTCCAGTAACAAAGAGTTTCAGATAAAATGAGAAGAAAATATGAACAATATTCTGTGACAAACAAAGAGGAAACATGGCAGCAGTGAATGAAAAACCTGGATGAAAAGAAAACCTCTGAGAATATGTTTTATGTTTATGCATTTGGCAGACGATTTTATCCAAAGCGACTTACAGGTAGGCAGGTAGGGTAAGGGGGTCTTGCCTAAGGATATTGTGAATATTTCAACTTTTCACTCTTCACTGTACTCTCACGGTTTCTCTTCACTCTGCACACCTCAGACTTTCAGTACACCCCAAAGTCCTGTCATCTCCACAGATATTCTGCTGACTCTGCAGCTGTTGGCTGTATCAGTCAGCACAGTTACGTGCACATTTGAATGGAGCTTTGCTCACAGCCTGACTGGAGCATTTAACTGGAACACCATCCTTGTAACTGTTCACATGCAGAGGAGCAGAATCCAGTTACTGACTGAAGTCTGTCTGACGCTGCAACTCTGTGGACTAAGTGAGAAACATCTCATAGTTGGAGATTTTCCCAACAGAGCACTTTGTTCTCAGACTGCAGGTTTACTTGTTGTTCCCAGAGTTTCTAAAAGTAGAATGGGAGGCAGAGCCTTCAGTTATCAGGCCCCTCTCTGTGGAACCAGCTGCAAGTTTGGCTTCAGGAAGCAGATACTCTCTCTACCTTTAAGATTAAGCTGAAAACTTTCCTTTCTGATGAAGCTTATAGTTAGGGATGGCTCAGGTGACCCTGAAACATCTCATAGTTATGCTGCTGTAGGCCCAGACTGCTGTGGGTCCTTCCATGATGCACCTCTCCTCCCTCTGCTCTCTTTATTCTCCATGTTCATATGACATCATTGTTGTCATTAACTTGTGTTTCTCTTTCTCAGCAGGTATCTCTGGCCTGGTGTTATGGTACTTGTTGTCCCCTCTTTCCTTTCCTCTCAACCCCCAGCTGGTCGAGGCAGATGGCCACCCTTCCTGGTTCTGATGGAGGTTTCTTCCTGTTAAAAGGGAGTTTTTCTCTCCACAGTCACCTCGTACACGCTCAGGACAGGGGATTAGATCAAAGAGAAGTTTCAGTGCAATAACCATACAGATATCATCACTTTGTTCCAGTGCAGTGTGTCCACATTTAAAGGAGGTTTGATGCTCACATTTAGAGGAAAAAACAGATCATATTTCTGTAAAGTAGTTTACTTTGGGTATGTGATGGATCTCTGTTTTAGGAAATTTACAAATCTGCAGGAATGGAAAGGAGTTAAAGTAAAAGAGCATATGACAATAATTAATGCAACTTGTCTGAAAAGAGGTATGAAGAAGCAAAACGTCTTCCACAAAAATATATGTATACAGATGTACATACACATACCAAACTGTATTCAAACCTATATAACAACAACCCCAGCAGGCCCTTGAGAGACAATCACACCTAAGTACACATTCACACCCTTGTACATCAGCACTCGGAGTACAGAGACCCTCCCCAAACCCACAATCATCTGTGCCACAACCCGACACCACAGTCCCTCTGTCAGGCCCCGCCACCAACCCCAACCCTGCACCACACAGCACCAGGAGGAGGACAAAGTCCCTCAGACCCCCACGAACCAGCCCGGGAGTGAAGTGAAGACACCACATCAACATCATCAGCATCCGAGTCCCCGGCACCAATGCCGGAGAGCCAGCCCAGGCGCACCCAACCCCCCCGGCAGTCACCAAAATCACCAGTTTGAGCCTTTTTTTTTCCCCCAAACAGACATGCTTGGAAATTGATTCAGTTCTTTTTGAAGTTTATTCCAGACCTTCACACCACTGACTGAAATGCACATTGTCTTCATGGTGGTTCGAACCCTAAAGGTTCTGAAGTTAAGGTTTTCCCTGTAATCATAGCCCCCCACTCTATCAGTGAACAGTTTTTGGATATTATCTGGTAGTTGTTTATTTCTAGCTTTATACATCAGCTGAGCAGTTTGAATTTCTACCAGATCTGGGAGTTTGAGGAGGCAAGACTCTATAAATAATAAGTTAGTATGGTCATAGAATCCTGCCTTTGATAACATTCTGAGCCATCAGAGTGGTTCATGAGTTATTTAAGCCAGATAATCAAAAGGCAGAACAGATCAACCTGTTTCATTGATCAAGGTACCTGGAAGCTGGTTTTTTATCCATCTAAGCCAGAATTGTATCAGCTCTCAGCTGAAAAGTTCATGAATCCTTACCTGAGTTTTTCCAGTCTGCAGTTTGAACTCTTCAGTCCAGCAGAAAGCTGCATCACTCCTGAATCCTGCAGGTTGTTGTTACTCAGGCCCAGTTCTGTCAGATTGGAGGACTGGGAGCTGAGAGCTGAGGACAGAGCTTCACAGCTTCTCTCTGAGAGGTTACAGCCACTCAGTCTGAGGAGGAAATGAGATGGAAGGAAATAACTTGATCCATTAATCAATCAAACAACATTCATATTTGATTAGTGGAAGAATTCTGTTTCCCTGTTTGTTTCTGTTGATTTGTCCAAGGAAATAAATTATATGAATAAAATAAAAGAAGCTAAATATAGTTTTGTTTTAGAGTTTCTCATTTTCAAACACAACAAAACAGACAGAAAAACTAAATCTACATCTGTCTAAGCCAGATAACTAATTAATGAGATGGGAGCAAAAACACTTATTAGTTAATCAATCAATTAAACAAATTAATTGTAAAATTGATAAATAACTGTCACCAAGTTCTTCCTAAGAGAAACTGCTGAGTTTCTATTTCCAACAAAGTATCATCTCACATCACTTGTAAGATATTTTATTGTGAACTGACACTTCATAAATAAACTAAAGTTTATTTGAAACTTAGTTTAACGCTGATTCTGAAGTTTTTCACCAGTTAATAAGTAAATAATGTATTTAAAAAGAAATATATCTATGTTTGTACTTACAGAGCTTTGCTGGAGGCTTTGACCACTGGCAGCAGCCTCAGAAGAGCCTCCTCTGAAGCAGAGTATTTCTTCAGGTCAAACACATCCAGATCTTTTCCTGATGACAGTAAGATGAAGACCAGAGCTGACCACTGAGCAGGAGACAGTTTATCTGTGGAGAGACTTCCTGAACTCAGGGACTGTTGGATCTCCTCCACTAGAGAACGATCATTCAGTTCATTCAGACAGTGGAACAGATTGATGCTTCTCTCTGCAGACAGATTCTCACTGATCTTCTTCTTGATGTAATCAACTGTTTCCTGATTGGTCTGTGAGCTACTTCCTGTCTGTGTCAGCAGGCCTCGTAGGAGACTCTGATTGGTCTGCAGTGAAAGACCCAGGAGGAAGCGGAGGAACAGGTCCAGGTGTCCATTTGGACTCTGTAAGGCCTTGTTCACAGCACTCTGATGGAAGAGTCGAAGAGAATCTGCAGATTGATCTTCTCTTGTTTCGGATGTCCAGGAGGTTGTTTGTTGTTCTTTCTGCTGAGTGACACCAGAGAGTAAACCGAACATATTTCTCAAAGACTCAAAGACTCTCAAAGATTTTTGTGCCCTTGCGATATGAGCTGATGATGATGGCTGTTCTTCCATCAGGTTGACTCCAGAGTTGATGAAGGTCAGATGGACATGAAGAGCAGCCAGAAACTCCTGAACACTCAGATGGATGAAGCAGAACACCTTCTCCTGGTACAGCCCTCTCTCCTCTTTAAAGATCTGTGTGAACACTCCTGAGCACACTGAGGCTGCTGAGATATCGATGCCACACTCTGTCAGGTCTGATTCATAGAAGATCAGGTTTCCTTTCTGCAGCTGCTCAAAAGCCAGTTTTCCCAGAGACTCAATCATCTTCCTGCTCTCTGGACTCCAGTGTGGATCTGTCTCAGCTCCTCCATCATACTTGACCTTCTTCACTTTGGCCTGAACCACCAGGAAGTGGATGTACATCTCAGTCAGGGTCTTGGGCAGCTCTCCTACCTCTCTGGTTTTCAACACATCCTCCAGAACTGTAGCAGTGATACAGCAGAAGACTGGGATGTGGCACATGATGTGGAGGCTTTGTGATGTCTGGATGTGGGAGATGATCCTGCTGGCCTGCTTCTTATCTCTGAATCTCTTCCTGAAGTACTCCTCCTTCTGTGGGTCAGTAAACCCTCTGACATCTGTCACCATGCCAACACAGTCAGAAGGGATCTGATTGGCTGCTGCAGGTCGTGTGGTTATCCAGAGGCGAGCAGAGGGAAGCAGTTTCCCCCTGATGAGGTTTGTCAGCAGCACATCCACTGAGGTGGACTCTGTAACATCAGTCAGGGGCTCCTTGTTGTGGAAGTCCAGAGGAAGTCGACACTCATCCAGACCGTCAAAGATGAACACAACCTGGAACTCTTCAAAGCTGCAGATTCCTGCTTCTTTGGTTTCAGTAAAGAAGTGATGAACAAGTTCCACCAAGCTGAACTTTTTCTCTTTCAGCACATTCAGCTCTCTGAAAGTGAATGGAAACATGAACTGGATGTCCTGGTTGGCTTTGCCTTCAGCCCAGTCCAGAGTGAACTTCTGTGTTAAGACTGTTTTCCCAATGCCAGCCACTCCCTTTGTCATCACTGTTCTGATTGGTTCATCTCTTCCAGGTGGGAGTTTAAAGATGTCTTCTTGTCTGATGGTTGTTTCTGCTCTGTCTGCTTTCCTGGATGCTGTTTCAATCTGTCTGACCTCATGTTCATCATTGACCTCTCCAGTCCCTCCCTCTGTGATGTAGAGCTCTGTGTAGATCTGATTCAGAAGGGTTGGGTTTCCTGCTTTAGAAATCCCCTCAAACACACACTGGAACTTCTTCTTCAGAGCAGATTTATGTCGGAAAACTGGTTCAAAAAGTTCTAAATAAAAACAACAAATAAGATCAGTCAATACAATACACAGAAAATCTTCAAACCTTTAATTTATCTGAGAATGAGTATTTGAACATGTGTTGTTCTGTGTGTTGAGACATCAGTCCATCATTTATCCAGCAGGTTAAATCTTTAGAGAAATCCTCTTACTGCTCTGCAGACGGTCAGCCAGCTCCTCCTGCTTCATTCTCCTCAGGAAGTGAACTGTGATCTTCACTAATGCTTCTCTGCTGCTCCTCTGCTCTTCATCCTCATCCTCCCTCTGACTCTCTAAGCATTCTGGGTAAACTGGACTCAGAACCTTCTGGATCTTCTTCAGCTCCTCCTTCACAAAAGTGACCATGTTGTCCTCCAGCAGCTGGAACAGAATACTATATGAATGAGCCAATCAGACTGCAATCATGGAGCCAAACATCAGATCCATGTTGGACACACTGACAATCCACTGGTCTACAAAGTGCAGCATGGAGATGACTGTGAACAGAATAGATGGAAAAGTAGTTGTTGTACATGTACAGACCATAAATATGGAGTCCAGCTGTGTTTGATGCTGCTGGGCAGACTGACCACTGGGAACCTCTGAGCTCTGCTGGTCCACTCTGTGGAGGAATCGTGAAGAATGAGCTCACATTCTGTCTGTCCACACAGAGACAAACACAAGGTAAAGCTCCATGAAGTGATGTGTGGATGTGAACAGTGAATCAGAGGACTCCCTGTAGTGGGAAAGCTTTACTAGTCCTGCTGATCCCACTGAGAATCAACGGCTCAGTCTGCAGCTGCTTGGAGCTTTCAGCTCACTTTGGTTGGGTCCCAACAGCTCTCAGCAACCCCTTCGGAAAGCTTTCCCTCCCTGCTGAAGTGCCCTGGAGCAGGGCAGCCAGAGCCAGTGTGTGCTTGGATCAGACTGGTTGTACTGGGCAACTCCCAGTGTGAAAGCCTCAGACGATGACTGTACAACATCATCTGATGATTATTTCCCAAAGACAGGAGACAAACTTTCATTGCAGCTTCCAAAAGCTCTGTTTAGTTAACTGGAAGAAGCAGAGTTACTGTCTGTTTACCAAGTTTCATTTCAGTCTTTCAGGACAAACTTTTGTTCTGTTGCTCACTAATTTGAACTTCTCAAAGCTTTAAGCAGCTAACCAGCACCCTGCTGACTGTTCCTCTCCTAAACCTGGAACACATCACACCTCCATCAGCTTGATGTGGTTCAGACGCACAGGTTTTTAATTCTAAATAAATCTATCTCTCCTCCTCCATCCATCAACACCTGCCACCTGAGTGGAAGTTCCTACCTACACTGTGTTAGAGCCAAAGCACAAAGGTGACACCTGCTGGACCAGCTGGTGTCCTACAGACACTCAGAAACACCTCCTGCAACATCCATTCTTTCCTCTTAGACTGCTGTGTTTGTGGAAAACATCCAACACACACCGCTTCACATATGAACATAGAAATGGATGTGAAACAGAGCTGAGCTCACATTAAACACATGCTGGAATAAAAACTGTTCAAACTGACTCTGCTACATTTCACTCTGTTACAACATTTACACTCAGCTCACCTCTGAAAGGATGGATGTTGGTCTGATTTGAAGACAAGAGGAGGATCCATCGACCGGTCACTCTTCATGGACACACAGCTGGGTTCAGATCCAGGTCTGAGTCTCTGCTGGATCCTGACAGAAAAACACTTGTTTTCTTCAAACTAAAGTATTCAGTGATAGTGTTTGAGTCTGCAGTGAGACGGCCTGTCAAAGAGTCAGTGTGGCTGCTGTGGAACAATGTTACAGCTCCCCCTTGTGGCAGCTCTGCCACTCTGCAGGCAGACGTCAGCAGGTGTGTGAAACTGGAAGCTGGATGTCATTTTACTGAGAGAAAACAGGAAGAATGAAGTTCTGAGCTTTCAGTGTGGTTCTCTGACTCAGTCTTTACTGTTTGTGTGATCAGATTCATTCTGCTCTTTCAGAGACAAACTACAGCTGCACCACACTGGAAAACACCGACTTTGGAATGTTTGATTTTTCTGGAATATAAAGTGTCAGATTAAAAAATGAGATATTTTCACCAGATAACATGAGCAGGTTTATTAGGAGAGAATTCATAACAGATCAGTTACTAACATTACTGGGTTGATTTGGTCGTTTTGTTCTTGTTTCTTCAGAAGGTCGTTTTAAACTGACGTCATTTAACACAACGCGTGAGAACGTAATATTTCTACATCAGCCGCCCTGTTCACTACATAATCAGCATCCTGTGAAAAAGCCACATCAGTGGACAGATATTCAGCAATATTCTCCCTTTGTTTTAATAAAGAGCTGCAGGACTGAACTAAATGATGCAGCTAATTAGTCTCATCAGAGACATCAAGAACTGATCCAAGTCTCAAGTAATTCAGCTGAAAAATGGTTATCATCTGAAACATGATGCAGCCTCCACTGAATACTGACAGATACTCACTGTTGGGCTGATGGAACATCATGTTGGAAATTAATAAACCAATCCTTTGACTGGTCGCTCTTAAAGGACACACAGCTGGGTTCAGGTTCGGGTTCTGGTTCATGTTCAGGTTCTGGTTCAGGTTCAGGTTGTTTCCTGTGAATAAAGGTGGTTTGGTGATGTGAGTGCTGAGCTCTGACATGGAGAAGAGTCATGGACAGTTAGAGATGGTCATCTCACCTCTGAGCTTTGCTCTGGCTCTCATGTTCCCCACACAGAGTGGTTTTAGTGTCCTCACACTGATCCATGCTGCTGAATTCACATCAGCTCACACACACTTTCTACCTTCATCTGCAGAGGAAACACAAATCATTCATCTGCACATCAACTCACATCCTCCTCTCCGTGTGTCAGTGGATCTTATGCTCTGATAATAAAGACGTGTTTCAGTAATAAACTCATCAGAAATGTGTTGTTTTAACAGTGGACACATATGTTCGACATTCAGCTTTAAGGGTGAGATGTTAGAGGCTGATCTCACAGTCTGAGCGAAGAAACACGAGTTAGAATTCAGGGTCTGTTCACACAGAAGAACCTCAGAGGAAGCAGGAATACAACATGACGTCTAACCAAACCGCTGCATGATGTCAGCTTCACATTCTCAGAATAAAACTTGAAGTTAAAGTCCTGCTCTGTGAAAACACACATGAGCTCAGTGAGATGAACTTCATCACACTGTGCACATGAACATGTCAGTCATTGACTTTAATGGTCTGAAGCAGCTGAAAAAGTGCAGAGCAGTAAGAAATAAGTGAGCTCCTCTGAAATGGAGTCCATGCATAAAGCAGCTCAACACGGAAATGTTCCAGTAAAGCAGAAGTCCTTCATCTATGAAATCTGTGGAACTCTTTCAGGGAGTCCTGGCCAAGATAAGCAGCAATAAATACAGAAC
This sequence comes from Leuresthes tenuis, assembly GCF_036924035.1. Taxonomy (NCBI): domain Eukaryota; kingdom Metazoa; phylum Chordata; class Actinopteri; order Atheriniformes; family Atherinopsidae; genus Leuresthes; species Leuresthes tenuis. The sequence goes on along the minus strand of NW_027325355.1, from coordinate 7,275,728 downwards.
ACAGGTCCAAAAGCACACAGCTGAAGCACAAACAAAAGACAAAAACAAGTGCATGCAGTGGAGTCGGCCTCAAGAACTCTCAGTTTGGATTTAAAAGCGCTCCATGAAATGAGTTCAGTTCATTTCCAGTCTTTCTGCAACATATTCCATGTAACAGGAGCAGAGAGGACAAAAGCCCTTTGACCCAGTTCAGTCCGGACATCTGGAACAGAAAACCACAAATCTTCTGAAGGGGTTTTCTCTCCCCTTAACCCCGTATCTCCTTAAAGGGGCAAATGTATTCACAATGTGCAGAAATCATTCCCCAAAGCATGTCCAAGCTTTCTCTACATCAGGGATCAGTTCTATTTTCTTCCATTTCATATCAGACAGATTGCGATGATCAGCTTGTTCATTAAAGTCTTTAAGACTCCTCTTAGAAATAATAGCAGCTTCAGATTTGGGCACCTTCATGTTTCTAACAAAAGCAACAACACAGAGGTCACTTCAGTCACTGCAGAAGATGCCCACAGATGAGTATTTATGAGGAACATTTGTCAAAATCAAATCAATACAGGAGGACCTCTCAGGGTGGATGGAAAAGAAGAATGGAATCACAGAGTCATTTAAAATCATCTCAAGTTGTTTTAAGCCAGTCCCAATTCAGATCAGCAGCTCAGACAAGCTGACTATAATTCAGGACAGGACTGGACAGAAGATGCTTTAAAGACTGTAATGCTTCCTTGGAGGCAGATGGAGGCCTGTAGCACCCAACAACAGTTACACAGAGGTCCTTAGCAGTTTCCACATTCAGAGCCACACATTCACGTTGTTTCCACATGGATTTAGACAGAACTATAGAGGAATCAACTCTGGATTTAACGGAAGTAGCAACACCGCCACCACAAACACTGCATCCAGTTCTGTTCATATCTTCAAATTACAACCATGCCTGCATCTGTTGATTTAACCCAAATCCTGACCTCGTCCATCCTGGAGAACAAGCTGCACACATTAAGATGAACAATTTTAGGAGCAGACGAGGATTTAAAGTCAGATGGTGTCTGGATACACTGCAGCTCAGGACCAGGTTAGGTTGCATGTTACCAGATAAGAGAATAATAAGACCATCAACAATGTCTGCCTTGTAACTACATGTTAAAGCTGACATTTGATATGTAGAAACCAAGCAAGACTCTCACAGAAGGGGAGGTAATTATGCAAAGCTGGCAGGCTTTGAAGTTGGGCTGAGTCTCTGGGCAGATGGGATGATAAGTTCATGTCCTGAGCCAAACAGATCGTACAGTAACTACAGAGCAAGTGCATCCATGAGCAACGTCCAACAGGCTCAACACATTATAGATGTTCTCACCCAGGAACCATCGTTTGCCCCGAAGTGCCACACAGTCAGTAAACTAAAGAAAATCAGAAGAAAAGCTTTTGTCCACAACCGTCAGCTCTTATTAAGGTAGAGTGAATGGATATCAGCAAGCTGTGCAGGCCTCAGATCATCCATGAACAGCCCATCATTTACACCGGACAGGTGGAGTAGAAGAAGAAGACGCTGTGTACAGAGCTGCTGTCTATAAGGTGTGTGTTTCATGTCCAACAGACGTGTCTGAGTCAAACTGTGTGGATTCAGGTATCCTTTGAATGGTGTTATGGTGTTTTTCCCCCCTCTTTTCCCTCTTTTCTGTCTTCTCAAACCCCAGCTGGTCGAGGCGGATGGCAACCCTTCCTGCGTCTGGTTCTGCCAGAGGTTTCTTCCTGTTAAAAGGGAGTCGTTCCTTTCCACAGTCGCCTCAGGCACGCTCAGGATGGGAGATTGGACTGAAGACAGTTTTCGGTGCAATCTGTTGGTTTCCTTAGCTAGGATATTATTTTTTGAATTGGCTCTATATGAATTAATTGGATTATGATTACAATTAATTGAATTCCAATTGGCTTGAATTGGACTATATTATTTAAGTGCCTTGAGATGACGATTGTTGTAATTTGGCGCTATATAAATAAAATTTAATTGAACTGAATTGAATCAAACATTCGAATCATTCCTGCTGACGGCTTCCTATTCACGAATTAAAGGGATGGGTATAAAGGGCCATTTTACTGCTTGTTTCCATGCTGATGGCTCTACACGAGGTCCTGGATGAAAACTGCTGCAGTTAGACGACTCAGATGAGGTCAGAATTATTCTAAAGGGGGAACAGAGTCTTTATGATTTGCGGAACCTTTCTTTGTCCCTAAATTCACAGAAGTCCTTGTCTCTCCATGTCAATCTTTATTTCCATGAGGATCTCCTGTTCATACATTTTTCTTCATTACTTTAAGAACTGCGGAGATTCTTCATCACTTGGAGACTCTTCTTCTTCTGTTCTTTTATCCAGAAACAAAGACTGCTGCTCCCTCTCCTTTCTTCCATCTGCCCACGGGCAGCCTCTGCCACCGCTTCAATCCGAGTCATTTTTCTAACTACTTCCACAGCCTTTATTGTTGCCTGCATTAGTGATAGAATCATTGTTATCCTTTATGCTCACTTAATCAGAATATTTTTTTTTACTTCTGCTTATGTAGCCACTATAGGACTGTAAGAAATGTTTGAGTTTCACTATTGAGAAGGATTCTTGTCTCAAAGTCAGAGCCCTTAAATAATCACCGGAGACAGTTGTCAGCAGTGAAGCGCAGTAACGTGTTACTGTAATCCGATTAGTTTTTCAAGTAACAAGTAAAGTAAGGGATTACAATTGCAAAAACAGTTATTAGTATACTTTTACTTTCCCGCAAGCAGGCCTCGTTACTGCGTTACTAAACTGTGATTTTGTTTGTGAGAGCGTCTCAAGACAATCATGTATGAGCGGTGTGATGTCAGCAAGAGATAACATGGAGCGCAGGAGAGAGCAGGACCGTGCAGCGTTTAATGCTTGGAAGTACCAACATTACTTTAAGTTTGAGTCGGTAAAAAGTGTCAAAAATATTAGCGTCCGCTGTACACTCTGCGTGGGAAGAAAAATTGTATCTACAGTGAAAAATTTCACCTCAAATCTGAGCAAGCACCGAGCAAGACAAGAGGTGTTGTTAGAAATTCTGTTCCCCTGAAATAATCATAGTGTTTGTCTGATGCTTACCACCTGTGCAAAGTTGTTTTGGGAAAATGACGAGAAGTCTGGTAATTGCCAGCTGTGTAAGGGAGTTATGGTTATAAATCAGGACATTTTGAGAATAACAAACGCCCCAGTTAGTTTGTCCAAGAATAGGCTCAAAATTACGCACACACCATGTCCGGGCTTTGTGCTTAGTGATGGGAACATGCAACATCTTCAAGGTCACTAAGAACAGGCAGATTCTACTTAATGAAGACCGCACTCTCAGTGAGGCAGAGATTTTGGGGAATCCGGGCTTGACACATCTCTCCAGACTTGATGCATCATTCTGTAATTCTGATACGGACCTGGTTGACAATAAAGGTTTCTGTGTTCGACCAACTCTGTGTCAGCAGAGTTCTTCCTGTATCATCTCCACACAGGCTGTTTGTGTCAGAATCGGGCAGGACTCTCCTGACAGAGAAAACAAGGGGCTATGAAATCCTAATACACTATCCTCAATAATTAGGCTTGAGGCTCGTGTAACTATAAAACTTAATGAAAATCAAACTCACTCAACGCCAGGAGGAAAACGAAAGGCTATAAAAGATTATCTTTAATCTCTACGCACTCGTCTAACGAGGCGGAACAAACAAATGACGCTCTCCCGAAAACGGGGGCACCATGAAACTTTACAGAAAACCAAACACTCTCCATATAATGGAGGCTCTATGAAATTACAAATCACTAAACACAGCCGCTCCTTTAACGGAGGTGCTGTGAAACATTATAAACAAAAGATCACTCCCAAATGGAGGAAACCAAAACAGACTATGAACTTTAAACGAATCTAAACTATGGCTATGGTTCAAAACTTTACAAACAAAAGATCTCTCTGAAAGAGGAACGCTCAACTTCAAAGGACAAGGTAAGGTATGGAACACTGGAAAAGGCTCGGATGACAAACTCTCATAAGATTGTAGCGACACATTGGCACAAGACAGGGAAACACAGACTATTTGAACACACGGGGAGCCAAGGGGAACAGGTGGAAACACTTGGGAATCAGGGAAGACAATCAGACATTTGACACGGGAGGAAAGGCAAGGTACCTGAAACGAGAGGGAAGTTCATATTTGAAAATAAAACCGGAAATGACGAGACAACACATATTTCAAAACATAAAGCGTCAATGAATCCTGACAGTTTGAAGGCGACCATCCCCAATACACCACAATAGTCTTTTCCAAATTGAGTCGTGTTCACTTGAACAATAGTTACAAGTAACAGTAACAAGTAACAGATAACACAGTCAGTCACCCAAACATTTAATGTTTATTTACTCTTATTGCTGATATAAAAGGCTGGAAGCTCGGTCTGCTGGACACGAAAAATAAAACATGGAGGTTTTCCATGTTATTCCTGTAAACCACGTTTCTAATGTAACACATTACTGGATAAATTAAAGAGATTTCTAGTAGCTACCATAACTTTTAGTTATTAATGTCAGTTAATGTGCTTTGTGTCTGAAAATCATCTGCTCTAGCAGATGTAGTGTTGAAATAGCTTACTGTGTACCGTGTATTCCTCTCCTCAAATACACTGTCCCTGTGAAATATTTGAATATAATCTCCTGTTTAGCAGGACAGTCCTTAGCAAAAAGTCATTTATCCAAGTGTACTATCAGAGTATACTTATGTTATACTAAAATTGAGGTTTAAATTTAAAGTTTTTTTTAAGTTTGAAGTTTACATTTTATATTCTATATTTTCTATATTTAAGAATAGTATAGTGACATATACTTGTCTTATACTGAAAGTATAAAGAAAAGTCTAAGACTAAGTAGATTAATACTAAGACTTACACTTGTACTTTAATACTAAAGCTTATACTTGTACTTTAGTATACTTCTTGTTTCTTTCTGCCACAAAGTACAAATACTTAGTTTATCTTGATCCAAGAACAGAATAAGGTGAAGTTGTTGACTCAGCAAAGAAGGACTTGAGGCTCTTTGTCTTTTAAATGTTTTCAATAGTCATGTTTCCATCCAAAATTGATTCGAATAATTGGGAAATGCGCATTAAAAGAAATTCGAATCGTGTGTTTCCATCAAAAGTAGGGACTTTGGTGAAAACTACTACCTCGCGCAGTAGGGTAGTCACACTCGTCCTCTGGCCTCTGTCCTCTGGATGTCATTAATTTCTTTGAAGAATTTTAAAATAATTTGAGATCCCGACCCACTTCTGCTGAGCTTCCATTTTTCTGCCATGTACCGCTGCTTCAGACTTCTCCATGTATTTCTCAATGCAGTCCATGGTTTATCAAACCCCCGGCTACACATTTCCATGCGGAGCTCTTGATATATCCTGGTATTTCTCTGCTGTTTACTGTCAATGATAGCGGTTATTTGTTTCTCCTTAATTAAAGTTAAAAACGCCACAAGTTCTTCCTCCGTCCACACAAACCTTCCGTTGTCCGCCATGCTTGTTGTCTTGTGAGTGAGCCGCAAACACTGGAAGCAGTTGGGGTGAAAGTGCGCCAAGTCAAACTTGATGCGAACACAGCTGTTTCCATCCCATTGGAATCAACCAAAACCCGGTGCTAGCGAGCGTATTTTCATTTGTGCGAATCAGGGGATTTTAATTCGAATTATAGCGTTTCCATCATGATTTTCCGATGCTATACTTCTCGATGCTAATATCATCTTTAATTATCCAAGTAGGTATACGTAAATACACTGAATGTTGTTGAATGAATTGTCAGTGTAATGGTATCATTGCCCCCTTTTATGTGGGTGACTCGTGCTCACATTCCATGCATGACAAGTACCTCCTCTAGTTTTGGAAAAGAGTGTCTGCAACATACATAAATTTAAATGTCTCCCTACAAGTAATATGCTAAGAAGAATTTTCTTTTTAGTTTTAGTAATTCTAAGTTCAGAAATGTATACTTACAGTAGACTTCAATAACCTAAAATGTAGACTGGACGTATATCAGTACACTAGAAGTATATAGATGAGTGTACTTTTGAAAACTTAAAATGTTCCAATTTAGTCCGAGGAAGTATTAAATTAGTATACTTTCTAGTCTGCGTCTACACTACAAGTACATGCTCCGTACTGCTAATACTTATACTCAAGCATACTTCATAAAATTAACTTCAAGTATACTAGTTTTGCTAAGGGAGAGGAGATGGATGTGGTAGCCGCAGCTGTTATGGGGGATCCGGGGGTTTCCCAATGAGTTTCACATTCCTGTGCAGGTCTTGTGCAAAATTCTGTTTCCCTGAATTAATCTGTTCCTCTGGTGTCGGGAGCGCGCACAAAAGCTGGAGAGGCGCATTCTACAGTCTGTACGCCATTTCTGATGACGCCCACACCTATGATAGATACTAACAGGCCTATTCTAAAAAAAAGAACCGACTGCGATCTGAGCAGTATAACTATTTTAGGCCGACATTTATGCAAAGTTTAACCTTGAACAGCTTCGTTCAGGACTTACTGACACCAGAAGTGACAACATGACGGACAGGCCGAACAGCTGCCTCCTTCGTCCCGACTTCACGGTTCCAGCTGTGAGTCCGGTGCCGTGAAGTTTGGAGCGGAGATTTCTGCTGGAACTGAGCTGCCCACAGCTGATGTTAACGAGTCACACATTAAAAACAGCTGAAATGACCTTCAGATGGAGCTTCACACGGAGAAAATCAGCTGCGCAACAACAGGATGTAAAGTCAAACTAAACTGGGAGGAAACAGTTCTGACCCAATGAGAGATCAGTACCGATGTCGCTCCAAAATAGTTATCCCCGATATAGTACAGCTGGCTCCTCCTTACCAGAGCCTTATAGAAAGTTTGTACACCTCTCTGCTCCTTACTATGCTATATATACTATACTTATTACTATACTATATATATACTATCACCCACGTTAAGAGAAAATAACAGTATTCAGGTTATTGTTTGATGGTTGCTGTTATTAGAGGTTTTTCTAAGTCTGTCATTATTTATTAATATTAAGGCGGCTGTAGCTCATGTGTAAAAAGCTTACAGCACCTGGTATTCCCACGAAGTCCCATCTAAGTACTGACCAAGCCTGACCCTGCTTAGCTTCCGAGATCGGACGAGATCGGGCGTGTTCAGGGTGGTATGGCCGTAAGCGAGAGAATCAGTCACAAATCAGCTTTTTATAGATGCTGAAACAACATCTATCACTGTGTTCTGACTTCTAAAATATAATGTAACTGTTTAAAAATGAGCAATTTGTGATGATTTCATCTAACTAAGCAGCCTCGGTCTCTCTGTGTGACGCTGAACACAAAACTACACACAGGGAACAGAAGAGGTCGACAGACACTAAGTTATCTGAGAGTCTCACTTTCAGCTGCAGAGAACCAACACGAGAGAGAAGAACATGTGCAGGATCAGCATCAGCCTCTCAAGCCAATTAGGTGAAAAAATAAAAGGAACATATGGTTCCAGCAGCTATATAATAGATATTTGTTAAGGTGACTTTTGCTTACAGCCACACCACCCTGAACACGTCCAATCTTGGAAGTTAAGCAGGGTCAGGCCTGGTTAGTACTCGGTTAAATCCGGTTGTTCTACTGTACTTCTCTACAAAAACCAAAGAGGAAGCTGCTGTCCCATCAAAATTCAACATCTTCAAGATAAAAAAAGAAGTCCAGTTGCTCTTATGAATATTCTCCATCATTTCAGTTTATTTCTGACATTCAGCTTTTCATAGCACATGATGACTGTGTTGAAAATATGTGCAACAATGTAAACCACCAAGATATTCTGAATAATAATTGTATTTATTTTCACTGAGGCTTGTGTAAACCACAGACTGTATTTAGTGTAAACTGTGTTTTCATTCCTGAGCTGATCTCATTCACCTGATGACACTCCTTAACTGTCACTGTTGAAAAATCCCTCCAATTATTTATAGTTTAGATAGAAATTGTTAGAAATGTTTGTTTTTAATGTCCCTCATCAGGATGTAGAGGCATTACTGTGGTGAAGGAGTTTGTCCAAGTTTGTGGTTGAGTTAATGTCTGAAATCATGGGGGATGGATGGTAACATCACCGTCCTTTTGTCTTTCAGATCAGTGCAACTTCTTCAGGTCTTTGGTTGCATGGATGTTATTATCATGCAGGAGTCTTGAGGTCAGAGGTCAGTTTGGGATGTGTCTGAAGCCTCCGTTGAAAGAAACTGAGTCATTATCTTCTATCACCATCTGGAGCCTCCACTTTTTGTCTTCTACACCTTTGCCTGTCCCCACACAGGTTACATTTCAGACCTCAACCATCTGAGCTGTGAAACATCTTCTGCTTCAGATGCTCATCACAGATAGAAGTTCTGACAGGATCTCCCACTCCTCCATTATAGATGTACAGAAATCCCTGCAGTGGTTTAGAGTTCAGGGTTTTGGGGGCATCAGATGGACCGTGATGTTGTCAGAGTACAGTCACGTTATTTCAGGTTAATATATTAAAGCCACTTTTTCTCTCACGTTCATCCCTCTGTCCAGATAAAAATGATGCTTTTCTCCGCTTAATAACAGAGCTCATCAGAGGTAAAAGTAATCCTGCCTCCTCAGTTTAAATCCCCTCACTGACCAGGATGTATATAGACTTAGCTGCATAACAGCATGATCATAAAATAAAGCCTTTATCAGCACCTCAGACTGCAGCCTAACATGAAATGTTATCTGAGCCGCACAGAAATCACTGATCTGCTCAGCTGGGTTTTCTCACTTCTGAACAGATGTTTGCTGTGAAGCGTTTTGTTGTTTCCTGCCAACTGAAAAAGGCTGGAAAAGAAGTCATTCTGCTGTTTTATGCTGTTTGTGTTTTCAGTGTGGACAAGAGTGGACAAAACACCACAGGAACTCCATCTTAAGATGCAGCTTTTTTTCTACACAGAGACAAAGAGACAAAGAGGGTTTCTATCAGGCTCAGCCTGAAGACACCAGTCAGCATACAGAGCTCGATAGATAGATTATAATCAAACATGTCTGATGCAGTCAGTTTGCAGGTTAGGGGTCAGCTCTGCAGGTTTTTACCTCTTCTGAAGTCCAACAGCCGTATGAGAGCTCATGTTTCATGTCACGCACTTGAATGCATCAGTCTGAAGATTCAGGTGAGCATTTCAGCAGAAGATCACGATTTATGAATTTCAAGCTGCTGCAGAGCAGGGCTGATTATATAAATATAAATGAAAAGCATGAAAATACTAAGAAACAGCAACATTTACATTTCCTGTACAGCTGCCTGCTAAAAGTATCGGACAATGTTGATCTGATAGAAACCAATTTTCTTCATGTTGAGCTTTAAGTGGAAGGTTAATGAATTTATCTTTCCCTTCAACAGAGAACAAATAAGAATTCAACAACCCCTTGAACAATCCTGCCTGGATTGAGGTGAAACCAGCACCGTTCCCATGTTCCCTCCCCAAACTGATCTGAAGCTGGGAGGATGTGTGAAACCATTGTGTGAGAGTAGAGGAGCTCTTAAGTGAAGATCAGCTGATCAGCTGCAACAAAAGGAGGTGGAATTAGTTTTGTATCACAGCACAGACGGTGTTTCTGCTCTGAGAGTCACACACTGCTCTGCCAAATGGAGGAAATGGCTCAGAAAAGGGTTAAACTGGACCTGGAAACCTTCTTTTGTTCGATCTGTCAGGATCTACTGAAGGATCCGGTGACTATTCCCTGTGGACACAGCTACTGCATGAACTGTATTAAAGGCTACTGGAATGGAAAGAATAAGAAGGGAATTCACAGATGCCCTCATTGCAGGAAAACTTTCACACCGAGGCCTGTCCTGGAGAAAAGCACCATGTTAGCTGATTTAGTGAAGCAGCTGAAGAAGACTGGACTCCAAGCTGCTCCTGCTGATCTCTGCCATGCTGGACCTGAAGATGTGGCCTGTGATTTCTGCTCTGGAAGAAAACTGAAAGCCATCAAGTCCTGTTTGTTCTGTCTGGCCTCTTACTGTGAGAAACACCTTCAGCCTCATTATGATGTGACTCCATTCAAGAAACACAAGCTGGTGGAGCCCTCCAAGAGCCTCCAGGAGAACATCTGCTGTCGTCATGATGAGGTGATGAAGATGTTCTGCCGTACTGATCAGAAGTCTATCTGTTATCTCTGCCCTGTGGATGATCATAAAGGCCACGACACAGTGTCAGCTGCAGCAGAAAGGACTGAGAGGCAGAGAGAGCTGGAGGGGAGTCGACAACAAATCCAGCAGAGAATCCAGGACAGAGAGAAAGATGTGAAGCTGCTTCAACAGGAGGTGGAGGCCATCAATCAGTCTGCTGATAAAACAGTGGAGGACAGTGAGAACATCTGCACCGAGCTGATCCGTCTCATCCACAAAAGAAGCTCTGATGTGAAGCAGCAGCTCAGATCCCAGCAGCAAACTGAAGTGAGTCGAGTCAAAGAGCTTCAGGAGAAGCTGGAGCCGGAGATCACTGAGCTGAAGAGGAAAGATGCTGAGCTGAAGCAGCTCTCACACACAGACGATCACAACCAGTTTCTACACAACTACCCCTCAGTGTCAGCACTCAGTGAGTCCACACACTCATCCAGCATCAATACCTGTCCTCTGAGGTACTTTGAGGATGTGACAGCAGCTGCGTCAGAGCTCAGAGAGAAACTACAGGACATTCTGAGAGAGAAATGGACAAACAGCTCACTGACAGTCACTGAAGTGGATGTTTTACTGCCAGAACCAGAACCAGAGCCAAAGAGCAGAGCTGCCTTCTTAAAATATTCATGTGACATCACACTGGATCCAAACACAGCAAACACATATCTGTTAGTGTCAGAGGGGAACAGAAAAGTGACAGTAATGAGACAACCTCAGTCTTATTCTGCCCATCCAGACAGATTCACGGAATGGTGTCAGGTCCTGAGCAGAGAGAGTCTGACTGGACGCTGTTACTGGGAGGTGGAGAGGAGAGGGGGAGGAGCTGATGTAGCAGTCGCATACAAGAACATCAGCAGAACAGGGAATGAATGTGGATTTGGACGTAATGACAAATCTTGGGCATTAAAATGTTACCAAAACAGTTTTGAATTTTGGTCCAACAAGATGAAAGCCTCCATCTCAGGTCCTCAGTCCTCCAGAGTAGGAGTGTACCTGGATCACAGAGCAGGTATTCTGTCCTTCTACAGAGTCTCTGAAACCATGACTCTCCTCCACAGAGTCCAGACCACATTCACTCAGCCGCTCTATGCTGGAGTTAGGATTGGATGGACTGGAGCCACAGCTGAGCTGTGTGAAGTGAAATAAAGGTATTCAGTCAGTTTGTTGCTGAGACTTCATTGCTGTGATGTCTCTGCGCTGCTGTTCTGTTGTTTATTTGCTGCTTTTTCCTGTTTGTGCAGCCATGGAGGATATCACTGCTAATGCTGAGTTTTATTCACAGAAAGATTTCTCCATATGAAAATCTAAACTTCTCTGAGCTCTGAATGTTAGTTGAATCCTTGTGTTGATGTGTTTGTATGTTGTTGTTTCTCTTCCACTTCATGGAGCCAAACAGAGAAATCAGCAGACCTTCCTTTATCACAGATTCTTTTCACATCTCATCACTTTGTAAATGTGAAAATAATTCTGCAGTTAAACTTACTTTGATCTGTTTCAGAGATCAAATGTTGCTGCTGCTTTGAAAACTCTCAGTAATGATCTACTTGGTAACCCAGAAACTAAATGTTCTGATTCTGGATGTTTTTTCTGGAAATAATAAATTGTGGATTCATCCTGATCATGAATTGTGTTTCTGTGAAAATGGGAGTGAGGCTGTCACACCACCAGCATCCCTCATGGTGGCAACACACGGCGGCAACAAGTAACTGCTTTGTTTCAGAGATATTTGTTGAAACCCATCTGTGGCTGGAAGAGTTGCTTTGGTTCAGGATCATATTCTGGGTTTCACCTGTTTGCTCACAAACGCTTCAAACTTGTTTCTGAACGTGTTCTGAGATGTTGGAAGAAACTCAGAAAACAAAAAGAACGACATGAAACCTCAAAGTGATTCAAATCAAAGCTAAATGTAACAATATTATATGATGTCAGTCATTACAGGAGATGTAATTTGTACTCAGAGACAAGAAGTGGAAGAAGAATTCTTGGACATAAGTTACAGAATCAGAACCACAGAGATTTTGTTTCAGATAAAAACTGTAGATTTACTTTTTATTTTTACTCAAACTACAAAAACATTCATATGAAAACATATTTGAATGTAAAAAATAGAATAAATGAGGCAGAATGGCACACTTTGGAATAACGTGTTATGGAATGATTAAAGGTGATGTGTGTGATCTTACATCATATTCTATGATCTGATTCTGTTCTTTCTGATGTTTTTTAGTATTAGTCTGAATGTGCTGAAGTTATCAGATGAATGTAGTGGACTAAAAGGTACAACAGAGTCTCTGAATGTGGTGGAGCACAAATAGAAAGTAGCACAAGCTAAAAATACTGAAAACATTGTAATCATGTTCAGTATATTTAGTCACTTTCTGCTGCTGTCAGCGATGGACTTTTCAAAGAAATCTGACTCAGCTCTGATCATTAATGAGAATATGATGAAGAAAGGATCATGTCATCCAAATGAATGAAAAGGTTTTGTGGTGGGGCTGAGAACTGTTTAACTCTCATTGTTCTGTTCCACGTATTGTTTTTGGATCGTCACAGGTACGAGTTTGGGTGGAGCGGGTCAGAGTAAAGTGGAGTTTCCAGCAGACTCCTCAGTTTCAGTCGGGTTTGGAGACCACAGATGGAGAGGTGACTGTGCTGTTTGGTCTGCCACTTATTGATAAAGTTAAAGTTCACAAAAAAAGAAACAAGAACAGGAAGACGTTCCCTGAAAGCAGCATCAGTGTTACAGGTTGTGAGTCCTGTGAACAAACTGACACAGTGTGATATTACAGATGTTTAAATCTCTCTTTTCTCATGTCGTCCTGCAGGTTCACAGCTGAAATCTGAAAACTAACACAAGAGGATGCCTTCATCCTGCTCACAGGGATGTAGAGGAGGTTTAAGCTCCTGCTCTGTTCATTCAGACTGAACTCGGCCTGTGTGCGGTCTCTCTTGACTCGCTAACAGTAAACGTGTCGTTAGCCAGTTAGCTAAGCATGTGTGCAACAGGAATGATTTAAGTTAAATAAAACAACTGAAAGGACGGTGATGTTACCATCCATCCCCCATGATTTCAGACGTTAACTCAACCCCAAACTTGGACAAACTCCTTCACCACAGTAATGCCTCTACATCCTGATGAGGGACATTAAAAACAAACGTTTCTAACAATTTCTATCTAAACTATAAATAATTGGAAGGATTTTTCAACAGTGACAGTTAAGGAGTGTCATCAGGTGAATGAGATCAGCTCAGGAATGAAAACACAGTTTACACTAAATACAGTCTGTGGTTTACACAAGCCTCAGTGAAAATAAATACAATTATTATTCAGAATATCTCGGTGGTTTACATTGTTGCACATATTTTCAACACAGTCATCATGTGCTATGAAAAGCTGAATGTCAGAAATAAACTGAAATGATGGAGAGTATTCATAAGAGCAACTGGACTTCTTTTTTGATCTTGAAGACGTTGAATTTTGATGGGACAGCAGCTTCCTCTTTGGTTTTTGTAGAGAAGTACAGTAGAACAACCGAGTACTAACCAGGCCCGACCCTGCTTAACTTCACAGGGTGATCAGAAATTGCAACAAAAGACAGGTGGTGCAGATAAGAGAAAAAGCTTACAGCACCTGGTATTCCCAAGCCGTCTGCCATCCAAGTACTAACCAGGCTCAACCCTGCTTGGCTTCTGAGATCAGACGAGGTTGGGCATATTCAGGGTGGTGTGGCCTTAAGTAACAATATCTGTGACAAATGTGCATTATATAGATACTGGAATCATACGGTTCATCAATGCAACCAGATAATTGCCGAGAAAGGCTGACTTGTAGTGGGCACATCTTTTCCCTGATGTGATCATTCTCTCCAGCTGAAACTGAGACTCTCAGATCACTTCGTGTCTGCCAACAAAGCAGCAGCAGCTGAAGATGACCAACTTCCTCATGTGTCACAGGGTGATCAGACGTTGCAACAAAAGACATGCAGGTGGTAGAGAGAAGAGAAAAAGCTTACAGCACGTGGTATTCCCAAGTAGTCTCACATCAAAGTACTAAACAGGCCCAACCCTACTTGGCTTCTGAGATCAGACGAGGTCGGGCATGTTCAGGGTGGTGTGGCCGTAAGCAACAATGTCTGTGACAAATGTGCATTATATAGGTACTGGAATCATACAGTTCCTCTATGTAACCGGATAATTGCCGAGAAAGGCTAACTTGTAGTGGGCACATCTTCTTCCCTGACGTGATTATTATCTGCAGTTGAAACTGAGAATCTCAGATCACATCGTGTCTGCCAACATAGCAGCAGCAGCTGAAGATGACCAACCTTCCTCATGTGTCACAGGGTGATCAGACGTTGCAACAAAAGACAAGCAGGTGGTAGAGAGAAGAGAAAAAGCTTAGAGCACCTGGTATTCCCAAGCAGTCTCCCATCCAAGTACTAACCAGGCCCAACCCTGCTTGGCTTCCAAGATCAGACGAGGTCGGGCATGTTCAGGGTGGTGTGGCCGTAAGCAACAATATCTGTGACAAATGTGCACTATATAGGTACTGGAATCATACACTTCCTCGATGTAACCAGATAATTGCTGAGAAAGGCTAAATTGTAGTGGGCACATCTTCATCCCTGATGTGATTATTATGTGTAGTTGAAACTGAGACTCTCAGATCACTTTGTGTCTGCCAACAAAGCAGCAGCAGCTGAAGATGACCAACTTCCTCATGTGTCACAGGGTGATCAGACGTTGCAACAAAAGACATGCAGGTGCTAGAGTGAAGAGAAAAAGCTTACAGCACGTGGTATTCCCAAGCGGTCTCCCATCCAAGTACTAACCAGGCCCAAACCTGCTTGGGTTCCGAGATCAGACGAGGTCGGGCATGTTCAGGGTGGTGTGGCCGTAAGCAACAATATCTGTGAACAATGTGCATTATATCGGTACTGGAATAATACAGTTCCTCTATGTAACCAGATAATTGCCGAGAAAGGCTAACTTGTAGTGGGCACATCTTCTTCCCTGACGTGATTATTATCTGCAGTTGAAACTGAGAAGCTCAGATCACTTCGTGTCTGCCAACAAAGCAGCAGCAGCTGAAGATGATCAACTTCCTCATGATGTGTCACAGAGTGATCAGACGTTGCAACAAAAGACATGCAGGTGGTCGAGAGAAGAGAAAAAGCTTACAGCACCTGGTATTCCCAAACAGTCTACCATCCAAGTACTAACCAGGCCCAACCCTGCTTGGCTTCCGAGATCAGACGAGGTCGGGCATATTCAGGGTGGTGTGGCCGTAAAAAATAATCTCTGTGACAAATGTGCACTATATAGGTACTGGAATCATACACTTCCTCGATGTAACCAGATAATTGCTGAGAAAGGCTAAATTGTAGTGGGCACATCTTCATCCCTGATGTGAATATTATCTGTAGTTGAAACTGAGACTCTCAGATCACTTTGTGTCTGCCAACAAAGCAGCAGCAGCTGAAGATGACCAACTTCCTCATGTGTCACAGGGTGATCAGACGTTGCAACAAAAGACATGCAGGTGGTAGAGAGAAGAGAAAGAGCTTACAGCACCTGGTATTCCCAAGCAGTCTCACATCCAAGTACTAACCAGGCCCAACCCTACTTGGCTTCTGAGATCAGACGAGGTCGGGTATTTTCAGGGTGGTGTGGCCGTAAGCAACAATGTCTGTGACATTTGTGCATTATATAGGTACTGGAATCATACACTTCCTCGATGTAACCAGATAATTGCCGAGAAAGGCTAAATTGTAGTGGGCACATCTTCATCCCTGATGTGAATATTATCTGTAGTTGAAACTGAGACTCTCAGATCACTTTGTGTCTGCCAACAAAGCAGCAGCAGCTGAAGATGACCAACTTCCTCATGTGTCACAGGGTGATCAGACGTTGCAACAAAAGACATGCAGGTGGTAGAGAGAAGAGAAAAAGCTTACAGCACCTGGTATTCCCAAGCAGTCTCCCATTCAAGTACTAACCAGGCCCAACCCTGCTTGGCTTCCGAGATCAGAGGAGGTCGGGCATGTTCAGGGGGGTGTGGCTGTAAGCAACAATGTCTGTCACAAATGTGCATTATATAGGTACTGGAATCATACGGTTACTCTATGTAACCAGATAATTGCCGAGAAAGGCTGATATGTAGTGGGCACATCTTCATCCCTGATGTGATTATTACCTGCAGTTGAAACTGAGACTCTCAGATCACTTCGTGTCTGCCAACAAAGTAGCAGCAGCTGAAGATGACCAACTTCCTCATGTGTCACAGGGTGATCAGACGTTGCAACAAAAAACATGCAGGGGGTAGTGAGAAGAGAAAAAGCTTACAGCACCTGGTATTCCCAAGCAGTCTCACATCCAAGTACTAACCAGGCCCAACCCTGCTTGGCTTCCAAGATCAGATGAGGTCGGGTATTTTCAGGGTGGTGTGGCCGTAAGCAACGATGTCTGTGACAAATGTGCACTATATAGGTACTGGAATCATACACTTCCTCGATGTAACCAGATAATTGCTGAGAAAGGCTAAATTGTAGTGGGCACATCTTCATCCCTGATGTGATTATTATCTGTAGTTGAAACTGAGACTCTCAGATCACTTCGTGTCTGCCAACAAAGCAGCAGCAGCTGAAGATGACCAACTTCCTCATGTGTCACAGGGTGATCAGACGTTGCAACAAAAAACATGCAGGGGGTAGTGAGAAGAGAAAAAGCTTACAGCACCTGGTATTCCCAAGCAGTCTCACATCCAAGTACTAACCAGGCCCAACCCTGCTTGGCTTCCAAGATCAGATGAGGTCGGGTATTTTCAGGGTGGTGTGGCCGTAAGCAACGATGTCTGTGACAAATGTGCACTATATAGGTACTGGAATCATACACTTCCTCGATGTTACCAGATAATTGCTGAGAAAGGCTAAATTGTAGTGGGCACATCTTCATCCCTGATGTGATTATTATCTGTAGTTGAAACTGAGACTCTCAGATCACTTCGTGTCTGCCAACAAAGCAGCAGCAGCTGAAGATGACCAACTTCCTCATGTGTCACAGGGTGATCAGACGTTGCAACAAAAGACATGCATGTGGTAGAGAGAAGAGAAAAAGCTTACAGCACCTGGTATTCCCAAGCAGTCTCACATCCAAGTACTAACCAGGCCCAACCCTACTTGGCTTCTGAGATCGGACGAGGTTGGGCATATTCAGGGTGGTGTGGCCTTAAGTAACAATATCTGTGACAAATGTGCATTATATAGATACTGGAATCATACGGTTCATCAATGCAACCAGATAATTGCCGAGAAAGGCTGACTTGTAGTGGGCACATCTTTTCCCTGATGTGATCATTCTCTCCAGCTGAAACTGAGACTCTCAGATCACTTCGTGTCTGCCAACAAAGCAGCAGCAGCTGAAGATGATCAACTTCCTCATGATGTGTCACAGAGTGATCAGACGTTGCAACAAAAGACATGCAGGTGGTAGAGAGAAGAGAAAAAGCTTACAGCACCTGGTATTCCCAAGCAGTCTCCCATTCAAGTACTAACCAGGCCCAACCCTGCTTGGCTTCCGAGATCAGAGGAGGTCGGGCATGTTCAGGGTGGTGTGGCCGTAAGCAATAATGTCTGTGATAAATGTGCATTATATAGGTACTGGAATCATACAGTTCGTCTATGTAACCAGATAATTGCCGAGAAAGGCTGATGCGTAGTGGGCACATCTTCTTCCCTGTCGTGATTACTCTCTCCAGCGGAAACTGAGACTCTCAGATCACTTCATGTCTGCCAACAAAGCAGCAGCAGCTGAAGATGACCAACTTCCTCATGTGTCACAGGGTGATCAGACGTTGCAACAAAAGACATGCAGGTGCTAGAGTGAAGAGAAAAAGCTTACAGCACCTGATATTCCCAAGCGGACTCCCATCCAAGTACTAACCAGGCCCAAACCTGCTTGGCTTCCGAGATCAGACGAGGTCGGGTATTTTCAGGGTGGTGTGGCCGTAAGCAACAATATGTGTGACAAATGTGCACTATATAGGTACTGGAATCATACAGTTCCTCGATGTAACCAGATAATTGCAGAGAAAGAATGATATGTAGTGGGCAAATCTTAATCCCTGATGTGATTATTACCTGCAGTTGAAACTGAGACTCTCAGATCACTTCGTGTCTGCCAACAAAGCAGCAACAGCTGAAGATGACCAACTTCCTCGTGTGTCACAGGGTGATCAGACGTTGCAACAAAAGACATGCAGGTGGTAGAGAGAAGAGAAAAAGCTTACAGCACCTAATATTCCCAAGCGGTCTCCCATCCAAGTACTAACCAGGCTCAACCCTGCTTGGCTTCCGAGATCAGACGAGGTCAGGCACGTTGAGGGTGGTGTGGCCGTAAGGAACAATGTCTGTGACAAATGTGCATTATATCGGTACTGGAATCATACGGTTACTCTATGTAACCAGATAATTGCAGAGAAAGGCTGATATGTAGTGGGCACATCTTCATCCCTGATGTGATTATTATCTGTAGTTGAAACTGAGACTCTCAGATCACTTCGTGTCTGCCAACAAAGCAGCAGCAGCTGAAGATGACCAACTTCCTCATGTGTCACAGGGTGATCAGATGTTGCAACAAAAGACATGCAGGTGGTAGAGAGAAGAGAAAAAGCTTACAGCACCTAGTATTCCTAAGCGGTCTCCAATCCAAGTATTAACCAGGCCCAACCCCGCTTGGCTTCCGAGATCAGACGAGGTCGGGTATTTTCAGGGTGGTGTGGCCGTAAGCAACAATATCTGTGACAAATGTGCACTATATAGGTACTGGAATCATACAGTTCCTCGATGTAACCAGATAATTGCTGAGAAAGGCTAAATTGTAGTGGGCACATCTTCATCCCTGATGTGATTATTATCTGTAGTTGAAACTGAGACTCTCAGATCACTTCGTGTCTGCCAACAAAGCAGCAGCAGCTGAAGATGACCAACTTCCTCATGTGTCACAGGGTGATCAGACGTTGCAACAAAAGACATGCAGGTGGTAGAGAGAAGAGAAAAAGCTTACAGCACCTGGTATTCCCAAGCAGTCTCCCATCCAAGTACTAACCAGGCCCAATCCTGTTTGTCTTCCGAGATCAGACAAGGTTGTGCATATTCAGGGTGGTGTGGCCGTAAGCAACAAGATCTGTGAACAATGTGCATTATATAGGTACTGGAATCATACGGTTCCTCTATGTAACCAGAAAATTGCCGAGAAAGGCTTATATGTAGTGGGCACATCTTCTTCCCTGTCGTGATTATTCTCTCCAGCGGAAACTGAGACTCTCAGATCACTTCGTGTCTGCCAACAAAGCAGCAGCAGCTGAAGATGACCAACTTCCTCATGTGTCACAGGGTGATCAGACGTTGCAACAAAAGACATGCAGGTGGTAGAGAGAAGAGAAAAAGCTTACAGCACCTGGTATTCCCAACCGGTCTCCCATCCAAGTACTAACCAGGCCCAACCCTGCTTGGCTTCCAAGATCAGACGAGGTTGGGTATATTCAGGGTGGTGTGGCCGTAAGCAACAATGTCTGTGATAAATGTGCATTATATAGGTACTGGAATCATACAGTTCGTCTATGTAACCAGATAATTGCCGAGAAAGGCTGATGCGTAGTGGGCACATCTTCTTCCCTGTCGTGATTACTCTCTCCAGCGGAAACTGAGACTCTCAGATCACTTCATGTCTGCCAACAAAGCAGCAGCAGCTGAAGATGACCAACTTCCTCATGTGTCACAGGGTGATCAGACGTTGCAACAAAAGACATGCAGGTGCTAGAGTGAAGAGAAAAAGCTTACAGCACCTGATATTCCCAAGCGGACTCCCATCCAAGTACTAACCAGGCCCAAACCTGCTTGGCTTCCGAGATCAGACGAGGTCGGGTATTTTCAGGGTGGTGTGGCCGTAAGCAACAATATCTGTGACAAATGTGCACTATATAGGTACTGGAATCATACAGTTCCTCGATGTAACCAGATAATTGCAGAGAAAGAATGATATGTAGTGGGCAAATCTTAATCCCTGATGTGATTATTACCTGCAGTTGAAACTGAGACTCTCAGATCACTTCGTGTCTGCCAACAAAGCAGCAGCAGCTGAAGATGATCAACTTCCTCATGATGTGTCACAGAGTGATCAGACGTTGCAACAAAAGACATGCAGGTGGTAGAGAGAAGAGAAAAAGCTTACAGCACCTGATATTCCCAAGCGGTCTCCCATCCAAGTACTAACCAGGCCCAACCCTGCTTGGCTTCCGAGATCAGACGAGGTCAGGCACGTTGAGGGTGGTGTGGCCGTAAGGAACAATGTCTGTGACAAATGTGCATTATATCGGTACTGGAATCATACGGTTACTCTATGTAACCAGATAATTGCAGAGAAAGGCTGATATGTAGTGGGCACGTCTTCATCCCTGATGTGATTATTATCTGTAGTTGAAACTGAGACTCTCAGATCACTTCGTGTCTGCCAACAAAGCAGCAGCAGCTGAAGATGACCAACTTCCTCATGTGTCACAGGGTGATCAGACGTTGCAACAAAAGACATGCAGGTGGTAGAGAGAAGAGAAAAAGCTTACAGCACCTAGTATTCCTAAGCGGTCTCCAATCCAAGTACTAACCAGGCCCAACCCCGCTTGGCTTCCAAGATCAGACGAGGTCGGGTATTTTCAGGGTGGTGTGGCCGTAAGCAACAATATCTGTCACAAATGTGAATTATATAGGTACTGGAATCTAACAGTTCCTCGATGTAACCAGATAATTGCTGAGAAAGGCTAAATTGTAGTGGGCACATCTTCATCCCTGATGTGATTATTATCTGTAGTTGAAACTGAGACTCTCAGATCACTTCGTGTCTGCCAACAAAGCAGCAGCAGCTGAAGATGACCAACTTCCTCATGTGTCACAGGGTGATCAGACGTTGCAACAAAAGACATGCAGGTGGTAGAGAGAAGAGAAAAAGCTTACAGCACCTGGTATTCCCAAGCAGTCTCCCATCCAATTACTAACCAGGCCCAATCCTGTTTGTCTTCCGAGATCAGACAAGGTTGTGCATATTCAGGGTGGTGTGGCCGTAAGCAACAATATCTGTGAACAATGTGCATTTTATAGGTACTGGAATCATACGGTTCCTCTATGTAACCAGAAAATTGCCGAGAAAGGCTGATATGTAGTGGGCACATCTTCTTCCCTGTCGTGATTATTCTCTCCAGCGGAAACTGAGACTATCAGATCACTTCGTGTCTGCCAACAAAGCAGCAGCAGCTGAAGATGACCAACTTCCTCATGTGTCACAGGGTGATCAGACGTTGCAACAAAAGACATGCAGGTGGTAGAGAGAAGAGAAAAAGCGTACAGCACCTGGTATTCCCAACCGGTCTCCCATCCAAGTACTAACCAGGCCCAACCCTGCTTGGCTTCCAAGATCAGACGAGGTTGGGTATATTCAGGGTGGTGTGGCCGTAAGCAACAATATCTGTGAACAATGTGCATTATATAGGTACTGGAATCATATGGTTACTCTATGTAACCAGATAATTGCAGAGAAAGGCTGATATGTAGTGGGCACATCTTCATCCCTGATGTGATTATTACCTGCAGTTGAAACTGAGACTCTCAGATCACTTCGTGTCTGCCAACAAAGCAGCAGCAGCTGAAGATGACCAACTTCCTCGTGTGTCACAGGGTGATCAGACGTTGCAACAAAAGACATGCAGGTGATAGAGAGAAGAGAAAAAGCTTACAGCACCTGGTATTCCCAAGCGGTCTCCCATCCAAGTACTAACCAGGCCCAACCCTGCTTGGCTTCCGAGATCAGACGAGGTCGGGCATATTCAGGGTGGTGTGGCCGTAAGCAACAATATCTGTGAACAATGTGCATTATATAGGTACTGGAATCATACGGTTACTCTATGTAACCAGATAATTGCCAAGAAAGGCTGATATGTAGTGGGCATATCTTCATCCTTGATGTGATTACTATCTGTAGTTGAAACTGAGACTCTCAGATCACTTCGTGTCTGCCAACAAAGCAGCAGCAGCCGAAGATGACCAACTTCCTCATGTGTCACAGGGTGATCAGACGTTGCAACAAAAGACATGCAGGTGGTAGAGAGAAGAGAAAAATTTTACAGCACCTGGTATTCCCAAGCGGTCTCCCATCCAAGTACTAACCAGGCCCAACCCTGCTTGGCTTCTTAGATCAGACGAGGTCGGGCATGTTCAGGGTGGTGTGGCCGTAAGAAACAATGTCTGTGACAAATGTGAATTATATCGGTACTGGAATCATACAGTTCCTCTATGTAACCAGATAATTGCCGAGAAAGGCTAACTTGTAGTGGGCACATCTTCTTCCCTGACGTGATTATTATCTGCAGTTGAAACTTAGAATCTCAGATCACTTCGTGTCTGCCAACAAAGCAGCAGCAGCCGAAGATGACCAACTTCCTCATGTGTCACAGGGTGATCAGACGTTGCAACAAAAGAAATGCAGGTGGTAGAGAGAAGAGAAAAAGTTTACAGCACCTTGTATTCCCAAGCGGTCTCCCATCCAACTACTAACCAGGCCCAACCCTGCTTGGCTTCCTAGATCAGATGAGGTCGGGTATGTTCAGGGTGGTGTGGCCGTAAGCAACAATGCCTGTCACAAAAGTGCATTATATAGGTACTGGAATCATACGGTTACACTATGTAACCAGATAATTGCCGAGAAAGTCTGATATGTAGTGGGCACATCTTCATCCCTGATGTGATTATTACCTGCAGTTGAAACTGAGACTCTCAGATCACTTCGTGTCTGCCAACAAAGCAGCAGCAGCTGAAGATGACCAACTTACTCATGTGTCACAGGGTGATCAGACGTTGCAACAAAAGACATGCAGGTGGTAGAGAGAAGAGAAAAAGCTTACAGCACCTGGTATTCCCAAGCGGTCTCCCATCCAAGTACTAACCAGGCCCAACCCTGCTTGGCTTCCTAGATCAGATGAGGTCGGGCATATTCAGGGTGGTGTGGACGTAAGCAACAATATCTGTGAACAATGTGCATTATATAGGTACTGGAATCATACGGTTACTCTATGTAACCAGATAATATCAGAGAAAGGCTGATATGTAGTGGGCACATCTTAATCCCTGATGTGATTATTACCTGCAGTTGAAACTGAGACTCTCAGATCACTTCGTGTCTGCCAACAAAGCAGCAGCAGCTGAAGATGACCAACTTACTCATGTGTCACAGGGTGATCAGACGTTGCAACAAAAGACATGCAGGTGGTAGAGAGAAGAGAAAAAGCTTACAGCACCTGGTATTCCCAAGCGGTCTCCCATCCAAGTACTAACCAGGCCCAACCCTGCTTGGCTTCCTAGATCAGATGAGGTCGGGCATATTCAGGGTGGTGTGGCCGTAAGCAACAATATCTGTGAACAATGTGCATTATATAGGTACTGGAATCATACGGTTACTCTATGTAACCAGATAATTGAAGAGAAAGGCTGATATGTAGTGGGCACATCTTAATCCCTGATGTGATTATTACCTGCAGTTGAAACTGAGACTCTCAGATCACTTCGTGTCTGCCAACAAAGCAGCAGCTGAAGATGACCAACTTCCTCATGTGTCACAGGGTGATCAGACGTTGCAACAAAAGACATGCAGGTGGTAGAGAGAAGAGAAAAAGCTTATAGCACCTGGTATTCCCAAGCGGTCTCCAATTCAACTACTAACCAGGCCCAACCCTGCTTGGCTTCCTAGATCAGATGAGGTTGGGTATATTCAGGGTGGTGTGGCCGTAAGCAACAATGTCTGTCACAAATGTGCATTATATAGGTACTGGAATCATACGGTTACTCTATGTAACCAGATAATTGCCGAGAAAGGCTGATATGTAGTGGGCACATCTTCTTCCCTGATGTGATTATTACCTGCAGTTGAAACTGAGAATCTCAGATCACTTCGTGTCTGCCAACAAAGCAGCAGCAGCTGAAGATGACATACTTCCTCATGTGTCACAGGGTGATCAGACGTTGCAACAAAAGACATGCAGGTGGTAGAGAGAAGAGAAAAAGCTTACAGCACCTGGTATTCCCAAGCGGTCTCCCATCCAAGTACTAACCAGGGCCAACCCTGCTTGGCTTCCGAGATCAGACGAGGTCGGGCATATTCAGGGTGGTGTGGCTGTAAGCAACAATGTCTGTCACAAATGTGCATTATATAGGTACTGGAATCATAAGGTTCCTCTATGTAACCAGATAATTGCCGAGAAAGGCTGATATGTAGTGGGCACATCTTCATCCCTGATGTGATTATTACCTGCAGTTGAAACTGAGACTCTCAGATCACTTTGTGTCTGCCAACAAAGCAGCAGCAGCTGAAGATGACCAACTTCCTCATGTGTCACAGGGTGATCAGACGTTGCAACAAAAGACATGCAGGTGGTCGAGAGAAGAGAAAAAGCTTACAGCACCTGGTATTCCCAAACAGTCTCCCATCCAAGTACTAACCAGGCACAACCCTGCTTGGCTTCCTAGATCAGACGAGGTCAGGCATATTCAGGGTGGTGTGGCTGTAAGCAACAATGTCTGTCACAAATGTGCATTATATAGGTACTGGAATCATACGGTTCCTCTATGTAACCAGATAATTGCCGAGAAAGGCTGATATGTAGTGGGCACATCTTCATCCCTGATGTGATTATTACCTGCAGTTGAAACTGAGACTCTCAGATCACTTTGTGTCTGCCAACAAAGCAGCAGCAGCTGAAGATGACCAACTTCCTCATGTGTCACAGGGTGATCAGACGTTGCAACAAAAGACATGCATGTGGTAGAGAGAAGAGAAAAAGCTTACAGCTCCTGGTATTCCCAAGCGATTCTCCATCCAAGTACTAACCAGGCCCAACCCTGCTTGGCTTCCGAGATCAGACGAGGTCGGGTATATTCAGGGTGGTGTGGCCGTAAGCAGCAATGTCTGTAACAATGTGCATTATATAGGTACTGGAATCATACAGTTCCTCTATATAATCAGATAATTGCCCAGAAAGGCTGATGCGTATTGGGCACATCTTCTTCACTGTGGTGATTATTCTCTCCAGCGGAAACTGAAACTCTCAGATCACTTCGTGTCTGCCAACAAAGCAGCAGCAGCTGAAGATGACCAACTTCCTCATGTGTCACAGGGTGATCAGACGTTGCAACAAAAGACATGCACGTGGTAGAGAGAAGAGAAAAAGCTTACAGCACCTGGTATTCCCAAGCAGTCTCCCATCCAAGTACTAACCAGGGCCAACCCTGCTTGGCT
This sequence comes from Leuresthes tenuis, assembly GCF_036924035.1. Lineage (NCBI taxonomy): Eukaryota > Metazoa > Chordata > Actinopteri > Atheriniformes > Atherinopsidae > Leuresthes > Leuresthes tenuis. The sequence continues at coordinate 7,250,182 of NW_027325355.1, read as the reverse complement.
TCCGAGATCAGACGAGGTCGGGCATATTCAGGGTGGTGTGGCTGTAAGCAACAATGTCTGTCACAAATGTGCATTATATAGGTACTGGAATCATAAGGTTCCTCTATGTAACCAGATAATTGCCGAGAAAGGCTGATATGTAGTGGGCACATCTTCATCCCTGATGTGATTATTACCTGCAGTTGAAACTGAGACTCTCAGATCACTTTGTGTCTGCCAACAAAGCAGCAGCAGCTGAAGATGACCAACTTCCTCATGTGTCACAGGGTGATCAGACGTTGCAACAAAAGACATGCAGGTGGTCGAGAGAAGAGAAAAAGCTTACAGCACCTGGTATTCCCAAACAGTCTCCCATCCAAGTACTAACCAGGCACAACCCTGCTTGGCTTCCGAGATCAGACGAGGTCAGGCATATTCAGGGTGGTGTGGCTGTAAGCAACAATGTCTGTCACAAATGTGCATTATATAGGTACTGGAATCATACGGTTCCTCTATGTAACCAGATAATTGCCGAGAAAGGCTGATATGTAGTGGGCACATCTTCATCCCTGATGTGATTATTACCTGCAGTTGAAACTGAGACTCTCAGATCACTTTGTGTCTGCCAACAAAGCAGCAGCAGCTGAAGATGACCAACTTCCTCATGTGTCACAGGGTGATCAGACGTTGCAACAAAAGACATGCATGTGGTAGAGAGAAGAGAAAAAGCTTACAGCTCCTGGTATTCCCAAGCGATTCTCCATCCAAGTACTAACCAGGCCCAACCCTGCTTGGCTTCCGAGATCAGACGAGGTCGGGTATATTCAGGGTGGTGTGGCCGTAAGCAGCAATGTCTGTAACAATGTGCATTATATAGGTACTGGAATCATACAGTTCCTCTATATAATCAGATAATTGCCCAGAAAGGCTGATGCGTATTGGGCACATCTTCTTCACTGTGGTGATTATTCTCTCCAGCGGAAACTGAAACTCTCAGATCACTTCGTGTCTGCCAACAAAGCAGCAGCAGCTGAAGATGACCAACTTCCTCATGTGTCAGAGGGTGATCAGACGTTGCAACAAAAGACATGCAGGTGGTAGAGAGAAGAGAAAAAGCTTATAGCACCTGGTATTCCCAAGCGGTCTCCCATCCAAGTACTAACCAGGCCCAACCCTGCTTGGCTTCCGAGATCAGACAAAGTCGGGCATATTCAGGGTGGTGTGGCCGTAAGCAACAATATCTGTGAACAAATGTGCATTATATAGGTACTGGAATCATACGGTTCCTCTATGTAACCAGATAATTGCCGAGAAAGGCTGATGCGTATTGGGCACATCTTCTTCCCTGTGGTGATTATTCTCTCCAGCGGAAACTGAGACTCTCAGATCACTTCGTGTCTGCCAACAAAGCAGCAGCAGCTGAAGATGACCAACTTCCTCATGTGTCACAGGGTCATCAGACGTTGCAACAAAAGACATGCAGGTGCTAGAGAGAAGAGAAAAAGCTTACAGCACCTGGTATTCCCAAGTAGTCTGCCATCCAAGTACTAACAAGGCCCAACCCTGCTTGGCTTCGGAGATCAGACGAGGTCGGTCATGTTCAGGGTGGTTTGGCCGTAAGCGACAAAAGCTGTCACAAATGTGAATTATATAGGTACTGGAATCATACAGTTCCTCTATGTAACCAGATAATTGCCAAGAAAGGCTGATATGTAGTGGGCATATCTTCATCCTTGATGTGATTACTACCTGTAGTTGAAACTGAGACTCTCAGATCACTTCGTGTCTGCCAACAAAGCAGCAGCAGCTGAAGATGACAAACTTCCTCATGTGTCACAGGGTCATCAGACGTTGCAACAAAAGACATGCAGGTGGTAGAGAGAAGAGAAAAAGCTTACAGCACCTGGTATTCCCAAGCAGTCTCCCATCCAAGTACTAATCAGGCCCAACCCTGCTTGGCTTCCGAGATCAGACGAGGTCGGGCATATTCAGGGTGGTGTGGCCGTAAGCAACAATATCTGTGAACAATGTGCATTATATAGGTACTGGAATCATATGGTTACTCTATGTAACCAGATAATTGCAGAGAAAGAATGATATGTAGTGGGCACATCTTAATCCCTGATGTGATTATTACCTGCAGTTGAAACTGAGACTCTCAGATCACTTCGTGTCTGCCAACAAAGCAGCAGCAGCTGAAGATGACCAACTTCCTCATGTGTCACAGGGTGTTAAGACGTTGCAACAAAAGACATGCACGTGGTAGAGAGAAGAGAAAAAGCTTACAGCACCTGGTATTCCCAAGCGGTCTCCCATCCAAGTACTAACCAGGCCCAACCCTGCTTGGCTTCCGAGATCAGACGAGGTCGGGCATGTTCAGGGTGGTGTGGCCGTAAGCAACAATGTCTGTAACAAATGTGCATTATATAGGTACTGGAATAATACAGTTCGTCTATGTAACCAGATAATTGCCGAGAAAGGCTGATGCGTATTGTGCAGATCTTCTTCCCTGTCGTGATTATTCTCTCCAGCGGAAACTGAGACTCTCAGATCACTTCGTGTCTGCCAACAAAGCAGCAGCAGCTGAAGATGACCAACTTCCTCACGTGTCACAGGGTCATCAGACGTTGCAACAAAAGACATATAGGTGCTAGAGAGAAGAGAAAAAGCTTACAGCACCTGGTATTCCGAAGCAGTCTCCCATCCAAGTACTAACCAGGCCCAACCCTATTTGGCTTCTGAGATCAGACGAGGTCGGGTATTTTCAGGGTGGTGTGGCCGTAAGCAACAATGGCTGTGACATTTGTGCATTATATAGGTACTGGAATCATACACTTCCTCGATGTAACCAGATAATTGCCGAGAAAGGCTAACTTGTAGTGGGCACATCTTCATCCCTGATGTGATTATTACCTGCAGTTGAAACTGAGACTCTCAGATCACTTCGTGTCTGCCAACAAAGCAGCAGCAGCTGAAGATGACCAACTTCCTCATGTGTCACAGGGTCATCAGAGGTTCCATTAAAAGACATATAGGTGCTAGAGAGAAGAGAAAAAGCTTACAGCACCTGGTATTCCCAAGTAGTCTCCCATCCAAGTACTAACCAGGCCCAACCCTGCTTGGCTTCCGAGATCAGACGAGGTCGGGCATGTTCAGGGTGGTTTGGCCGTAAGCGACAATGTCTGTGACAAATGTGCATTATATAGGTACTGGAATCATACAGTTCCTCGATGTAATCAGATAATTGCTGAGAAAGGCTAAATTGTGGTGGGCACATCTTCATCCCTGATGTGATTATTATCTGTAGTTGAAACTGAGACTCTCAGATCACTTCGTGTCTGCCAACAAAGCAGCAGCAGCTGAAGATGACCAACTTCCTCACGTGTCAAAGGGTGATCAGATGTTGCAACAAAAGACATGCAGGTGGTCGAGAGAAGAGAAAAAGCTTACAGCACCTGGTATTCCCAAGCAGTCTCCCATTCAAGTACTAACCAGGCCCAACCCTGCTTGGCTTCCGAGATCAGACGAGGTCGGGCATATTCAGGGTGGTGTGGCCGTAAGCAACAATATCTGTGAACAATGTGCATTATATAGGTACTGGAATCATACAGTTCCTCTATGTAACCAGATAATTGCCGAGAAAGACTGATATGTAGTGGGCACATCTTAATCCTGATGTGATTATTACCTGCAGTTGAAACTGAGACTCTCAGATCACTTCGTGTCTGCCAACAAAGCAGCAGCAGCTGAAGATGACCAACTTCCTCATGTGTCACAGGGTGATCAGACGTTGCAACAAAAGACATGCAGGTGGTAGAGAGAAGAGAAAAAGCTTACAGCACCTGGTATTCCTAAGCAGTCTCCCATCCAAGTACTAACCAGGCCCAACCCTGCTTGGCTTCCGAGATCAGACGACGTCGGGCATATTCAGGGTGGTGTGGCCGTAAGCAACAATATCTGTGAACAATGTGCATTATATAGGTACTGGAATCATACGGTTACTCTATGTAACCAGATAATTGCCGAGAAAGGCTGATATGTAGTGGGCACATCTTCATCCCTGATGTGATTATTACCTTCAGTTGAAACTGAGACTCTCAGATCACTTCGTGTCTGCCAACAAAGCAGCAGCAGCTGAAGATGACCAACTTCCTCATGTGTCACAGGGTGATCAGACGTTGCAACAAAAGACATGCAGATGGTAGAGAGAAGAGAAAAAGCTTACAGCACCTGGTATTCCCAACCGGTCTCCCATCCAAGTACTAACCAGGCCCAATCCTGCTTGGCTTCCAAGATCAGACAAGGTTGGGTATATTCAGGGTGGTGTGGCCGTAAGCAACAATGTCTGTAACAAATGTGCATTATATAGGTACTGGAATAATACAGTTCGTCTATGTAACCAGATAATTGCCGAGAAAGGCTGGTGCGTATTGGGCAGATCTTCTTCCCTGTCGTGATTATTCTCTCCAGCAGAAACTGAGACTCTCAGATCACTTCGTGTCTGCCAACAAAGCAGCAGCAGCTGAAGATGACCAACTTACTCATGTGTCACAGGGTGATCAGACGTTGCAACAAAAGACATGCAGGTGCTAGAGAGAAGAGAAAAAGCTTACAGCACCTGGTATTCCCAAGTAGCCTCCCATCCAAGTACTAACCAGGCCCAACCCTGCTTGGCTTCCGAGATCAGACGAGGTCGAGCATATTCAGGGTGGTGTGGCCGTAAGCAACAATATCTGTGAACAATGTGCATTATATAGGTACTGGAATCATACGGTTACACTATGTAACCAGATAATTGCCGAGAAAGGCTAATATGTAGTGGGCACATCTTAATCCCTGATGTGATTATTACCTGCAGTTGAAACTGAGACTCTCAGATCACTTCGTGTCTGCCAACAAAGCAGCAGCAGCTGAAGATGACCAACTTCCTCATGTGTCACAGGGTGATCAGACGTTGCAACAAAAGACATGCATGTGGTAGAGAGAAGAGAAAAAGCTTACAGCACCTGGTATTCCCAAGCGGTCTCCCATCCAAGTACTAACCAGGCCCAACCCTGCTTGGCTTCCGAGATCAGACTAGGTCGGGCATATTCAGGGTGGTGTGGCCGTAAGCAACAATGTCTGTGACAAATGTGAATTATATCGGTACTGGAATCATACAGTCCCTCTATGTAACCAGATAATTGCCGAGAAAGGCTAACTTGTAGTGGGCACATCTTCTTCTCTGATGTGATTATTATCTGCAGTTGAAACTTAGAATCTCAGATCACTTCGTGTCTGCCAACAAAGCAGCAGCAGCCGAAGATGACCAACTTCCTCATGTGTCACAGGGTGATCAGACGTTAGAACAAAAGACATGCAGGTGGTAGAGAGAAGAGAAAAAGTTTACAGCACCTTGTATTCCCAAGCAGTCTCCCATCCAACTACTAACCAGGCCCAATCCTGCTTGGCTTCCGAGATCAGACGAGGTCGGGTATATTCAGGGTGTTGTGGCCGTATGCAACAATATCTGTGAACAATGTGCATTATATAGGTACTGGAATCATACGGTTACTCTATGTAACCAGATAATTGCAGAGAAAGGCTGATATGTAGTGGGCACATCTTAATCCCTGATGTGATTATTACCTGCAGTTGAAACTGAGACTCTCAGATCACTTCGTGTCTGCCAACAAAGCAGCAGCTGAAGATGACCAACTTCCTCATGTGTCACAGGGTGATCAGACGTTGCAACAAAAGACATGCAGGTGGTAGAGAGAAGAGAAAAAGCTTATAGCACCTGGTATTCCCAAGCGGTCTCCCATTCAACTACTAACCAGGCCCAACCCTGCTTGGCTTCCTAGATCAGATGAGGTTGGGTATATTCAGGGTGGTTTGGCCGTAAGCATCAATGTCTGTCACAAATGTGCATTATATAGGTACTGGAATCATACGGTTACTCTATGTAACCAGATAATTGCCGAGAAAGGCTGATATGTAGTGGGCACATCTTCTTCCCTGATGTGATTATTACCTGCAGTTGAAACTGAGAATCTCAGATCACTTCGTGTCTGCCAACAAAGCAGCAGCAGCTGAAGATGACATACTTCCTCATGTGTCACAGGGTGATCAGACGTTGCAACAAAAGACATGCAGGTGGTAGAGAGAAGAGAAAAAGCTTACAGCACCTGGTATTCCCAAGCGGTCTCCCATCCAAGTACTAACCAGGGTCAACCCTGCTTGGCTTCCGAGATCAGACGAGGTCGGGCATATTCAGGGTGGTGTGGCTGTAAGCAACAATGTCTGTCACAAATGTGCATTATATAGGTACTGGAATCATAAGGTTCCTCTATGTAACCAGATAATTGCCGAGAAAGGCTGATATGTAGTGGGCACATCTTCATCCCTGATGTGATTATTACCTGCAGTTGAAACTGAGACTCTCAGATCACTTTGTGTCTGCCAACAAAGCAGCAGCAGCTGAAGATGACCAACTTCCTCATGTGTCACAGGGTGATCAGACGTTGCAACAAAAGACATGCAGGTGGTCGAGAGAAGAGAAAAAGCTTACAGCACCTGGTATTCCCAAACAGTCTCCCATCCAAGTACTAACCAGGCACAACCCTGCTTGGCTTCCGAGATCAGACGAGGTCAGGCATATTCAGGGTGGTGTGGCTGTAAGCAACAATGTCTGTCACAAATGTGCATTATATAGGTACTGGAATCATACGGTTCCTCTATGTAACCAGATAATTGCTGAGAAAGGCTGATATGTAGTGGGCACATCTTCATCCCTGATGTGATTATTACCTGCAGTTGAAACTGAGACTCTCAGATCACTTTGTGTCTGCCAACAAAGCAGCAGCAGCTGAAGATGACCAACTTCCTCATGTGTCACAGGGTGATCAGACGTTGCAACAAAAGACATGCATGTGGTAGAGAGAAGAGAAAAAGCTTACAGCTCCTGGTATTCCCAAGCGATTCTCCATCCAAGTACTAACCAGGCCCAACCCTGCTTGGCTTCCGAGATCAGACGAGGTCGGGTATATTCAGGGTGGTGTGGCCGTAAGCAGCAATGTCTGTAACAATGTGCATTATATAGGTACTGGAATCATACAGTTCCTCTATATAATCAGATAATTGCCCAGAAAGGCTGATGCGTATTGGGCACATCTTCTTCACTGTGGTGATTATTCTCTCCAGCGGAAACTGAAACTCTCAGATCACTTCGTGTCTGCCAACAAAGCAGCAGCAGCTGAAGATGACCAACTTCCTCATGTGTCACAGGGTGATCAGACGTTGCAACAAAAGACATGCACGTGGTAGAGAGAAGAGAAAATGCTTACAGCACCTGGTATTCCCAAGCGGTCTCCCATCCAAGTACTAACCAGGGCCAACCCTGCTTGGCTTCCGAGATCAGACGAGGTCGGGCATATTCAGGGTGGTGTGGCTGTAAGCAACAACGTCTGTCACAAATGTGCATTATATAGGTACTGGAATCATAAGGTTCCTCTATGTAACCAGATAATTGCCGAGAAAGGCTGATATGTAGTGGGCACATCTTCATCCCTGATGTGATTATTACCTGCAGTTGAAACTGAGACTCTCAGATCACTTTGTGTCTGCCAACAAAGCAGCAGCAGCTGAAGATGACCAACTTCCTCATGTGTCACAGGGTGATCAGACGTTGCAACAAAAGACATGCAGGTGGTCGAGAGAAGAGAAAAAGCTTACAGCACCTGGTATTCCCAAACAGTCTCCCATCCAAGTACTAACCAGGCACAACCCTGCTTGGCTTCCGAGATCAGACGAGGTCAGGCATATTCAGGGTGGTGTGGCTGTAAGCAACAATGTCTGTCAGAAATGTGCATTATATAGGTACTGGAATCATACGGTTCCTCTATGTAACCAGATAATTGCCGAGAAAGGCTGATATGTAGTGGGCACATCTTCATCCCTGATGTTATTATTACCTGCAGTTGAAACTGAGACTCTCAGATCACTTTGTGTCTGCCAACAAAGCAGCAGCAGCTGAAGATGACCAACTTCCTCATGTGTCACAGGGTGATCAGACGTTGCAACAAAAGACATGCATGTGGTAGAGAGAAGAGAAAAAGCTTACAGCTCCTGGTATTCCCAAGCGATTCTCCATCCAAGTACTAACCAGGCCCAACCCTGCTTGGCTTCCGAGATCAGACGAGGTCGGGTATATTCAGGGTGGTGTGGCCGTAAGCAGCAATGTCTGTAACAATGTGCATTATATAGGTACTGGAATCATACAGTTCCTCTATATAATCAGATAATTGCCCAGAAAGGCTGATGCGTATTGGGCACATCTTCTTCACTGTGGTGATTATTCTCTCCAGCGGAAACTGAAACTCTCAGATCACTTCGTGTCTGCCAACAAAGCAGCAGCAGCTGAAGATGACTAACTTCCTCATGTGTCACAGGGTGATCAGACGTTGCAACAAAAGACATGCAGGTGGTAGAGAGAAGAGAAAAAGCTTATAGCACCTGGTATTCCCAAGCGGTCTCCCATCCAAGTACTAACCAGGCCCAACCCTGCTTGGCTTCCGAGATCAGAAAAGTCGGGCATATTCAGGGTGGTGTGGCCGTAAGCAACAATATCTGTGAACAAATGTGCATTATATAGGTACTGGAATCATACGGTTCCTCTATGTAACCAGATAATTGCCGAGAAAGGCTGATGCGTATTGGGCACATCTTCTTCCCTGTGGTGATTATTCTCTCCAGCGGAAACTGAGACTCTCAGATCACTTCGTGTCTGCCAACAAAGCAGCAGCAGCTGAAGATGACCAACTTCCTCATGTGTCACAGGGTCATCAGACGTTGCAACAAAAGATATGCAGGTGCTAGAGAGAAGAGAAAAAGCTTACAGCACCTGGTATTCCCAAGTAGTCTCCCATCCAAGTACTAACAAGGCCCAACCCTGCTTGGCTTCGGAGATCAGACGAGGTCGGTCATGTTCAGGGTGGTTTGGCCGTAAGCGACAAAAGCTGTCACAAATGTGAATTATATAGGTACTGGAATCATACAGTTCCTCTATGTAACCAGATAATTGCCAAGAAAGGCTGATATGTAGTGGGCATATCTTCATCCTTGATGTGATTACTACCTGTAGTTGAAACTGAGACTCTCAGATCACTTCGTGTCTGCCAACAAAGCAGCAGCAGCTGAAGATGACAAACTTCCTCATGTGTCACAGGGTCATCAGACGTTGCAACAAAAGACATGCAGGTGGTAGAGAGAAGAGAAAAAGCTTACAGCACCTGGTATTCCCAAGCAGTCTCCCATCCAAGTACTAATCAGGCCCAACCCTGCTTGGCTTCCGAGATCAGACGAGGTCGGGCATATTCAGGGTGGTGTGGCCGTAAGCAACAATATCTGTGAACAATGTGCATTATATAGGTACTGGAATCATATGGTTACTCTATGTAACCAGATAATTGCAGAGAAAGAATGATATGTAGTGGGCACATCTTAATCCCTGATGTGATTATTACCTGCAGTTGAAACTGAGACTCTCAGATCACTTCGTGTCTGCCAACAAAGCAGCAGCAGCTGAAGATGACCAACTTCCTCATGTGTCACAGGGTGTTAAGACGTTGCAACAAAAGACATGCACGTGGTAGAGAGAAGAGAAAAAGCTTACAGCACCTGGTATTCCCAAGCGGTCTCCCATCCAAGTACTAACCAGGCCCAACCCTGCTTGGCTTCCGAGATCAGACGAGGTCAGGCATGTTCAGGGTGGTGTGGCCGTAAGCAACAATGTCTGTGACAAATGTGCATTATATCGGCACTGGAATCATACAGTTCCTCTATGTAACCAGATAATTGCCGAGAAAGGCTAACTTGTAGTGGGCACATCTTCATCCTTGATGTGATTACTACCTGTAGTTGAAACTGAGACTCTCAGATCACTTCGTGTCTGCCAACAAAGCAGCAGCAGCTGAAGATGACCAACTTCCTCATGTGTCACAGGGTGATCAGACGTTGCAACAAAAGACATGCAGGTGGTAGAGAGAAGAGGAAAAGCTTACAGCACCTGGTATTCCCAAGCAGTCTCCCATCCAAGTACTAACCAGGCCCAAACCTGCTTGGCTTCCGAGATCAGAAGAGGTCGGGCATATTCAGGGTGGTGTGGCTGTAAGCAACAATGTCTGTCACAAATGTGCATTATATAGGTACTGGAATCATACGGTTACTCTATGTAACCAGATAATTGCCAAGAAAGGCTGATATGTAGTGGGCATATCTTCATCCTTGATGTGATTACTACCTGTAGTTGAAACTGAGACTCTCAGATCACTTCGTGTCTGCCAACAAAGCAGCAGCAGCTGAAGATGACCAACTTCCTCATGTGTCACAGGGTGATCAGACGTTGCAACAAAAGACATGCAGGTGGTAGAGAGAAGAGGAAAAGCTTACAGCACCTGGTATTCCCAAGCAGTCTCCCATCCAAGTACTAACCAGGCCCAAACCTGCTTGGCTTCCGAGATCAGAAGAGGTCGGGCATATTCAGGGTGGTGTGGCTGTAAGCAACAATGTCTGTCACAAATGTGCATTATATAGGTACTGGAATCATACGGTTACTCTATGTAACCAGATAATTGCAGAGAAAGGCTGATATGTAGTGGGCACATCTTCATCCCTGATGTGATTATTACCTGCAGTTGAAACTGAGACTCTCAGATCACTTCGTGTCTGCCAACAAAGCAGCAGCAGCTGAAGATGACCAACTTCCTCATGTGTCACAGGGTGATCAGACGTTAGAACAAAAGACATGCAGGTGGTAGAGAGAAGAGAAAAAGCTTACAGCACCTGGTATTCCCAAGCAGTCTCCCATCCAAGTACTAATCAGGGCCAACCCTGTTTGGCTTCCGAGATCAGACGAGGTCGGGTATATTCAGGGTGGTGTGGCCGTAAGCAACAATATCTGTGAACAATGTGCATTATATAGGTACTGGAATCATATGGTTACTCTATGTAACCAGATAATTGCCGAGAAAGGCTAACTTGTAGTGGGCACATCTTCATCCCTGATGTGATTATTACCTGCAGTTGAAACTGAGACTCTCAGATCACTTCGTGTCTGCCAACAAAGCAGCAGCAGCTGAAGATGACCAACTTCCTCATGTGTCACAGGGTGTTCAGACGTTGCAACAAAAGACATGCACGTGGTAGAGAGAAGAGAAAAAGCTTACAGCACCTGGTATTCCCAAGCGGTCTCCCATCCAAGTACTAACCAGGCCCAACCCTGCTTGGCTTCCGAGATCAGACGAGGTCAGGCATGTTCAGGGTGGTGTGGCCGTAAGCAACAATGTCTGTGACAAATGTGCATTATATCGGCACTGGAATCATACAGTTCCTCTATGTAACCAGATAATTGCCGAGAAAGGCTGATATGTAGTGGGCACATCTTCATCCCTGATGTGATTATTACCTGCAGTTGAAACTGAGACTCTCAGATCACTTCGTGTCTGCCAACAAAGCAGCAGCAGCTGAAGATGACCAACTTCCTCATGTGTCACAGGGTGATCAGACGTTGCAACAAAAGACATGCATGTGGTAGAGAGAAGAGAAAAAGCTTAAAGCATCTGGTATTCCCAAGTGGTCTCCCATCCAAGTACTAACCAGGCCCAACCCTGCTTGGCTTCCGAGATCAGACGAGGTTGGGCATATTGAGGGTGGTGTGGCTGTAAGCAACAATGTCTGTCACAAATGTGCATTATATAGGTACTGGAATCATACGGTTACTCTATGTAACCAGATAATTGCCAAGAAAGGCTGATATGTAGTGGGCATATCTTCTTCCTTGATGTGATTACTACCTGTAGTTGAAACTGAGACTCTCAGATCACTTCGTGTCTGCCAACAAAGCAGCAGCAGCTGAAGATGACCAACTTCCTCATGTGTCACAGGGTGATCAGACGTTGCAACAAAAGACATGCAGGTGGTAGAGAGAAGAGGAAAAGCTTACAGCACCTGGTATTCCCAAGCAGTCTCCCATCCAAGTATTAACCAGGCCCAAACCTGCTTGGCTTCCGAGATCAGACGAGGTCGGGCATATTCAGGGTGGTGTGGCTGTAAGCAACAATGTCTGTCACAAATGTGCATTATATAGGTACTGGAATCATACGGTTACTCTATGTAACCAGATAATTGCCGAGAAAGGCTGATATGTAGTGGGCACATCTTCATCCCTGATGTGATTATTACCTGCAGTTGAAACTGAGACTCTCAGATCACTTCGTGTCTGCCAACAAAGCAGCAGCAGCTGAAGATGACCAACTTCCTCATGTGTCACAGGGTGATCAGACGTTGCAACAAAAGACATGCAGGTGGTAGAGAGAAGAGGAAAAGCTTACAGCACCTGGTATTCCCAAGCAGTCTCCCATCCAAGTACTAACCAGGCCCAAACCTGCTTGGCTTCCGAGATCAGAAGAGGTCGGGCATATTCAGGGTGGTGTGGCTGTAAGCAACAATGTCTGTCACAAATGTGCATTATATAGGTACTGGAATCATACGGTTACTCTATGTAACCAGATAATTGCCAAGAAAGGCTGATATGTAGTGGGCATATCTTCATCCTTGATGTGATTACTACCTGTAGTTGAAACTGAGACTCTCAGATCACTTCGTGTCTGCCAACAAAGCAGCAGCAGCTGAAGATGACCAACTTCCTCATGTGTCACAGGGTGATCAGACGTTGCAACAAAAGACATGCAGGTGGTAGAGAGAAGAGGAAAAGCTTACAGCACCTGGTATTCCCAAGCAGTCTCCCATCCAAGTACTAACCAGGCCCAAACCTGCTTGGCTTCCGAGATCAGAAGAGGTCGGGCATATTCAGGGTGGTGTGGCTGTAAGCAACAATGTCTGTCACAAATGTGCATTATATAGGTACTGGAATCATACGGTTACTCTATGTAACCAGATAATTGCAGAGAAAGGCTGATATGTAGTGGGCACATCTTCATCCCTGATGTGATTATTACCTGCAGTTGAAACTGAGACTCTCAGATCACTTCGTGTCTGCCAACAAAGCAGCAGCAGCTGAAGATGACCAACTTCCTCATGTGTCACAGGGTGATCAGACGTTAGAACAAAAGACATGCAGGTGGTAGAGAGAAGAGAAAAAGCTTACAGCACCTGGTATTCCCAAGCAGTCTCCCATCCAAGTACTAATCAGGGCCAACCCTGTTTGGCTTCCGAGATCAGACGAGGTCGGGTATATTCAGGGTGGTGTGGCCATAAGCAACAATATCTGTGAACAATGTGCATTATATAGGTACTGGAATCATATGGTTACTCTATGTAACCAGATAATTGCCGAGAAAGGCTAACTTGTAGTGGGCACATCTTCATCCCTGATGTGATTATTACCTGCAGTTGAAACTGAGACTCTCAGATCACTTCGTGTCTGCCAACAAAGCAGCAGCAGCTGAAGATGACCAACTTCCTCATGTGTCACAGGGTGTTCAGACGTTGCAACAAAAGACATGCACGTGGTAGAGAGAAGAGAAAATGCTTACAGCACCTGGTATTCCCAAGCGGTCTCCCATCCAAGTACTAACCAGGCCCAACCCTGCTTGGCTTCCGAGATCAGACGAGGTCAGGCATGTTCAGGGTGGTGTGGCCGTAAGCAACAATGTCTGTGACAAATGTGCATTATATCGGCACTGGAATCATACAGTTCCTCTATGTAACCAGATAATTGCCGAGAAAGGCTGATATGTAGTGGGCACATCTTCATCCCTGATGTGATTATTACCTGCAGTTGAAACTGAGACTCTCAGATCACTTCGTGTCTGCCAACAAAGCAGCAGCAGCTGAAGATGACCAACTTCCTCATGTGTCACAGGGTGATCAGACGTTGCAACAAAAGACATGCATGTGGTAGAGAGAAGAGAAAAAGCTTAAAGCATCTGGTATTCCCAAGTGGTCTCCCATCCAAGTACTAACCAGGCCCAACCCTGCTTGGCTTCCGAGATCAGACGAGGTCGGGCATGTTCAGGGTGGTGTGGCCGTAAGCAACAATATCTGTGAACAATGTGCATTACATAGGTACTGGAATCATACGGTTCCTCTATGTAACCAGATAATTGCCGAGAAAGGCTAACTTGTAGTGGGCACATCTTCATCCCTGATGTGATTATTATCTGTAGTTGAAAAAGAGAATCTCAGATCACTTTGTGTCTGCCAACAAAGCAGCAGCAGCTGAAGATGACCAACTTCCTCATGTGTCACAGGGTCATCAGACGTTGCAACAAAAGACATGCAGGTGCTAGAGAGAAGAGAAAAAGCTTACAGCACCTGATATTCCCAAGTAGTCTCCCATCCAAGTACTAACCAGGCCCAATCCTGCTTGGCTTCCGAGATCAGACGAGGTCAGTCATGTTCAGGGTGGTGTGGCCGTAAGCGACAATGTCTGTCACAAATGTGAATTATATAGTTACTGGAATAATACAGTTCCTCTATGTAACCAGATAATTGCCGAGAAAGGCTGATACGTAGTGGGCATATCTTCATCCTTGATGTGATTACTACCTGTAGTTGAAACTGAGACTCTCAGATCACTTCGTGTCTGCCAACAAAGCAGCAGCAGCTGGAGATGACCAACTTCCTCATGTGTCACAGGGTGATCAGACGTTGCAACAAAAGACATGCACGTGGTAGAGAGAAGAGAAAAAGCTTACAGCACCTGGTATTCCCAAGCGGTCTCCCATCCAAGTACTAACCAGGCCCAACCCTGCTTGGCCTCCGAGATCAGACGAGGTCGGGCATGTTCAGGGTGGTGTGGCCGTAAGCAACAATGTCTGTGACAAAGGTGCATTATATAGGTACTGGAATCATACAGTTCCTCTATGTAACCAGATAATTGCCGAGAAAGGCTGATACGTAGTGGGCATATCTTCATCCTTGATGTGATTACTACCTGTAGTTGAAACTGAGACTCTCAGATCACTTCGTGTCTGCCAACAAAGCAGCAGCAGCTCAAGATGACCAACTTCCTCATGTGTCAAAGGGTGATCAGACGTTGCAACAAAAGACATGCACGTGGTAGAGAGAAGAGAAAATGCTTACAGCACCTGGTATTCCCAAGCGGTCTCCCATCCAAGTACTAACCAGGCCCAACCCTGCTTGGCCTCCGAGATCAGACGAGGTCGGGCATGTTCAGGGTGGTGTGGCCGTAAGCAACAATGTCTGTGACAAAGGTGCATTATATAGGTACTGGAATCATACAGTTCCTCTATGTAACCAGATAATTGCCGAGAAAGGCTGATACGTAGTGGGCATATCTTCATCCTTGATGTGATTACTACCTGTAGTTGAAACTGAGACTCTCAGATCACTTCGTGTCTGCCAACAAAGCAGCAGCAGCTCAAGATGACCAACTTCCTCATGTGTCACAGGGTGATCAGACGTTGCAACAAAAGACATGCACGTGGTAGAGAGAAGAGAAAATGCTTACAGCACCTGGTATTCCCAAGCAGTCTCCCATCCAAGTACTAACCAGGCCCAACCCTGCTTGGCTTCCAAGATCAGACGAGGTCGGGCATATTCAGGGTGGTGTGGCTGTAAGCAACAATGTCTGTCACAAATGTGCATTATATAGGTACTAGAATCATACGATTACTCTATGTAACCAGATAATTGCCGAGAAAGGCTGATATGTAGTGGGCACATCTTCATCCCTGATGTGATTATTACCTGCAGTTGAAACTGAGACACTCAGATCACTTCGTGTCTGCCAACAAAGCAGCAGCAGCTCAAGATGACCAACTTCCTCATGTGTCACAGGGTGATCAGACGTTGCAACAAAAGACATGCAGGTGGTAGAGAGAAGAGAAAAAGCTTACAGCACCTGGTATTCCCAAGCAGTCTCCCATCCAAGTACTAATCAGGCCCAACCCTGCTTGGCTTCCGATATCAGACGAGGTTGGGCATGTTCAGGGTGGTGTGGCCGTAAGCAAAACTATCTGTGAACAATGTGCATTATATAGGTACTGGAATCATACGGTTCCTCTATGTAACCAGATAATTGCCGAGAAAGGCTGATGCGTAGTGGGCACATCTTCTTCCCTGTGGTGATTATTCTCTCCAGCGGAAACTGAGACTCTCAGATCACTTCGTGTCTGCCAACAAAGCAGCAGCAGCTGAAGATGACCAACTTCCTCATGTGTCACAGGGTCATCAGACGTTGCAACAAAAGACATGCAGGTGCTAGAGAGAAGAGAAAAAGCTTACAGCACCTGGTATTCCCAAGTAGTCTCCCATCCAAGTACTAACAAGGCCCAACCCTGCTTGGCTTCGGAGATCAGACGAGGTCGGTCATATTCAGGGTGGTGTGGCCGTAAGCAACAATATCTGTGAACAATGTGCATTATATAGGTACTGGAATCATATGGTTACTCTATGTAACCAGATAATTGCAGAGAAAGAATGATATGTAGTGGGCACATCTTAATCCCTGATGTGATTATTACCTGCAGTTGAAACTGAGACTCTCAGATCACTTCGTGTCTGCCAACAAAGCAGCAGCAGCTGAAGATGACCAACTTCCTCATGTGTCACAGGGTGTTCAGACGTTGCAACAAAAGACATGCACGTGGTAGAGAGAAGAGAAAAAGCTTACAGCACCTAGTATTCCCAAGCGGTCTCCCATCCAAGTACTAACCAGGCCCAACCCTGCTTGGCTTCCGAGATCAGACGAGGTCGGGCATGTTCAGGGTGGTGTGGCCGTAAGCAACAATGTCTGTGACAAATGTGCATTATATCGGCACTGGAATCATACAGTTCCTCTATGTAACCAGATAATTGCCGAGAAAGGCTAACTTGTAGTGGGCACATCTTCATCCCTGATGTGATTATTACCTGCAGTTGAAACTGAGACTCTCAGATCACTTCGTGTCTGCCAACAAAGCAGCAGCAGCTGAAGATGACCAACTTCCTCATGTGTCACAGGGTGATCAGACGTTGCAACAAAAGACATGCATGTGGTAGAGAGAAGAGAAAAAGCTTAAAGCATCTGGTATTCCCAAGTGGTCTCCCATCCAAGTACTAACCAGGCCCAAACCTGCTTGGCTTCCGAGATCAGACGAGGTCGGGCATATTCAGGGTGGTGTGGCTGTAAGCAACAATGTCTGTCACAAATGTGCATTATATAGGTACTAGAATCATACGGTTACTCTATGTAACCAGATAATTGCCGAGAAAGGCTGATATGTAGTGGGCACATCTTCATCCCTGATGTGATTATTACCTGCAGTTGAAACTGAGACTCTCAGGTCACTTCGTGTCTGCCAACAAAGCAGCAGCAGCTGAAGATGACAAACTTCCTCATGTGTCACAGGGTGTTCAGACGTTGCAACAAAAGACATGCACGTGGTAGAGAGAAGAGAAAAAGCTTACAGCACCTGGTATTCCCAAGCGGTCTCCCATCCAAGTACTAACCAGGCCCAACCCTGCTTGGCTTGCGAGATCTGACGAGGTCGGGCATGTTCAGGGTGGTGTGGCCATAAGCAACAATGTCTGTGACAAATGTGCATTATATCGGCACTGGAATCATACAGTTCCTCTATGTAACCAGATAATTGCCGAGAAAGGCTGATATGTAGTGGGCACATATTCATCCCTGATGTGATTATTACCTGCAGTTGAAACTGAGAGTCTCAGATCACTTCGTGTCTGCCTAAAAAGCAACAGCAGCTGAAGATGACCAACTTCCTCATGTGTCACAGGGTGATCAGACGTTGCAACAAAAGACATGCAGGTGGCAGAGAGAAGAGAAAAAGCTTACAGCACCTGGTATTCCCAAGTAGTCTCCCATCCAAGTACTAACCAGGCCCAACCCTGCTTGGCTTCCGAGATCAGACGAGGTTGGGCATGTTCAGGGTGGTGTGGCCGTAAGCAAATCTATCTGTGAACAATGTGCATTATATAGGTACTGGAATCATACGGTTCCTCTATGTAACCAGATAATTGCCGAGGAAGGCTGATGCGTATTGGGCACATCTTCTTCCCTGTGGTCATTATTCTCTGCAGCGGAAACTGAGACTCTCAGATCACTTCGTGTCTGCCAACAAAGCAGCAGCAGCTGAAGATGACCAACTTCCTCATGTGTCACAGGGTCATCAGACGTTCCACCAAAGACATGCAGGTGCTAGAGAGAAGAGAAAAAGCTTACAGAACCTGGTATTCCCAAGCAGTCTCCCATCCAAGTACTAACCAGGCCCATCCCTGCTTGGCTTCCGAGATCAGACGACGTCGGGTATATTCAGGGTGGTGTGGCCGTAAGCAACAATATCTGTGAACAATGTGCATTACATAGGTACTGGAATCATACGGTTCCTCTATGTAACCAGATAATTGCCGAGAAAGGCTAACTTGTAGTGGGCACATCTTCATCCCTGATGTGATTATTATCTGTAGTTGAAAAAGAGACTCTCAGATCACTTTGTGTCTGCCAACAAAGCAGCAGCAGCTGAAGATGACCAACTTCCTCATGTGTCACAGGGTCATCAGACGTTGCAACAAAAGACATGCAGGTGCTAGAGAGAAGAGAAAAAGCTTACAGCACCTGGTATTCCCAAGTAGTCTCCCATCCAAGTACTAACCAGGCCCAATCCTGCTTGGCTTCCGAGATCAGACGAGGTCAGTCATGTTCAGGGTGGTGTGGCCGTAAGCGACAACGTCTGTCACAAATGTGAATTATATAGGTACTGGAATAATACAGTTCCTCTATGTAACCAGATAATTGCCGAGAAAGGCTGATACGTAGTGGGCATATCTTCATCCTTGATGTGATTACTACCTGTAGTTGAAACTGAGACTCTCAGATCACTTCGTGTCTGCCAACAAAGCAGCAGCAGCTGGAGATGACCAACTTCCTCATGTGTCACAGGGTGATCAGACGTTGCAACAAAAGACATGCACGTGGTAGAGAGAAGAGAAAAAGCTTACAGCACCTGGTATTCCCAAGCGGTCTCCCATCCAAGTACTAACCAGGCCCAACCCTGCTTGGCCTCCAAGATCAGACGAGGTCGGGCATATTCAGGGTGGTGTGGCTGTAAGCAACAATGTCTGTCACAAATGTGCATTATATAGGTACTAGAATCATACGATTACTCTATGTAACCAGATAATTGCCGAGAAAGGCTGATATGTAGTGGGCACATCTTCATCCCTGATGTGATTATTACCTGCAGTTGAAACTGAGACACTCAGATCACTTCGTGTCTGCCAACAAAGCAGCAGCAGCTCAAGATGACCAACTTCCTCATGTGTCACAGGGTGATCAGACGTTGCAACAAAAGACATGCAGGTGGTAGAGAGAAGAGAAAAAGCTTACAGCACCTGGTATTCCCAAGCAGTCTCCCATCCAAGTACTAATCAGGCCCAACCCTGCTTGGCTTCCGAGATCAGACGAGGTTGGGCATGTTCAGGGTGGTGTGGCCGTAAGCAAAACTATCTGTGAACAATGTGTATTATATAGGTACTGGAATCATACGGTTCCTCTATGTAACCAGATAATTGCCGAGAAAGGCTGATGCGTATTGGGCACATCTTCTTCCCTGTGGTGATTATTCTCTCCAGCGGAAACTGAGACTCTCAGATCACTTCGTGTCTGCCAACAAAGCAGCAGCAGCTGAAGATGACCAACTTCCTCATGTGTCACAGGGTCATCAGACGTTGCAACAAAAGACATGCAGGTGCTAGAGAGAAGAGAGAAAGCTTACAGCACCTGGTATTCCCAAGTAGTCTCCCATCCAAGTACTAACAAGGCCCAACCCTGCTTGGCTTCGGAGATCAGACGAGGTCGGTCATGTTCAGGGTGGTTTGGCCGTAAGCGACAAAATCTGTCACAAATGTGAATTATATAGGTACTGGAATCATACAGTTCCTCTATGTAACCAGATAATTGCCAAGAAAGGCTGATATGTAGTGGGCATATCTTCATCCTTGATGTGATTACTACCTGTAGTTGAAACTGAGACTCTCAGATCACTTCGTGTCTGCCAACAAAGCAGCAGCAGCTGAAAATGACAAACTTCCTCATGTGTCACAGGGTCATCAGACGTTGCAACAAAAGACATGCAGGTGGTAGAGAGAAGAGAAAAAGCTTACAGCACCTGGTATTCCCAAGCAGTCTCCCATCCAAGTACTAATCAGGCCCAACCCTGCTTGGCTTCCGAGATCAGACGAGGTCGGGCATATTCAGGGTGGTGTGGCCGTAAGCAACAATATCTGTGAACAATGTGCATTATATAGGTACTGGAATCATATGGTTACTCTATGTAACCAGATAATTGCAGAGAAAGAATGATATGTAGTGGGCACATCTTAATCCCTGATGTGATTATTACCTGCAGTTGAAACTGAGACTCTCAGATCACTTCGTGTCTGCCAACAAAGCAGCAGCAGCTCAAGATGACCAACTTCCTCATGTGTCACAGGGTGATCAGACGTTGCAACAAAAGACATGCACGTGGTAGAGAGAAGAGAAAAAGCTTACAGCACCTGGTATTCCCAAGCGGTCTCCCATCCAAGTACTAACCAGGCCCAACCCTGCTTGGCCTCCGAGATCAGACGAGGTCAGGAATGTTCAGGGTGGTGTGGCCGTAAGCAACAATATCTGTGAACAATGTGCATTATATAGGTACTGGAATCATATGGTTACTCTATGTAACCAGATAATTGCAGAGAAAGAATGATATGTAGTGGGCACATCTTAATCCCTGATGTGATTATTATCTGCAGTTGAAACTGAGACTCTCAGATCACTTCGTGTCTGCCAACAAAGCAGCAGCAGCTGAAGATGACCAACTTCCTCATGTGTCACAGGGTGATCAGACGTTGCAACAAAAGACATGCACGTGGTAGAGAGAAGAGAAAAAGCTTACAGCACCTGGTATTCCCAAGCGGTCTCCCATCCAAGTACTAACCAGGCCCAACCCTGCTTGGCCTCCGAGATCAGACGAGGTCGGGCATGTTCAGGGTGGTGTGGCCGTAAGCAACAATGTCTGTGACAAAGGTGCATTATATCGGTACTGGAATAATACAGTTCCTCTATGTAACCAGATAATTGCCGAGAAAGGCTGATATGTAGTGGGCATATCTTCATCCTTGATGTGATTACTACCTGCAGTTGAAACTGAGACTCTCAGATCACTTCGTGTCTGCCAACAAAGCAGCAGCAGCTGAAGATGACCAACTTCCTCATGTGTCACAGGGTGATCAGACGTTGCAACAAAAGACATGCATGTGGTAGAGAGAAGAGAAAAAGCTTACAGCACCTGGTATTCCCAAGCAGTCTCCCATCCAAGTACTAACCAGGCCCAACCTTGCTTGGCTTCCGAGATCAGACGAGGTCGGGCATATTCAGGGTGGTGTGGCCGTAAGCAACAATATCTGTGAACAATGTGCATTATATAGGTACTGGAATCATATGGTTACTCTATGTAACCAGATAATTGCCGAGAAAGGCTGATATGTAGTGGGCACATCTTCATCCCTGATGTGATTATTACCTGCAGTTGAAACTGAGACTCTCAGATCACTTCGTGTCTGCCAACAAAGCAGCAGCAGCTCAAGATGACCAACTTCCTCATGTGTCACAGGGTGATCAGACGTTGCAACAAAAGACATGCACGTGGTAGAGAGAAGAGAAAAAGCTTACAGCACCTGGTATTCCCAAGCGGTCTCCCATCCAAGTACTAACCAGGCCCAACCCTGCTTGGCCTCCTAGATCAGACGAGGTCGGGCATGTTCAGGGTGGTGTGGCCGTAAGCAACAATGTCTGTGACAAAGGTGCATTATATCGGTACTGGAATAATACAGTTCCTCTATGTAACCAGATAATTGGCGAGAAAGGCTGATATGTAGTGGGCATATCTTCATCCTTGATGCGATTACTACCTGCAGTTGAAACTGAGACTCTCAGATCACTTCGTGTCTGCCAACAAAGCAGCAGCAGCTGAAGATGACCAACTTCCTCATGTGTCACAGGGTGATCAGACGTTGCAACAAAAGACATGCACGTGGTAGAGAGAAGAGAAAAAGCTTACAGCACCTGGTATTCCCAAGCGGTCTCCCATCCAAGTACTAACCAGGCCCAACCTTGCTAGGCTTCCGAGATCAGACGAGGTCGGGCATATTCAGGGTGGTGTGGCTGTAAGCAACAATGTCTGTCACAAATGTGCATTATATAGGTACTGGAATAATACGGTTACTCTATGTAACCAGATAATTGCCGAGAAAGGCTGATATGTAGTGGGCACATCTTCATCCCTGATGTGATTATTACCTGCAGTTGAAACTGAGACTCTCAGATCACTTTGTGTCTGCCAACAAAGCAGCAGCAGCTCAAGATGACCAACTTCCTCATGTGTCACAGGGTGATCAGACGTTGCAACAAAAGACATGCACGTGGTAGAGAGAGGAGAAAAAGCTTACAGCACCTGGTATTCCCAAGCGGTCTCCCATCCAAGTACTAACCAGGCCCAACCCTGCTTGGCCTCCGAGATCAGACGAGGTCGGGCATGTTCAGGGTGGTGTGGCCGTAAGCAACAATGTCTGTGACAAAGGTGCATTATATCGGTACTGGAATCATACAGTTCCTCTATGTTACCAGATAATTGCTGAGAAAGGCTGATATGTAGTGGGCATATCTTCATCCTTGATGTGATTACTACCTGTAGTTGAAACTGAGACTCTCAGATCACTTCGTGTCTGCCAACAAAGCAGCAGCAGCTGAAGATGACCAACTTCCTCATGTGTCACAGGGTGATCAGACGTTGCAACAAAAGACATGTAGGTGGTAGAGAGAAGAGAAAAAGCTTACAGCACCTGGTATTCCCAAGCAGTCTCACATCCAGGTACTAATCAGGCCCAACCCTGCTTGGCTTCCGAGATCAGACGAGGTCGGGCATATTCAGGGTGGTGTGGCCGTAAGCAACAATATCTGTGAACAATGTGCATTATATAGGTACTGGAATCATATGGTTACTCTATGTAACCAGATAATTGCAGAGAAAGAATGATATGTAGTGGGCACATCTTAATCCCTGATGTGATTATTACCTGCAGTTGAAACTGAGACTCTCAGATCACTTCGTGTCTGCCAACAAAGCAGCAGCAGCTGAAGATGACCAACTTCCTCATGTGTCACAGGGTGATCAGACGTTGCAACAAAAGACATGCACGTGGTAGAGAGAAGAGAAAAAGCTTACAGCACCTGGTATTCCCAAGCGGACTCCCATCCAAGTACTAACCAGGCCCAACCCTGCTTGGCCTCCGAGATCAGACGAGGTCGGGCATGTTCAGGGTGGTGTGGCCGTAAGCAACAATGTCTGTGACAAAGGTGCATTATATCGGTACTGGAATCATACAGTTCCTCTATGTAACCAGATAATTGCCGAGAAAGGCTGATATGTAGTGGGCATATCTTCATCCTTGATGTGATTACTACCTGTAGTTGAAACTGAGACTCTCAGATCACTTCGTGTCTGCCAACAAAGCAACAGCAGCTCAAGATGACCAACTTCCTCATGTGTCACAGGGTGATCAGACGTTGCAACAAAAGACATGCACGTGGTAGAGAGAAGAGAAAAAGCTTACAGCACCTGGTATTCCCAAGCAGTCTCCCATCCAAGTACTAACCAGGCCCAACCCTGCTTGGCTTCCGAGATCAGACGAGGTCGGGCATATTCAGGGTGGTGTGGCTGTAAGCAACAATGTCTGTCACAAATGTGCATTATATAGGTACTAGAATCATACGATTACTCTATGTAACCAGATAATTGCCGAGAAAGGCTGATATGTAGTGGGCACATCTTCATCCCTGATGTGATTACTACCTGCAGTTGAAACTGAGACTCTCAGATCACTTCGTGTCTGCCAACAAAGCAGCAGCAGCTGAAGATGACCAACTTCCTCATGTGTCACAGGGTGATCAGACGTTGCAACAAAAGACATGCAGGTGGTAGAGAGAAGAGAAAAAGCTTACAGCACCTGGTATTCCCAAGCAGTCACCCATCCAAGTACTAATCAGGCCCAACCCCGCTTGGCTTCCGAGATCAGACGAGGTCTGGCATATTCAGGGTGGTGTGGCCGTAAGCAACAATATATGTGAACAATGTGCATTATATAGGTACTGGAATCATATGGTTACTCTATGTAACCAGATAATTGCAGAGAAAGAATGATATGTAGTGGGCACATCTTAATCCCTGATGTGATTATTACCTGCAGTTGAAACTGAGACTCTCAGATCACTTCGTGTCTGCCAACAAAGCAGCAGCAGCTGAAGATGACCAACTTCCTCATGTGTCACAGGGTGATCAGACGTTGCAACAAAAGACATGCACGTGGTAGAGAGAAGAGAAAAAGCTTACAGCACCTGGTATTCCCAAGCAGTCTCCCATCCAAGTACTAACCAGGCCCAAACCTGCTTGGCTTCCGAGATCAGACAAGGTCGGGCATATTCAGGGTGGTGTGGCTGTAAGCAACAATGTCTGTCACAAATGTGCATTATATAGGTACTAGAATCATACGGTTACTCTATGTAACCAGATAATTGCCGAGAAAGGCTGATATGTAGTGGGCACATCTTCATCCCTGATGTGATTATTACCTGCAGTTGAAACTGAGACTCTCAGATCACTTCGTGTCTGCCAACAAAGCAGCAGCAACTGAAGATGACAAACTTCCTCATGTGTCACAGGGTGTTCAGACGTTGCAACAAAAGACATGCACGTGGTAGAGAGAAGAGAAAAAGCTTACAGCACCTGGTATTCCCAAGCGGTCTCCCATCCAAGTACTAACCAGGCCCAACCCTGCTTGGCTTCCGAGATCAGACGAGGTCGGGCATGTTCAGGGTGGTGTGGCCGTAAGCAACAATGTCTGTGACAAATGTGCATTATATCGGCACTGGAATCATACAGTTCCTCTATGTAACCAGATAATTGCCGAGAAAGGCTGATATGTAGTGGGCACATATTCATCCCTGATGTGATTATTACCTGCAGTTGAAACTGAGAGTCTCAGATCACTTCGTGTCTGCCTAAAAAGCAACAGCAGCTGAAGATGACCAACTTCCTCATGTGTCACAGGGTGATCAGACGTTGCAACAAAAGACATGCAGGTGGTAGAGAGAAGAGAAAAAGCTTACAGCACCTGGTATTCCCAAGTAGTCTCCCATTCAAGTACTAACCAGGCCCAACCCTGCTTGGCTTCCGAGATCAGACGAGGTTGGGCATGTTCAGGGTGGTGTGGCCGTAAGCAAATCTATCTGTGAACAATGTGCATTATATAGGTACTGGAATCATACGGTTCCTCTATGTAACCAGATAATTGCCGAGAAAGGCTAACTTGTAGTGGGCACATCTTCATCCCTGATGTGATTATTATCTGTAGTTGAAAAAGAGAATCTCAGATCACTTTGTGTCTGCCAACAAAGCAGCAGCAGCTGAAGATGACCAACTTCCTCATGTGTCACAGGGTCATCAGACGTTGCAACAAAAGACATGCAGGTGCTAGAGAGAAGAGAAAAAGCTTACAGCACCTGGTATTCCCAAGCGGTCTCCCATCCAAGTACTAACCAGGCCCAACCCTGCTTGGCCTCCGAGATCAGACGAGGTCGGGCATGTTCAGGGTGGTGCGGCCGTAAGCAACAATGTCTGTGACAAAGGTGCATTATATCGGTACTGGAATCATACAGTTCCTCTATGTAACCAGATAATTGCCGAGAAAGGCTGATATGTAGTGGGCATATCTTCATCCTTGATGTGATTACTACCTGTAGTTGAAACTGAGACTCTCAGATCACTTCGTGTCTGCCAAC
This sequence comes from Leuresthes tenuis, assembly GCF_036924035.1. NCBI lineage: Eukaryota > Metazoa > Chordata > Actinopteri > Atheriniformes > Atherinopsidae > Leuresthes > Leuresthes tenuis. The sequence continues at coordinate 7,224,360 of NW_027325355.1, read as the reverse complement.
AAAGCAGCAGCAGCTCAAGATGACCAACTTCCTCATGTGTCACAGGGTGATCAGACGTTGCAACAAAAGACATGCACGTGGTAGAGAGAAGAGAAAATGCTTACAGCACCTGGTATTCCCAAGCAGTCTCCCATCCAAGTACTAACCAGGCCCAACCCTGCTTGGCTTCCAAGATCAGACGAGGTCGGGCATATTCAGGGTGGTGTGGCTGTAAGCAACAATGTCTGTCACAAATGTGCATTATATAGGTACTAGAATCATACGATTACTCTATGTAACCAGATAATTGCCGAGAAAGGCTGATATGTAGTGGGCACATCTTCATCCCTGATGTGATTATTACCTGCAGTTGAAACTGAGACAATCAGATCACTTCGTGTCTGCCAACAAAGCAACAGCAGCTGAAGATGACCAACTTCCTCATGTGTCACAGGGTGATCAGACGTTGCAACAAAAGACATGCAGGTGGTAGAGAGAAGAGAAAAAGCTTACAGCACCTGGTATTCCCAAGCAGTCTCCCATCCAAGTACTAATCAGGCCCAACCCTGCTTGGCTTCCGATATCAGACGAGGTTGGGCATGTTCAGGGTGGTGTGGCCGTAAGCAAAACTATCTGTGAACAATGTGCATTATATAGGTACTGGAATCATACGGTTCCTCTATGTAACCAGATAATTGCCGAGAAAGGCTGATGTGTATTGGGCACATCTTCTTCCCTGTGGTGATTATTCTCTCCAGCGGAAACTGAGACTCTCAGATCACTTCGTGTCTGCCAACAAAGCAGCAGCAGCTGAAGATGACCAACTTCCTCATGTGTCACAGGGTCATCAGACGTTGCAACAAAAGACATGCAGGTGCTAGAGAGAAGAGAAAAAGCTTACAGCACCTGGTATTCCCAAGTAGTCTCCCATCCAAGTACTAACAAGGACCAACCCTGCTTGGCTTCGGAGATCAGACGAGGTCGGTCATGTACAGGGTGGTTTGGCCGTAAGCGACAAAATCTGTCACAAATGTGAATTATATAGGTACTGGAATCATACAGTTCCTCTATGTAACCAGATAATTGCCAAGAAAGGCTGATATGTAGTGGGCATATCTTCATCCTTGATGTGATTACTACCTGTAGTTGAAACTGAGACTCTCAGATCACTTCGTGTCTGCCAACAAAGCAGCAGCAGCTGAAGATGACAAACTTCCTCATGTGTCACAGGGTCATCAGACGTTGCAACAAAAGACATGCAGGTGGTAGAGAGAAGAGAAAAAGCTTACAGCACCTGGTATTCCCAAGCAGTCTCCCATCCAAGTACTAATCAGGCCCAACCCTGCTTGGCTTCCGAGATCAGACGAGGTCGGGCATATTCAGGGTGGTGTGGCCGTAAGCAACAATATCTGTGAACAATGTGCATTATATAGGTACTGGAATCATATGGTTACTCTATGTAACCAGATAATTGCAGAGAAAGAATGATATGTAGTGGGCACATCTTCATCCCTGATGTGATTATTACCTGCAGTTGAAACTGAGACACTCAGATCACTTCGTGTCTGCCAACAAAGCAGCAGCAGCTGAAGATGACAAACTTCCTCATGTGTCACAGGGTCATCAGACGTTGCAACAAAAGACATGCAGGTGGTAGAGAGAAGAGAAAAAGCTTACAGCACCTGGTATTCCCAAGCAGTCTCCCATCCAAGTACTAATCAGGCCCAACCCTGCTTGGCTTCCGATATCAGACGAGGTTGGGCATGTTCAGGGTGGTGTGGCCGTAAGCAAAACTATCTGTGAACAATGTGCATTATATAGGTACTGGAATCATACGGTTCCTCTATGTAACCAGATAATTGCCGAGAAAGGCTGATGTGTATTGGGCACATCTTCTTCCCTGTGGTGATTATTCTCTCCAGCGGAAACTGAGACTCTCAGATCACTTCGTGTCTGCCAACAAAGCAGCAGCAGCTGAAGATGACCAACTTCCTCATGTGTCACAGGGTCATCAGACGTTGCAACAAAAGACATGCAGGTGCTAGAGAGAAGAGAAAAAGCTTACAGCACCTGGTATTCCCAAGCGGTCTCCCATCCAAGTACTAACCAGGCCCAACCCTGCTTGGCCTCCGAGATCAGACGAGGTCGGGCATGTTCAGGGTGGTGTGGCCGTAAGCAACAATGTCTGTGACAAAGGTGCATTATATCGGTACTGGAATCATACAGTTCCTCTATGTTACCAGATAATTGCTGAGAAAGGCTGATATGTAGTGGGCATATCTTCATCCTTGATGTGATTACTACCTGTAGTTGAAACTGAGACTCTCAGATCACTTCGTGTCTGCCAACAAAGCAGCAGCAGCTCAAGATGACCAACTTCCTCATGTGTCACAGGGTGATCAGACGTTGCAACAAAAGACATGCACGTGGTAGAGAGAAGAGAAAAAGCTTACAGCACCTGGTATTCCCAAGCAGTCTCCCATCCAAGTACTAACCAGGCCCAACCCTGCTTGGCTTCCGAGATCAGACGAGGTCGGGCATATTCAGGGTGGTGTGGCTGTAAGCAACAATGTCTGTCACAAATGTGCATTATATAGGTACTAGAATCATACGGTTACTCTATGTAACCAGATAATTGCCGAGAAAGGCTGATATGTAGTGGGCACATCTTCATCCCTGATGTGATTATTACCTGCAGTTGAAACTGAGACTCTCAGATCACTTCGTGTCTGCCAACAAAGCAGCAGCAGCTGAAGATGACAAACTTCCTCATGTGTCACAGGGTGATCAGTCGTTGCAACAAAAGACATGTAGGTGGTAGAGAGAAGAGAAAAAGCTTACAGCACCTGGTATTCCCAAGCAGTCTCACATCCAGGTACTAATCAGGCCCAACCCTGCTTGGCTTCCGAGATCAGACGAGGTCTGGCATATTCAGGGTGGTGTGGCCGTAAGCAACAATATCTGTGAACAATGTGCATTATATAGGTACTGGAATCATATGGTTACTCTATGTAACCAGATAATTGCCGAGAAAGGCTGATATGTAGTGGGCACATTTTCATCCCTGATGTGATTATTACCTGCAGTTGAAACTGAGACTCTCAGATCACTTTGTGTCTGCCAACAAAGCAGCAGCAGCTGAAGATGACCAACTTCCTCATGTGTCACAGGGTGATCAGACGTTGCAACAAAAGACATGCACGTGGTAGAGAGAAGAGAAAAAGCTTACAGCACCTGGTATTCCCAAGCGGTCTCCCATCCAAGTACTAACCAGGCCCAACCCTGCTTGGCCTCCGAGATCAGACGAGGTCGGGCATGTTCAGGGTGGTGTGGCCGTAAGCAACAATGTCTGTGACAAAGGTGCATTATATCGGTACTGGAATCATACAGTTCCTCTATGTTACCAGATAATTGCTGAGAAAGGCTGATATGTAGTGGGCACATCTTCATCCCTGATGTGATTATTACCTGCAGTTGAAACTGAGACTCTCAGATCACTTCGTGTCTGCCAACAAAGCAGCAGCAGCTGAAGATGACAAACTTCCTCATGTGTCACAGGGTGATCAGACGTTGCAACAAAAGACATGTAGGTGGTAGAGAGAAGAGAAAAAGCTTACAGCACCTGGTATTCCCAAGCAGTCTCACATCCAGGTACTAATCAGGCCCAACCCTGCTTGGCTTCCGAGATCAGACGAGGTCGGGCATATTCAGGGTGGTGTGGCCGTAAGCAACAATATCTGTGAACAATGTGCATTATATAGGTACTGGAATCATATGGTTACTCTATGTAACCAGATAATTGCAGAGAAAGAATGATATGTAGTGGGCACATCTTAATCCCTGATGTGATTATTACCTGCAGTTGAAACTGAGACTCTCAGATCACTTCGTGTCTGCCAACAAAGCAGCAGCAGCTGAAGATGACCAACTTCCTCATGTGTCACAGGGTGATCAGACGTTGCAACAAAAGACATGCACGTGGTAGAGAGAAGAGAAAAAGCTTACAGCACCTGGTATTCCCAAGCAGTCTCCCATCCAAGTACTAACCAGGCCCAAACCTGCTTGGCTTCCGAGATCAGACGAGGTCGGGCATATTCAGGGTGGTGTGGCTGTAAGCAACAATGTCTGTCACAAATGTGCATTATATAGGTACTAGAATCATACGGTTACTCTATGTAACCAGATAATTGCCGAGAAAGGCTGATATGTAGTGGGCACATCTTCATCCCTGATGTGATTATTACCTGCAGTTGAAACTGAGACTCTCAGATCACTTCGTGTCTGCCAACAAAGCAGCAGCAGCTGAAGATGACAAACTTCCTCATGTGTCACAGGGTGTTCAGACGTTGCAACAAAAGACATGCACGTGGTAGAGAGAAGAGAAAAAGCTTACAGCACCTGGTATTCCCAAGCGGTCTCCCATCCAAGTACTAACCAGGCCCAACCCTGCTTGGCTTCCGAGATCAGACGAGGTCGGGCATGTTCAGGGTGGTGTGGCCGTAAGCAACAATGTCTGTGACAAATGTGCATTATATCGGCACTGGAATCATACAGTTCCTCTATGTAACCAGATAATTGCCGAGAAAGGCTGATATGTAGTGGGCACATATTAATCCCTGATGTGATTATTACCTGCAGTTGAAACTGAGAGTCTCAGATCACTTCGTGTCTGCCTAAAAAGCAACAGCAGCTGAAGATGACCAACTTCCTCATGTGTCACAGGGTGATCAGACGTTGCAACAAAAGACATGCAGGTGGTAGAGAGAAGAGAAAAAGCTTACAGCACCTGGTATTCCCAAGTAGTCTCCCATCCAAGTACTAACCAGGCCCAACCCTGCTTGGCTTCCGAGATCAGACGAGGTTGGGCATGTTCAGGGTGGTGTGGCCGTAAGCAAATCTATCTGTGAACAATGTGCATTATATAGGTACTGGAATCATACGGTTCCTCTATGTAACCAGATAATTGCCGAGGAAGGCTGATGCGTATTGGGCACATCTTCTTCCCTGTGGTCATTATTCTCTCCAGCGGAAACTGAGACTCTCAGATCACTTCGTGTCTGCCAACAAAGCAGCAGCAGCTGAAGATGACCAACTTCCTCATGTGTCACAGGGTCATCAGACGTTGCAACAAAAGACATGCAGGTGCTAGAGAGAAGAGAAAAAGCTTACAGAACCTGGTATTCCCAAGCAGTCTCCCATCCAAGTACTAACCAGGCCCATCCCTGCTTGGCTTCCGAGATCAGACGACGTCGGGTATATTCAGGGTGGTGTGGCCGTAAGCAACAATATCTGTGAACAATGTGCATTATATAGCTACTGGAATCATACGGTTCCTCTATGTAACCAGATAATTGCCGAGAAAGGCTAACTTGTAGTGGGCACATCTTCATCCCTGATGTGATTATTATCTGTAGTTGAAAAAGAGAATCTCAGATCACTTTGTGTCTGCCAACAAAGCAGCAGCAGCTGAAGATGACCAACTTCCTCATGTGTCACAGGGTCATCAGACGTTGCAACAAAAGACATGCAGGTGCTAGAGAGAAGAGAAAAAGCTTACAGCACCTGGTATTCCCAAGCGGTCTCCCATCCAAGTACTAACCAGGCCCAACCCTGCTTGGCCTCCGAGATCAGACGAGGTCGGGCATGTTCAGGGTGGTGCGGCCGTAAGCAACAATGTCTGTGACAAAGGTGCATTATATCGGTACTGGAATCATACAGTTCCTCTATGTAACCAGATAATTGCCGAGAAAGGCTGATATGTAGTGGGCATATCTTCATCCTTGATGTGATTACTACCTGTAGTTGAAACTGAGACTCTCAGATCACTTCGTGTCTGCCAACAAAGCAGCAGCAGCTGAAGATGACCAACTTCCTCATGTGTCACAGGGTGATCAGACGTTGCAACAAAAGACATGCACGTGGTAGAGAGAAGAGAAAATGCTTACAGCACCTGGTATTCCCAAGCAGTCTCCCATCCAAGTACTAACCAGGCCCAACCCTGCTTGGCTTCCAAGATCAGACGAGGTCGGGCATATTCAGGGTGGTGTGGCTGTAAGCAACAATGTCTGTCACAAATGTGCATTATATAGGTACTAGAATCATACGATTACTCTATCTAACCAGATAATTGCCGATAAAGGCTGATATGTAGTGGGCACATCTTCATCCCTGATGTGATTATTACCTGCAGTTGAAACTGAGACACTCAGATCACTTCGTGTCTGCCAACAAAGCAACAGCAGCTGAAGATGACCAACTTCCTCATGTGTCACAGGGTGATCAGACGTTGCAACAAAAGACATGCAGGTGGTAGAGAGAAGAGAAAAAGCTTACAGCACCTGGTATTCCCAAGCAGTCTCCCATCCAAGTACTAATCAGGCCCAACCCTGCTTGGCTTCCGATATCAGACGAGGTTGGGCATGTTCAGGGTGGTGTGGCCGTAAGCAAAACTATCCGTGAACAATGTGCATTATATAGGTACTGGAATCATACGGTTCCTCTATGTAACCAGATAATTGCCGAGAAAGGCTGATGCGTATTGGGCACATCTTCTTCCCTGTGGTCATTATTCTCTCCAGCGGAAACTGAGACTCTCAGATCACTTCGTGTCTGCCAACAAAGCAGCAGCAGCTGAAGATGACCAACTTCCTCATGTGTCACAGGGTCATCAGACGTTGCAACAAAAGACATGCAGGTGCTAGAGAGAAGAGAAAAAGCTTACAGCACCTGGTATTCCCAAGTAGTCTCCCATCCAAGTACTAACAAGGCCCAACCCTGCTTGGCTTCGGAGATCAGACGAGGTCGGTCATGTACAGGGTGGTTTGGCCATAAGCGACAAAATCTGTCACAAATGTGAATTATATAGGTACTGGAATCATACAGTTCCTCTATGTAACCAGATAATTGCCAAGAAAGGCTGATATGTAGTGGGCATATCTTCATCCTTGATGTGATTACTACCTGTAGTTGAAACTGAGACTCTCAGATCACTTCGTGTCTGCCAACAAAGCAGCAGCAGCTGAAGATGACCAACTTCCTCATGTGTCACAGGGTGTTCAGACGTTGCAACAAAAGACATGCACGTGGTAGAGAGAAGAGAAAAAGCTTACAGCACCTGGTATTCCCAAGCGGTCTCCCATCCAAGTACTAACCAGGCCCAACCCTGCTTGGCTTCCGAGATCAGACGAGGTCGGGCATGTTCAGGGTGGTGTGGCCGTAAGCAACAATGTCTGTGACAAATGTGCATTATATCGGCACTGGAATCATACAGTTCCTCTATGTAACCAGATAATTGCCGAGAAAGGCTAACTTGTAGTGGGCACATCTTCATCCTTGATGTGATTACTACCTGTAGTTGAAACTGAGACTCTCAGATCACTTCGTGTCTGCCAACAAAGCAGCAGCAGCTGAAGATGACCAACTTCCTCATGTGTCACAGGGTGATCAGACGTTGCAACAAAAGACATGCAGGTGGTAGAGAGAAGAGGAAAAGCTTACAGCACCTGGTATTCCCAAGCAGTCTCCCATCCAAGTACTAACCAGGCCCAACCCTGCTTGGCTTCCGAGATCAGAAGAGGTCGGGCATATTCAGGGTGGTGTGGCTGTAAGCAACAATGTCTGTCACAAATGTGCATTATATAGGTACTGGAATCATACGGTTACTCTATCTAACCAGATAATTGCAGAGAAAGGCTGATATGTAGTGGGCACATCTTCATCCCTGATGTGATTATTACCTGCAGTTGAAACTGAGACTCTCAGATCACTTCGTGTCTGCCAACAAAGCAGCAGCAGCTGAAGATGACCAACTTCCTCATGTGTCACAGGGTGATCAGACGTTAGAACAAAAGACATGCAGGTGGTAGAGAGAAGAGAAAAAGCTTACAGCACCTGGTATTCCCAAGCAGTCTCCCATCCAAGTACTAATCAGGGCCAACCCTGTTTGGCTTCCGAGATCAGACGAGGTCGGGTATATTCAGGGTGGTGTGGCCGTAAGCAACAATATCTGTGAACAATGTGCATTATATAGGTACTGGAATCATATGGTTACTCTATGTAACCAGATAATTGCAGAGAAAGGCTAACTTGTAGTGGGCACATCTTCATCCCTGATGTGATTATTACCTGCAGTTGAAACTGAGACTCTCAGATCACTTCGTGTCTGCCAACAAAGCAGCAGCAGCTGAAGATGACCAACTTCCTCATGTGTCACAGGGTGATCAGACGTTGCAACAAAAGACATGCATGTGGTAGAGAGAAGAGAAAAAGCTTACAGTACCTGGTATTCCCAAGCGGTCTCCCATCCAAGTACTAATCAGGCCCAAACCTGCTTGGCTTCCGAGATCAGACGAGGTCGGGCATATTCAGGGTGGTGTGGCCGTAAGCAACAATATCTGTGAACAATGTGCATTATATAGGTACTGGAATCATATGGTTACTCTATGTAACCAGATAATTGCAGAGAAAGAATGATATGTAGTGGGCACATCTTAATCCCTGATGTGATTATTACCTGCAGTTGAAACTGAGACTCTCAGATCACTTCGTGTCTGCCAACAAAGCAACAGCAGCTCAAGATGACCAACTTCCTCATGTGTCACAGGGTGATCAGACGTTGCAACAAAAGACATGCACGTGGTAGAGAGAAGAGAAAAAGCTTACAGCACCTGGTATTCCCAAGCAGTCTCCCATCCAAGTACTAACCAGGCCCAACCCTGCTTGGCTTCCGAGATCAGACGAGGTCGGGCATATTCAGGGTGGTGTGGCTGTAAGCAACAATGTCTGTGACAAAGGTGCATTATATCGGTACTGGAATAATACAGTTCCTCTATGTAACCAGATAATTGCCGAGAAAGGCTGATATGTAGTGGGCATATCTTCATCCTTGATGTGATTACTACCTGTAGTTGAAACTGAGACTCTCAGATCACTTCGTGTCTGCCAACAAAGCAGCAGCAGCTGGAGATGACCAACTTCCTCATGTGTCACAGGGTGATCAGACGTTGCAACAAAAGGCATGCACGTGGTAGAGAGAAGAGAAAAAGCTTACAGCACCTGGTATTCCCAAGCGGTCTCCCATCCAAGTACTAACCAGGCGCAACCCTGCTTGGCCTCCGAGATCAGAGGAGGTCGGGCATGTTCAGGGTGGTGTGGCCGTAAGCAACAATGTCTGTGACAAAGGTGCATTATATCGGTACTGGAATCATACAGTTCCTCTATGTAACCAGATAATTGCCGAGAAAGGCTGATATGTAGTGGGCATATCTTCATCCTTGATGTGATTACTACCTGTAGTTGAAACTGAGACTCTCAGATCACTTCGTGTCTGCCAACAAAGCAGCAGCAGCTGAAGATGACCAACTTCCTCATGTGTCACAGGGTGATCAGACGTTGCAACAAAAGACATGCAGGTGGTAGAGAGAAGAGAAAAAGCTTACAGCACCTGGTATTCCCAAGCAGTCTCCCATCCAAGTACTAATCAGGCCCAACCCCGCTTGGCTTCCGAGATCAGACGAGGTCTGGCATATTCAGGGTGGTGTGGCCGAAAGCAACAATATCTGTGAACAATGTGCATTATATAGGTACTGGAATCATATGGTTACTCTATGTAACCAGATAATTGCCGAGAAAGGCTGATATGTAGTGGGCACATCTTCATCCCTGATGTGATTATTACCTGCAGTTGAAACTGAGACTCTCAGATCACTTCGTGTCTGCCAACAAAGCAGCAGCAGCTGAAGATGACAAACTTCCTCATGTGTCACAGGGTGTTCAGACGTTGCAACAAAAGACATGCACGTGGTAGAGAGAAAAGAAAAAGCTTACAGCACCTGGTATTCCCAAGCGGTCTCCCATCCAAGTACTAACCAGGCCCAACCCTGCTTGGCTTCCGAGATCAGACGAGGTCGGGCATGTTCAGGGTGGTGTGGCCATAAGCAACAATGTCTGTGACAAATGTGCATTATATCGGCACTGGAATCATACAGTTCCTCTATGTAACCAGATAATTGCCGAGAAAGGCTGATATGTAGTGGGCACATATTCATCCCTGATGTGATTATTACCTGCAGTTGAAACTGAGAGTCTCAGATCACTTCGTGTCTGCCTAAAAAGCAACAGCAGCTGAAGATGACCAACTTCCTCACGTGTCACAGGGTGATCAGACGTTGCAACAAAAGACATGCAGGTGGCAGAGAGAAGAGAAAAAGCTTACAGCACCTGGTATTCCCAAGTAGTCTCCCATCCAAGTACTAACCAGGCCCAACCCTGCTTGGCTTCCGAGATCAGACGAGGTTGGGCATGTTCAGGGTGGTGTGGCCGTAAGCAAATCTATCTGTGAACAATGTGCATTATATAGGTACTGGAATCATACGGTTCCTCTATGTAACCAGATAATTGCCGAGGACGGCTGATGCGTATTGGGCACATCTTCTTCCCTGTGGTCATTATTCTCTCCAGCGGAAACTGAGACTCTCAGATCACTTCGTGTCTGCCAACAAAGCAGCAGCAGCTGAAGATGACCAACTTCCTCATGTGTCACAGGGTCATCAGACGTTGCAACAAAAGACATGCAGGTGCTAGAGAGAAGAGAAAAAGCTTACAGAACCTGGTATTCCCAAGCAGTCTCCCATCCAAGTACTAACCAGGCCCATCCCTGCTTGGCTTCCGAGATCAGACGACGTCGGGTATATTCAGGGTGGTGTGGCCGTAAGCAACAATATCTGTGAACAATGTGCATTATATAGCTACTGGAATCATACGGTTCCTCTATGTAACCAGATAATTGCCGAGAAAGGCTAACTTGTAGTGGGCACATCTTCATCCCTGATGTGATTATTATCTGTAGTTGAAAAAGAGAATCTCAGATCACTTTGTGTCTGCCAACAAAGCAGCAGCAGCTGAAGATGACCAACTTCCTCATGTGTCACAGGGTCATCAGACGTTGCAACAAAAGACATGCAGGTGCTAGAGAGAAGAGAAAAAGCTTACAGCACCTGGTATTCCCAAGTAGTCTCCCATCCAAGTACTAACCAGGCCCAATCCTGCTTGGCTTCCGAGATCAGACGAGGTCAGTCATGTTCAGGGTGGTGTGGCCGTAAGCGACAATGTCTGTCACAAATGTGAATTATATAGGTACTGGAATAATACAGTTCCTCTATGTAACCAGATAATTGCCGAGAAAGGCTGATACGTAGTGGGCATATCTTCATCCTTGATGTGATTACTACCTGTAGTTGAAACTGAGACTCTCAGATCACTTCGTGTCTGCCAACAAAGCAGCAGCAGCTGGAGATGACCAACTTCCTCATGTGTCACAGGGTGATCAGACGTTGCAACAAAAGACATACACGTGGTAGAGAGAAGAGAAGAAGCTTACAGCACCTGGTATTCCCAAGCGGTCTCCCATCCAAGTACTAACCAGGCCCAACCCTGCTTGGCCTCCGAGATCAGACGAGGTCGGGCATGTTCAGGGTGGTGCGGCTGTAAGCAACAATGTCTGTGACAAAGGTGCATTATATCGGTACTGGAATCATACAGTTCCTCTATGTAACCAGATAATTGCCGAGAAAGGCTGATGCGTATTGGGCACATCTTCTTCCCTGTCGTGATTATTCTCTCCAGCGGTTAAAACTGAGACTCTCAGATCACTTCGTGTCTGCCAACAAAGCAGCAGCAGCTGAAGATGACCAACTTCCTCATGTGTCACAGGGTGATCAGACGTTGCAACAAAAGACATGCAGGTGGTAGAGAGAGGAGAAATAGCTTACAGCACCTGGTATTCCCAAGTAGTCTCCCATCCAAGTACTAACCAGGCCCAACCCTGCGTGGCTTCCGAGATCAGACGAGGTTGGGCATGTTCAGGGTGGTTTGGCCGTAAGCAACAATATCTGTGAACAATGTGCATTATATAGGTACTGGAATCATACGGTTACACTATATAACCAGATGATTGCCGAGAAAGGCTGATGCGTATTGGGCACATCTTCTTCCCTGTCGTGATTATTCTCTCCAGCGGAAACTGAGACTCTCAGATCACTTCGTGTCTGCCAACAATCCAGCAGCAGCTGAAGATGACCAACTTCCTCATGTGTCACAGGGTCATCAGACGTTGCAACAAACGACATGCAGGTGCTAGAGAGAAGAGAAAAAGCTTACAGCACCTGGTATTCCCAAGTAGTCTCCCATCCAAGTACTAACCAGGCCCAACCCTGCTTGGCTTCCGAGATCAGACGAGGTCGGGCATGTTCAGGGTGGTTTGGCCGTAAGCGACAATGTCTGTGACAAATGTGAATTATATAGGTACTGGAATCATACAGTTCCTCTATGTAACCAGATAATTGCCAAGAAAGGCTGATATGTAGTGGGCATATCTTCATCCTTGATGTGATTATTACCTGCAGTTGAAACTGAGACTCTCAGATCACTTCGTGTCTGCCAACAAAGCAGCAGCAGCTGAAGATGACCAACTTCCTCATGTGTCACAGGGTGATCAGACGTTGCAACAAAAGACATGCATGTGGTAGAGAGAAGAGAAAAAGCTTACAACACATGGTATTCCCAAGCGGTCTCCCATCCAAGTACTAACCAGGCCCAACCCTGCTTGGCTTCCGAGATCAGACGAGGTCGGGCAAATTCAGGGTGGTGTGGCTGTAAGCAACAATGTCTGTCACAAATGTGCATTATATAGGTACTGGAATCATACGGTTACTCTATGTAACCAGATAATTGCAGAGAAAGGCTGATATGTAGTGGGCACATCTTCATCCCTGATGTGATTATTACCTGCAGTTGAAACTGAGACTCTCAGATCACTTCGTGTCTGCCAACAAAGCAGCAGCAGCTGAAGATGACCAACTTCCTCATGTGTCACAGGGTAATAAGACGTTGCAACAAAAGACATGCACGTGGTAGAGAGAAGAGAAATAGCTTACAGCACCTGGTATTCCCAAGTAGTCTCCGATCCAAGTACTAACCAGGCCCAACCCTGCTTGGCTTCCGAGATCAGAGGAGGTTGGGCATGTTCAGGGTGGTGTGGCCGTAAGCAACAATATCTGTGAACAATGTGCATTATATCGGTACTGGAATCATACGGTTACACTATGTAACCAGATAATTGCAGAGAAAGGCTGATATGTAGTGGGCACATCTTCATCCCTGATGTGATTATTACCTGCAGTTGAAACTGAGACTCTCAGATCACTTCGTGTCTGCCAACAAAGCAGCAGCAGCTGAAGATGACCAACTTCCTCATGTTTCACAGGGTGATCAGACGTTGCAACAAAAGACATGTAGGTGGTAGAGAGAAGAGAAAAAGCTTACAGCACCTGGTATTCCCAAGCAGTCTCCCATCCAAGTACTAACCAGGCCCAACCCTGCTTGGCTTCCGAGATCAGACGAGGTCAGGCATTTTCAGGGTGGTGTGGCCGTAAGCAACAATATCTGTGAACAATGTGCATTATATAGGTACTGGAATCATACGGTTACACTATGTAACCAGATAATTGCAGAGAAAGGCTGATATGTAGTGGGCAATTCTTCATCCCTGATGTGATTATTACCTGCAGTTGAAACTGAGACTCTCAGATCACTTCGTGTCTGCCAACAAAGCAGCAGCAGCTGAAGATGACCAACTTCCTCATGTGTCACAGGGTGATCAGACGTTGCAACAAAAGACATGCAGGTGGTAGAGAGAAGAGAAAAAGCTTACAGCACCTGGTATTCCCAAGCGGTCTCCCATCCAAGTACTAACCAGGCCCAACCCTGCTTGGCTTCCGAGATCAGACGAGGTCGGGCATGTTCAGGGTGGTGTGGCCGTAAGCAACAATGTCTTTGACAAATGTGCATTATATCGGTACTGGAATCATACAGTTCCTCTATGTAACCAGATGATTGCCGAGAAAGGCTAACTTGTAGTGGGCACATCTTCTTCCCTGTCGTGATTATTATCTGCAGTTGAAACTGAGACTATCAGATCACTTCGTGTCTGCCAACAAAGCAGCAGCAGCTGAAGATGACCAACTTCCTCATGTGTCACATGGTGATCAGACGTTGCAACAAAAGACATGCAGGTGGTAGAGAGAAGAGAAAAAGCTTCCAGAACCTGGTATTCATAAGCAGTCTCCCATCCAAGTACTAACCAGGCCCAACCCTGCTTGGGTTCCGAGATCAGACGAGGTCAGGTATATTCAGGGTGGTGTGGCCGTAAGCAACAATATCTGTGAACAATGTGCATTATATAGGTACTGGAATCATACGGTTACACTATGTAACCAGATAATTGCCGAGAAAGGCTGATATGTAGTGGGCATATCTTCATCCTTGATGTGATTACTACCTGTAGTTGAAACTGAGACTCTCAGATCACTTTTGTCTGCCAACAAAGCAGCAGCAGCTGAAGATGACCAACTTCCTCATGTGTCACAGGGTGATCAGACGTTGCAACAAAAGACATGCAGGTGGTAGAGAGAAGAGAAAAAGCTTACAGCACCTGGTATTCCCAAGCGGTCTCCCATCCAACTACTAACCTGGCCCAACCCTGCTTGGCTTCCTAGATCCGATGAGGTCGGGCATGTTCAGCGTGGTGTGGCCGTAAGCATCAATGTCTGTCACAAATGTGCATTATATAGTTACTGGAATCATACAGTTCCTCTATGTAACCAGATAATTGCAGAGAAAGGCTAACTTGTAGTGGGCACATCTTCTTCCCTGTCGTGATTATTATCTGCAGTTGAAACTGAGAATCTCAGATCACTTCGTGTCTGCCAACAAAGCAGCAGCAGCTGAAGATGACCAACTTCCTCATGTGTCACAGGGTGATCAGACGTTGCAACAAAAGACATGCAGGTGGTAGAGAGAGGAGAAATAGCTTACAGCACCTGGTATTCCCAAGTAGACTCCCATCCAAGTACTAACCAGGCCCAACCCTGCTTGGCTTCCAAGATCAGACGAGGTTGGGCATGTTCAGGGTGGTGTGGCCGTAAGCAACAATATCTGTGAACAATGTGCATTATATAGGTACTGGAATCATACGGTTCCTCTATGTAACCAGATAATTGCAGAGAAAGGCTGATATGTAGTGGGCACATCTTAATCCCTGATGTGAATATTACCTGCAGTTGAAACTGAGACTCTCCGATCACTTCGTGTCTGCCAACAATCCAGCAGAAGCTGAAGATGACCAACTTCCTCATGTGTCACAGGGTGATCAGACGTTGCAACAAAAGACATGCAGGTGCTAGAGAGAAGAGAAAAAGCTTACAGCACCTGGTATTCCCAAGTAGTCTCCCATCCAAGTACTAACCAGGCCCAACCCTGCTTGGCTTCCGAGATCAGACGAGGTCGGGCATGTTCAGGGTGGTTTGGCCGTAAGCGACAATGTCTGTCACAAATGTGCATTATATAGGTACTGGAATCATACGGTTACTCTATGTAACCAGATAATTGCCGAGAAAGGCTGATATGTAGTGGGCACATCTTCATCCCTGATGTGATTATTACCTGCAGTTGAAACTGAGACTCTCAGATCACTTCGTGTCTGCCAACAAAGCAGCAGCAGCTGAAGATGACCAACTTCCTCATGTGTCACAGGGTGATCAGACGTTGCAACAAAAGACATGCAGGTGGTAGAGAGAAGAGAAAAAGCTTACAGCACGTGGTATTCCCAAGCAGTCTCCCATCCAAGTACTAACCAGGCCCAACCCAGCTTGGCTTCCGAGATCAGACGAGGTCGGGTATATTCAGGGTGGTGTGGCCGTAAGCAACAATATCTGTGAACAATGTGCATTATATCGGTACTGGAATCATAGAGTTCCTCTATGTAACCAGATAATTGCCGAGAAAGGCTAACTTGTAGTGGGCACATCTTCATCCCTGATGTGATTATTATCTGTAGTTGAAACTGAGAATCTCAGATCACTTTGTGTCTGCCAACAAAGCAGCAGCAGCTGAAGATGACCAACTTCCTCATGTGTCACAGGGTGATCAGACGTTGCAACAAAAGACATGCATGTGGTAGAGAGAAGAGAAAAAGCTTACAGCACCTGGTGTTCCCGAGCGGTCTCCCATCCAAGTACTAACTAGGCCCAACCCTGCTTGGCTTCCGAGATCAGACGAGGTCGGGCATATTCAGGGTGGTGTGGCTGTAAGCAACAATGTCTGTCACAAATGTGCATTATATAGGTACTGGAATCATACGGTTACTCTATGTAACCAGATAATTGCAGAGAAAGGCTGATATGTAGTGGGCACATCTTCATCCCTGATGTGATTATTACCTGCAGTTGAAACTGAGACTCTCAGATCACTTCGTGTCTGCCAACAAAGCAGTAGCAGCTGAAGATGACCAACTTCCTCATGTTTCACAGGGTGATCAGACGTTGCAACAAAAGACATGTAGGTGGTAGAGAGAAGAGAAAAAGCTAACAGCACCTGGTATTCCCAAGTAGTCTCCCATCCAAGTACTAACCAGGCCCAACCCTGCTTGGCTTCCGAGATCAGACGAGGTTGGGCATATTCAGGGTGGTGTGGCCGTAAGCAACAATATCTGTGAACAATG